>NC_142889.1:10916856-11225689 GCF_051225735.1 Oryctolagus cuniculus
AGACCTTTCTCTCTGTCTCTCTCTCTCACTGTCTAACTCTGCCTGTCACAAAAAAAAAAAAAGATTTTAATATACTATAGATGTTAGTGTCAAAGTAATGCTGGCTTCATGAAAAGAGTTTGGCACAGTTAAATCCTATTTGATATTTTGTAATAGTCTGCAGAGTGTTTTGTAGAATGTAGCGGTGAAGCCATCCAGGACTTTTCTTTGTTAGAAGATTTTTGATTACTGCTACAATGCCATTTCTTGTTTGGGGTCTGTTTCAATTGTCTTTATCTTCTTGTTTTAATCTCAGTAGGTTATATGAATTCAGGAATGTATTCATCACTTCAAGGTTTTCCAGCTCATTAGCATATAGTTCTTCATAGTAGTTTCTTATGATCCTTTGTATTTTAGCAGTGTTGGTTGTAATGTCTCCTCCTTCATCTTTAATTTTCTTTATTTGATTTTTTCTTTCTTTTTTTTTGTTAGTCTGGCTAAAGGTACTTCTATTTTGTTTATCCTCTTTGTTTTATTGATCTTTTAAATTACTTTCATAGTTTCAATTTCATTTATCTCTGTGCTGATTCTTATTGTTTTTCACCTCTTGCTTATTTTAGGTTGTTTTACCTTGTTTTTATAAGTGTTCAAGATGCATCATTAGGTCCTTAATTTGAGATATTTCCTTATTTAATGTAAGCATTTAATGCTACAAATTTCCCTCTTAATACTACTTTTGCTGTATCCAACATGTTTTGATATATTGTATTTTCATTTATTTTTGTTTTTTTTTTCTTTCTTTTTTTTTTTTTTGACAGGCAGAGTGGAGAGTGAGAAAGAGAGACAAAGAGAAAGGCTTTCCTTTGCCGTTGGTTCACCCTCCAATGGCCGCCGTGGCCAGCGTGCTGCAGCAGGCACACCACGCTGATCCGAAGGCAGGAGCCAGGTACTTATCCTGGTCTCCCATGGGTTGCAGGGCCCAAGCACTTGAGCCATCCTCCACTGCACTCCCTGGCCACAGCAGAGAGCTAGCCTGGAAGAGGGGCAACTGGGACAGAATCTGGCACCCTCACCAGGACTAGAACCCGGTGTGCCGTGCCGCAAGGCAGAGGATTCGCCTAGTGAGCCACGGCACTGGCCATGGTTTTCTTTTAAATTTTTTCAGTTACCTGTTAGTAATTCAATGGCATGTTGTTTGATTTCCAAACAGTTATGAGTGTTCTATTGCTTTTATTATTGATTTCTAATTTTATTCCTTTATGGTCTGAGAAGATACATGGTATGATTTCAATCTTTTAATTTGACTGAATTTTGGTTTTCTGTTTTTAAAACAGCTGTTAAATTGTGATGTCTACATCTTTTAGCATCTGTTGTGAAAAGTACAGGTCATGCTTCATGGGCAGTAACATTTCAAGGAACTGACATGGGACAAGTGATGAATATTGGATTAGATGATATGCTGTCAGTTTCTCACTAGTAGAAGGCAAATAAGGGAATAAAAATACTGAAGAGAAAGAAGAGTTCTTGAGGGAGACCTGTGAAAATTTTGGATTCACACCTACACCCTTTGTAAAGACATCCCGAGATGACCCTGCTCTGTGGACATGGACTACTGTTCTCATGTTTCTTGTATCTTAAGAGAGCCAGATGGCATGTGTTTTTGTGCTCTGATGTGTTATATGAAAAAGGAAAAATATAATGCCTTAAGTAAACAAGTAAAAAAAAACGGCAAATAAAATAAAAATTCACATCAAAAAGATGATACATCATGATCAACTGGGATTTATCCCAGAAACACAAGGGTGGTTCAACATTCACAAAACAATAAACATCCTCACATCAATAGAATGAAGAACAAAAAGTGTATGGTCATCTGAATAGATGTAGATAAAGCATTGGATAAGATTCAACACCTCTTCACGATAAAGACCTCCACAAATGATGCATAGAAGGAACGTTCCTTAATATTACAAAAGCAGTAAATGGTAAACCAACAGCCAGTATCATACAGAATGGGAAAACCTGAACCCATTTCCCCTCAGATCTAGAAGGAGACAAGGATGTCCACTTTCACTATTCTTATTTAATGTAGTACTGGAAGTTTTAGCAAGATCAGTTGTGGAGTAGAAAGAGATAAAGGACACCAAAATTAGAAAAATGTGATCAAATTTTCCATGTTTGAAGATCACATGATGCTGTAGATGGAAAAACCTAAATATTCCACCAAAAAACTATTTAAATTGAGAAATCAAGTCAATAAAGTTACAGATTACAAAATAAACATACAAAAAACCTCAGTAGGTTTATTTTTATATGCTAATGATGAACTCACAGAAAGAGAAATCAATACAGAAGTCCCATTCACAACATCCACAAAAAATCAAATGTTTAGGAATAAATTTAAACAAAGAAGTGAAAGATCTTTACAATGAAAATAATCAAATTTCATCTTTATGATGAAAATTATCAAACATTAATGAAAAAACCATCAAGGATACAAAAAATGGAAAGTTGTTCCTTGTTCATAGGTCAGAAGAAACACTATAAAAAGTCTACATTACCTAAAGCAATCAGCAAATTTAATTGAACCCCTATCAAAAAATCCAATAATATTCATTATAGAACTAGACAAAGTATCTTAAAATTTATATGGAATCACAAAAGACCCAAAATAGCCAAAGCAAAGCTGAACAAGAAAAATCAAGCTGAAGGCATCACAATATATGACTTCAAAGCATGCTACAAAGCTCTAGTAGTTAAAACAGCATTGTGCTGGCATAAAAACTGATACATTGATCAATGGAACAGAATAGAGAGCCCAGCCCAGAAATTAATTCACATGCATACAGACAACTGACTGTTGACAAAAGTGCTCAGACCATATGTTGGAGTAAGGATAATCCCTGGAGATATATGTAGAATAGTGATATTATATCCACTCCTCTCACTATACACAAAAATCAATTCAACGTGGATCAAAGACCTAAATCCAAGACCTGAGACTAGGACGTTGCTGGGAAAAATGTAAGGTAAACCTCCAAGACATTGGTGTAGGGTATGGTTTCTTGGAAAAGATACCAAAAACACAGGCAACAAAAGCAAAACTAAATAAACGGGACTATACTACACTTAGTGTTTTTGCACAGCAAGGGAAATGATCAAGATTGAAGAGACACCCAACATAATGGAAAAAAATATTTGCAAACCCCTACCTGACAAAGGATTAATATACTGAATATATCCACAACTTAAAAAAATTCAACAATAACAACAACAAAAAACAACCAAACCAGTTGTGAAAAGCGCAAAGGACCTCAGCAGACAATTCTCAAAAGAAGCAATGCACTTGGCTAACAAATGTATCAAAAATGTTTAGCATCACTTCCCTTCAGGGAAATGGAAATCAAAAGCACAATGAGATAGCACCTCACCCATGTAGAATGGCTAAAATCCAAATCAAGGAGAGTAACAAATGCTGGTGAGGATGTGTACAAAGAGGAATACTTATACACTGTTGGTGGAAATGTAAATTAGTGAAGCCACTGTGGAAAACATTGTTGAGATTTCTTTATTTAGTGCATGTGTTGCCAAAGCAAGCACCAGTGTGGAGATTTCTTAAAAACAAACAACAACAGCAAAAACTAGAAACAGACTTGCCATAAGATCCAGTAATCTGATGACTGCGTATATACCTAAATTGTATTTTTTCCATTGATACTACACATTTACATGGAAAGATGAAAATGCCATGTTATAGGCAAACACAGTTTTGAGCCAAAGATAATGATATTATCAAAGATAATGATATATTAAGAGAATAACTCTTTAAGTATCAAAGTGCATATTTCTTTAAAATTATTTTTTTACTCCAATGTATCACAAATAAGTAAAACTGTTTTCTAATTACCAAAGTGATTATATTCCAGTAACAAATCTCTGATACTTCACCTAAAGTTATGGTTTTGTGGTCTGGCATTGTGATGCGGTGAATTAATGAATTAACCTGGCTTGGGTTCTGGCTTCTTCACTTCCAATATGGATCCCTAGTAATGTGGTCCAGGCCCTTTGGTCTTTGCAGTCCACGTGGGAGACCAGAATGGAGTTCCTAGCTTCTTGCTTTGGTCTGGCACAGACCTGGCTGATGCTCATGCAGCTATTTGTGTAGTGAACCCAATGAGTGAAAAGTGTCTCTCTCTCTCTCTCTTCCCCCCTCTCTCCTTCTCTCCCTCTCTTTCTCACTCTCCCCTTTTACCTCTCCATCTTCTTCTGTTTCTTTCTCTCTGAGAAGCAAAAAAATAAATATTTTTTTCAAAAACCAATTTTAGAAATCACGAAAAAACAAGAACAAATGTTTTGGCAAAAAAGCATATGGCTGCTGGTAAACAACTAAGTATATACAAAGTTTTTAACATCATTAATGATCACAAAGACTCAAGTCCACAATGTGATATTACTATACATTTATTCAAACAGCTAAGGAAGAGGACAAAGAGGAAGAAGGATTATAGTGATTAAGGAGTAAAACAACAGACATTTCCATTCCTTGCCTTTGCAAATGCAAAATGGTGCAGTTACTGTGAAAAACAGTTTGACAGTCAATTCTGATGTTAAGTACATACTTATTGCTTTACCAAGCAAAACTACTATTTACCAAAGTCAACAGAAAAATTAAGTTCATAAAACTTTATACAGGTGTGAAACTGTTGAATTATTGTCATCCAAAACTGCAGTATTTCCTTCCATAGGTGAATGTATAAACTAGGATGCACCCATCCAATGAAATTCCATCCCCAAATTGAAAGAAATAATTTTGTACTCACATGACAATGTAGGTTAATTTTACAGATCTTTCGTAAGTGAAAATCAATGCAAAGGCTCCACATGGTACAATTCTATAGAAGATACACATTTGTATGACATCTTGCACCAAATAAAAATAACAAGATGAGAAACAAATCAGGGTCTTCATCCCTGTTGCTGCCACTTCTGCTGCTGAGGCTGCTGGCAGAGGTGGGAGGATCTGGTAGAGGCAGGAGGAGCTGGGCAAGGGAGTGAAGACGAGGGAGCGAAGCATGCCCTTCAGCCTGACGGAACAGCAGGAGCACCCCTGTGTCTGTGGTGGTGACTGTGGCAGCTGCTGCTGCCGGCCCACTGGACAAAAATGAGAGCTTGTGCCCACAGCCATGTCCTCCACTGCTGGCTGTGGCTACCAGTCCACCCGGAGCCTTGTGATCCCCAAGCACACCATGTCCATCAGTGACACCACACAGCTACCTCATGCCTGCAGCACCATGCCCATTTTGGGGGTGGGGGGCTCCTCACTACCATGAAATGGGGAACCCGAAACATTTATGATCCAAAGTTTCTGTTGGATCCACTTGCTCTAGTGGCTCAGACCCTGCCCTATAATATATCTTGACACCTTAACTGAAGATTGGAAGTAAAGAATTCGAACAACTTAATCATGACTGAAAGGCAGTTTGGGGATGACACTCAGTTTCTGTTGGACATCAGACTCTCTCATTCAAGGATTAGAAAAAAAGCAGCAGCATGGAGACTTGTGTGTATCTGATTTAACCAATAGGATCCACACTGAAAAGACAAAAGAGGCAGCATGAGCAGTATGCATTGCAGTTTGCACTTCCCCCTTCCTCCAGATGCCAAATGGTGAGATGATGAGCTCCCTCCAAGCATTTTCCTCCTCTTCCTGTTACTCTTCCCACTTAGATTAGATAGAAGGCCCTGGGACTATTTCCATAGAACCAGGCAGTCTGTAGTGGAAACAGTTGAACTAGCTTCCCTGGCCATTTTTCTATTGAGAATCATTCTGTTCCCTTCAGATCTATCCCAAACCAAATATCAGCCCACCAACAACTTCCTGCTGAGTCTTGGGAAGGGATTCAGAGGTTTGGTGGTTTCTGCATTATTCACATTCATTTCCCTCTGTCCTCCCTGGCTCTGGATCCTGCCCATGCTTCAGTGCTGCAGGACTCTGGGTTTGGGTCTTTAAAACATCATGTGAAATGACAAAAAGAGATCTGCATTTGCTTTTACCTTAGGTGTTTGTCCTTAAGGACAATGCAGAGTTTGTTACTCTAGTAGCATTATCCTGTGACACCCTTTTCAAGTGCACCTCCCCTCTTTCCTCTGGGAGGAATGCCTTCTGTCTTGGTATTAGAGTCCATCTTGACATTACTTTACATAGTGCATTTGTGCATATAATTTTAAACTCTGTGTCAGAAGTCAGCCCTCAGTGATGGCTGCTCTTTGCTTTTCCACCATTCCTCCCTGCTTGCATGTTGCTGCTGACAGAGTCTGCTTGCACTCCAAGATGTCCAGGTGGTTTTGTCTGCTCCCAGAGCAGGTCCACCCCAAATAAGAGGCACATCAGGTTCCACAGGTGGATAAGGCCTGATGGAAGTGTTATGCCAGGTAATACCTTCCAAAGGATGGCCCTGGAAGAACACTGAATCACTGGCATACTCCGTCTCAGCAGTCACTGTTTAAGAGGCAATGAGCATTGTGATATTTGCTGTATTAGGTGGCCATTTCTAATGATATGTTTAATACTACCAGATTGTTCTAAGAAAAGAGCTCCTTTTCTCATTGGTAGATCTGCTTTGTTTGGCTGCTTGTATAGATAAGCATGGGCTTCTAAATATGTTCCTCCCAGTTTTCTTGCGTTTCCCATTGAACTCTGGACTTTCTCTTTCTTTTCATTAGTTCTTCCTCTCTCCCTTCCCTCTCCTCTGCCAGGCCACTAATACCTCAAATGTTAGAATTTGTTGGAGTTATAAATGTGCCAGGGGATTCCAATACAATCCCATCAAGGAGGCATGAACCAATGCCATCTCACTAGTCCAAGTAATTAACTTTAGTTCACAGTTGATCACACTGATAGATCTAAGAGTCAAAGGGATCACACAAACAAGACTAGTGTCTCCTAATACTAACTGATAGAAGCAAAAAGGGAGAGAATGATCCAACATGGGAAGTGGGATACACAGCAGACTCATGGAATGGCAGATGTGCTAAAGAGCACTCTGGCCTCAGAATCAGCCCTTAAGGCATTCAGATATGGCTGAAGAGCCCATGAGAGTATTTTAGGCATGGAAAACCAAGACACTCTGGGGAAAAAAAATAGGAGACCTAAATGAAAGATCTCTGTGAGTGAGATCCCAGTGGAAAGAATGGGGCCATCAAAGAAGGAGGCAACTTTTTCTGAAAGGAGGAGAGAATTTCCACTTTGACTATGACCCTGTCAGAATAAGATCAAAGTTGGCGAACCCAAAAGGCTTCCATAGCCTTGGCAACTCATGACAAGAGCCTAGGGAGATTACTGATGCCATAAACAAGAGTATCAAATTGTTAAGTCAAACAACAGGAGTCACTGTGTACTTATTTCTCATGTGGGATCTGTCCTTAATGTGTTGTCCAATGTGAAGTAATGCTATAACTAGTACTGAAACAGTATTTTTACACTTTGTGTTTCTGTGTGAGTGCAAACTGATAAAATCTTTACTTAATATATACTGAATCAATCTTCTGTATATAAAGATAATTGAAAATGAATCTTGATGTGAATGGAATGGGAGAGGGAGCAGGAGATGGGAGGAGTGCGAGTGGGAGGGAAATTATGGGGGGATGAAGCCAATGTAATCCATAAACTGTACTTTGGAAATTTATATTTACTAAATAAAAAAAGAAAAAAATTTAAAAAAATTAAAAAAATAATTTGTTGGAATACCTGTTAATTGTCTTATTTGAGAAGTAACCTTTAATTTTTAAGATGACTAGATATGTTTTCAGTGTTTAGTCATCTTCCAGTGTTAGAAATGTGGAAAATGTCCATAGGCCACTCTACTATTCTTTGTCCCATCTGTGTCCTCAGTCTCTGCCAAGCTCTCTCCTTCCTCCCTGGTTTGGATGGGTATATCTGCAGTTGTAGAGTGGTTTGTGAACCTGGACCACTCTGTCTTATTCAGAAATCCCATCAATTCTTTCTCCTTGCCCTGTGTGTTCTCATTCACCCTCTTCATCATCTGCCTCTCCTGGGGCTATGAACTGGCACAGTAATCCCAGAAGAGGGACTCCCCTCATAAACAAATGTATATATCCCCTCACAGAAAGGCAAGTGAAGGAGCCACTAGAGTCCTAGAAATTTCTCGTTGGATTTGGTACCTTGGACCTTCTTATTAAGTAATCAGATCCCAAGATGAGAGCAACATACTAATCATTTAAGTAAGAAAGCTATTTTTCTTTGGAACTATGAGAGTACCTGTTTGTAAATACATTGTAGGAAGAGAGGAGGATGTCTGTAGAACTTTGGTGTTCTCTGCTACATAATGTCATGCGGTGTCACAAAACCTAAAAATAAAAAGGGAACGTTAGAAGAAAGGACCGTGGGAGATAGGATTTTATCTACAAATCCCTTCAAATCTTTTAAAACAAATTAAAAATTGAATTTAAAAAATTTAAATGTGCATTACAAAATTAAACATAAATTTCAAAAATTAACAAAATTTGAATAGTTCAAAGAGTGAAAACCCTTTGTGATGGTTGATGTCTCAGGAATAAGCCGGTTCTCCAGTGTTTGACTCCCCAAAACCAATAATCAGAAAAGTATTTTTTGTTTAAAAAAAAAACTACATCAGTTCTTGACTTGTTTTGTGGAAAGGGGGATGAGTATAAATGATGCATATGGTGCCATTAATGGTGTATGGTTGCTCTGGAATGACAGTGTGAGAGGTGAGTAGTTGTGCAAGAGACTGGATATCCACTAAATCAAGCACCTGTATGTATGCTCTGATCCTTGAATGACAGTGCTTACTGACCCCCACCCAAAGCATACAGGATCAGTATAATACATTTTATAAACTATACCAGTTCCATTTTATATGTCCCTACTTCCAAACCACTCCAACATGCTTTTAAAGTATCTCATTAGGTGTGCATATAGCCCCCCCACACACACACACACGCACACACCATCTGGTATGCACAATCTCTATCACTGTCCCTTATTCTCACTCAATTTCTATTTCTACAAATTCCTATATATTTATCTACCAACCAATATCTAATAATTTGCAGTATATCTATCAACTCTCATCCTTTATATGCCATTCTTTCTAGACATAAAATTTTAATTTAATGTTTACTTTTAATTTAATTTAAATTTTCTATACTAACTCTGTTATTCTGTACCATTCATACAATATAAACACTATTAAACAGTGGCAAATCAAACCAAGAAAAAAAATTCTGTGCTGATTACCAATATTGTTAACATATAAGTTTTCCCCAAATTGATCCATAATTCAATGCAATCTCAGTCAAAGTTCAAGGAAGTTATCTTGCAGATTCTGACAAACTGATTTTAAAGTTTATATGGCGAGGCAAAAGACCTAGAAGAGCCAAAAATTTTCAAAGAAAAAGAGAAGACTACTCAACTTAAAGACTTACAATAAAGCTACAATAATCAAGACAGTGTGGTTCTAGTGAACAAATAGACAAATAGAACAACAGAATAATAGATATCCCAGAAAAGGATAGATATAAATGCAGTCAACTGATCTTGGACAAAGCAAAGTCAATACAATGGAGCAAAGATGGTCTTTTTGAGCAAATGATTCTGAAACAATGAGAATCCACACACAAAACAACTGAGATACAGACTAAATAACTCACAAAAATTAAAGTGCATGATAAATGTAAACACAAAATGGAGGGGTCAGCATTGTGGTGTGGGCAGGTTAAGCCACTGTCTGGAGCATCTGCAGATGCCAGTTTGAGTCCTGGCTATTCTTTGGATACAGCAACCTAATATTGCACCTTGGAAGGATTGGATGATGACTCAGGAACTTGACTCCCCAGCTGTGGTGTGACTATTTGGAAAGTGAACCTGCAGATTGATGAACTCTCTCCCTCTCTCTCTCTCTTTACTCCTCCCTGCCTTACTCGGGGTGTGTGTGTGTGTGTGTGTGTGTGTGTGTGTGTGTGTATGTGTGTAATGAAAAATTGTAAAATTCCCTAGAAGACAACCTAACAGAAAATTTGGACATTGGTCCTGGCATGGTTTTTTAAGTAAAACAACTGTAAGAGAGAGAGAGAGAGAGAGAGAGAGAGAGAGAGAGAGAGAGAGAGAGAGAAAGGTCTTCCTTCCATTGGTTTACTCCCCTAGTAGCTGCCATTGCCGGCGCTGTGCTGATCGGAAGCCAGGAGCCAGGTGCTTCCTCCTGGTCTCCCACGTGGGTGCAGGCACCCAAGCACTTGGGCCATCCTCCACTGCCTTACCGGGCCACAGCAGAGAGCTGGAATGGAAGAGGAGTAACCGGGACTAGAACCCAGCACCCATATAGGATGCCAGCCCCACAGAAGGAGGGTTAACCAAGTGAACCCCGGCACCAGCCAGTGATGATGTCTTTTAAAAGGTGAATGGATAAATCACTGTAACATCCAAATAACAGGCTACTATTCAGTTCTCAAAATAAATGTGTTATGAAGGCATGAAAAGACATGGATGGACCTTAAGGTCATTACTGAATGGACCCTGTTTTAAAATGCTACACATGGCAGCTACTAGGGGAGTAAACCAATGGAAGGAAGACCTTTCTCTCTCTCTCTCTCTCTCTCTCTCTCTCTCTCTCTCTCTCTCTCTCTCTCTCTCTTACAGTTGTTTTACTTAAAAAACCATGCCAGGACCAATGTCCAAATTTTCTGTTAGGTTGTCTTCTAGGGAATTTTACAATTCTGAAAGGAGTTAGAGTAAGAAAAGTTAGGTAGACAGAAAGGGCAAAGGGCCCTCACCATTGATGACCTTGTAATGTGAAGCAATGTAAAGGATTTGGGTGCCTCTAGTACTCAGGTGACCAGGTAACTGATTTATCATGATCATGTGACTGGGATTCTGATGATAAGCAATTTGCCTGTCAGACCATAAGATACTATGCTCTCTTTGCTCTATAAAGTGTGTGTGTGTGTGTATGTATGTATGTATACGTACTATTAAATTATATTGGAAATCTTTCCCCTCCTGGCTACAAGAGTTCTCTTGGCCCCTTCTAATAATTCTTTGCTGCTCATCTTGTTATCTGTTCATTCATCCACTCAATTCTTCATCATCAATAGAACAAGTTCTTAGTGCTCAGATCAGTAGTGACATCTGGTATATGGCCAGGAACCTTCTTTGTTTGCACCAACAGTGAGTATGCAAAGGCGATCACACTCAGCTAATTTTTTCCTTTCTTATCGAATCTGCTTTCTTTTCAAAAACTCTGGATGCACATGGCTTGGGGGGAGATTAGAAAGGTGCCTGAAGGTCTCAGGCTAAGATGACTCTTTGATGGACACCCAAAAGTCTTCTAAAGGAACCCAACCACTGGCTGCCCATTAAGGGTAACCAAGACCAAAGCCCCTTTTTCCTGTTATTTCTGAGCAAGAATTTCTTCTTGGTGGAGGGAAGATTGAATCACAAATTTCCCATTGAGTATCCTCTTTTGAGTGACTGTCAAAGTAGTCCTTCTGAACTTCCAAAAAGGTTGAGAACTATGTTGGTCTTTCTTTTTGCCTCCTACCAGTTTGAGGCTTTTAGGAAGAAAAGCATTAAAACAGGATTTCCCCTTCTCCAGCTTGCAGTTCTCACCATGGTTATGGTAAATATCTACCTTGTAGACTCAAGTCACATGTTCCATTGAGCTGTCCCTTTCCCAATTTAGGATTTCCTTTGTTTTTAGATGAGATTCATGTAAGACAAATCCTTGTTATTGTCTACTACTAGAGGCCGATAGCCAGGAAAGATTTGTGTCATCATATCATACTCTTGTACTGTCACTGTAATTGTCTGACAGCCTCAGTGGATGAAGTTAGTGCCCTCTCCCTGAATATTAGTTCTAAGAGCCTATGAGATTTGGATTATGGTCAGAAGAGGTAGAATTTCTGTGTTAGGCTGGCCAGAGTGCCATGGAAGCTTCTCTACTGGGGTCAGTTGTGGGTTGCTAGCTGGAACCCTAGCAGAACTAAGGCTGGAGGGCTCCTACTGGGGACATTTCCATCACTATCATGGGCATGGGAAAGGGAAGACTTCACTTCATAAACAGGTGTAGGGGGGATGGTTGAGATGTTTTGCCTACCCTGGACTATGAGAGAGAAAGATTAGGCACCTTTCTCTCCCCCAATGTCTTATAGATGGGCAACACAGAATCCAAAACTATGTCAGTGATATCCTGGCTGGGATGAATCCTTAAGAATTGGAGTGATTTCCATCTCTAATATTACAAAAGAAGCACTTGGTTTTTTTGTGCCAGTGGGCCTGACCAGAATACCCATTAGAAGATGGTGAGAGGTGGTATCTATAGAGAAGTATACATTATAATATGTTCTTTCAACTGGATCTGTTTTGAGTGATGGAGGGCAAATGAAGTGAAATCTCCTATATTCAAACTTTCTTCGCCTTAAGGAATAATCCTGGTTTGCTCCAAAAATGCTGGATAGATCCTAAACTAGTGAAAGCTATTCTATCTTGTTCTTCTGTTAAAGCTCTTAAAAGGGAAAAACTGCTAACTCAAAGGTCTGAGGTCTCAAAAGAGGTGGCCCCTCTTCCCTCTTCCCCTGCCTGCCCATCATATCTGATGCAACTGCAGAACCAGGGGGAGATTGTGCCTCCTGCCTGATCTCCTTATCCCAAAAAAATCACAGCACAAGAAACCATGTCTTCAGGGGAAAAGTCCCCCCCATCTTCCTCCTTTAGTCTGCCCTCCTTATCTGGAGAGAAACCACAGTCTCAGGAGAGTGTACCCCAGGGAAAAGATTCCCTTCTCCCTAACCCCTCTTCAATTTGTTCACTTTATCCAGAATTTCCAACTGAGGTTTCATCCCTTCATCAATCTTCCCCTCTGGTACAGGGAATGTATCTCAGACTATTTCCCTTACGGGAAATACCAAAAGTGATGATTGGGTCAACGACATTACAGGATTTTTTTCTATCCAGGACTTAGAGCAGATTAAGGCAAAACTGAGTAAATTCTCTGATCACCAGGATAAGTATATTGGGGCCTTTTGAAGCCTGACACAAGTATTTGACTTAATTGGAAGGATGTGTTTTGCTCTTAAATTTGACTTTACCCCACAATGAGATGGAGACAGCCTTAATGGCTGCAGAATAGTATGCAGATGACTTAAATATCACATATAGAAACACCTATTTATATTACCACAGCATCCCTTACCATACTGGCATACAAACAATTCCTTAAGATGGTGCAAAGTGGACATATGCCTGTCCTTCAGGAAGGTGGTATCTAAAATATTTAGAAAATTACATCTGCTTAAGGAGACTCTCGAACTCCCTGAGGGAACATAGTCCAGGTAAACTGGGTGGCCTGATCTGGGGGGGTTCTCCAAAGCAAATAGTTATTGAAAGTCATGATGCAAGAGAATGCAAAAGAAGGCATCCTTCTAATACTGTGGACCACACAGCATCCTCTGGAATTTGTGTTAACAAGGAATGGGCATTGGGGATGACTGGGTGGAAGTAGACTAATGCCCCATTAATAAGTCAGAGGTCTTGGACTAACCTTCCTTCTCTGTTGGGCTTTTGAACTCCCAGAAAAGTGATGTTACATGGGCTATTACAAGTCTTTAAAAGACCCTGAGATCTGAGATTGTCTATTAAAGCTTGAAGTCCTTTATGAGTTTCAAGCCACAAAGGGTATTGTCACTGATGAGTAAAAGAGGTGGAGTCTTTAAGATAAATCTTTACAGGAACAGCAGTTAAAGCTTAAGCTATTTTTCTTTCTGTAGACAATTCCTCAGGGTCAACCTCAGTTTCCGTGAAAGGAAGGAGAGGAAATTGTCTCAGAGCCATGAGAACAGTAGTATTCATCTGAGTTAAATATCTCATCCCAGGCAGGGAGCAGGGCTCTCAAGCATAACTAGGAAAGCATGAGTGAAAAAGTAGGGTCCTTGGACACAGTTTAGAGGGCAAGTCAGATGGAAGATCATGGGTCACAGTCACACTTTCGGGGTGGGGGAGGCAAGATTGGATCAAAGGATGGAAAAAGAATTTCCTGTGTCCAGGAGAAAACCTATTTGTTACCTCTCCACTGCCAGAATTAGCAAGGGCTCCAGGAGGGTAATTTTACAAATACTGGGCACTTATTAAGGCTCTGGGCCCCTTCAGTCTTGGTCCTCTAAGTCCAGGTCTGGTTGGTCCCTGAAACCTCACCCCTGGGGCAATCCATCTTCTACTGTCTGTCTTGGCATAAAAGACAGGCTCCTGGGAGAAGCCCTCTAATCTTTCTCAGCTTGTTAGGGCATTCACGTTTGAAATGTCTTCTGTGCCCTCGGGAGTAGCAGGAGTCCAATGGAACACCCTTGGGTTTTGGGAAGGGTGGGCTGTAAAACGGCCACTAAATAAGCAGCCTTTTTCATTGCCATTTGATCCTCTTCCTTAACCTCCTCCTGGTCTCAGTTGTAAAAGACTAGAGTTTACCATCTTCAATAACTCAGGGTATTGTTAGTTCCTAGCACCTGCTTTCAGAGCTTTCTCCATATGTCCAGGGCAGACTAATTAATAAACTTATCTTTTATAAGCACTATCCCTTTTATTGATTCTGGCTGAAAGGATCAGGGATTTCGAGATAGAGCTCACCTGTTGAGACAAGCTCTTTCTCGAGATTTGTCTGATTTTCCATGTTATCCTATTAAAGTACTCCAATATGTAGACAATCTCTTGTGTGCTCCCATGGAGCAACAATTACAAACAGGCACTAAGATCCTTCTGAACTTTTTAGCTGAACAAGGATGTAAGGTTTCTTTTTTTTAAGGCAAAACTGTATCAACAGAATGTAAAATATCTGGGACTGGTCATTTCAAAAGGGATCAGAACCTTAAGTGAGAAAGGATTAAACCTATCCCTTTTTTATTTTTTTATTTTAAAAGCATTTATTTAATGAATACAATTTTCATAGGTGCAACTTTGTGAATACAGTGGTTTTACCCCAATACTTACCCTCCCTCCCCTACTCCCATCCTACCTTATACTCCCTTTCCCATCCCATTTTTCTTTGACTCTAATCCTCTACCTAAGACTCTTAAACAACTTAGAGGTTTCCTAGAGATAACTGGCTTTTGTAGAATCTGGATACCTGGTGTGCAGAAATTGCCCAACCCCTAAATCAAATGATTAAGAACACTCAGACCAATGACGGTTACATACTTAAATAGGTACCAGAGACCAAGAATGGTTATGAGCTATTAAAGCAGGCTCTTCTAAAGGCCCCTGTCTTAAGTCTCCCAATAGGAAATATGTCACTGAAAGGAAAGGAATGGCTTTGGGGGTCCTGACTCAGATGAGGGGACCAGCCCAACAACCCGTGGGATATTTAATCAAGGAACTTGATGTGGTAGCCAGAGGATGGCCAGCTTGTTTGTGAGCAGTGCCTGTCATTGCTATTTTAATTCCAGAAGCCACCAAGTTGACTTCAGGTATTTGCCTAACAGAGCATTCCCCATATGATGCTGTTGGGATGCTGACTTCAAAGGGGAGACCATGGCTCAGTGACAACTGCTTGCTAAAACACCAGTCCATACTAGTAGAGGGTCCTGCTACCCAACTTACAGCCCAGCCTTCATTAAACTCTGCCACTTTTCTTCCTGAGACTGGAGAAGTACATGATGTGAGAAGAGAGTTTTACAAACTCATGCAGCCAGGGAGGATTTAAAGGACGTTCCCCTGGGAAACCCACACTGGACTTTTTTCAATGGTGGCAGTTTTGAAATAGTGACTCTCAGTGATATCATAGAGAGTTCTCTCCTACCCTTGGGAAATTGTGCACTGCTAGTAGCACTAATCGCTCTTACTAGGGCTTTGAAATTGAGTAAAAATAAACAAGTCAATATATATATATATTGATTCTAGGTATGACTTCATAGTCCTACATGCCCACGCAGCAACCTGGAAAGAAAGAAAATTTTCTTACAGCAAATAGGTTTCCTGTTAAATACTACTATGAGATTGATAGGCTTCTAGCCTCAGTTTTCCTTCCCTAAGAGGTTGTGGTGATACATTGTAGGAGATATCAGAAAGGAATGGATTCAACATCACAGGGGAACCAGAGAAAAGATTCAGTGGCTTGAGTTGCTGCCAACCAAAGCCTCTCAGTGCCAGTACATAAAGTAACCCTTTGTTATGGAAATCTCCTCAAGGAAGGGCAAAACCTCAGTATAGCCCAGTGTAGACTGAAAAGCCTTGTGCAGCCTTCAGGGTGGTTGCAGGATGAAGTGGGAAAGCTATTGTTCCCTGCAGCTGGTAAATGGAAATTAATAAAAATGCTTCATCAATCTTTTCACTTGGGGAGGGATGGAACTTTCTAACTAGTTTGAAGGCTATTTACAGGACACAAGGTAAAAGAATAAATTGAGCAAGTAATCAATGCTTATGAGTTATGACAGAAAAGCAACCCTGAGACTCATAAGTTAGCTCCCCCTGAAGTATGGAGAATGGGGTCATACTCAAGACAGGACTGGCAAACATACTTTACATGTATGCCTAAAACAAAGGGAATATAATACTGGTCTGTATGGGTAGATGCTCTTACTGACTGGGTGGAAGCTTTTCCTTTTAGAATGCAGAAGTCTTCAGAGGTAGTTAAAACTTTAATACATGAAATTGTCCTGAGATTCAGATTGCTGAGAGGACTACAAAGTGAAAATGGATCTGCTTTTAAAGCAGCAGTGACTCAAGGAGTGTCTTCCTCCATGGGCATTCAATACCACCTACACTGTGCATGGAGACTTTAGTCTTCAGACAAGGTTGAGAAGACAAACTGAGAGGGAGAGAGAGAGAGATGGAGAGAGTGAGAGAGAGAAAGAGAGTACTTTATAAAGCTGACCCAGGAGGCAGGTTTCCCTTGGACAGCCTTCCTCCCATGGGCCCTTCTCAGAGTTAGAAATACACCTGAGGGCCAATATGGCCTTAGCTCCTGTGAAATGTTGTTTGGCCAACTGTTTCTTACTAATGTGTTGCTGTTAGACCAGGAAGTTTATGAACAAATTAAACACACAGCTTCTTTCCCAGTTCTAGAAGTCATTGCAGAAAGTCTGGGAAGTCATCCCTGAGAAAAAATAGATTCACTGTGTGAATCAGAGGACTCAGTACTCATTAATACTCTCCAACTAATACTCCCTCTCTTCAGCCCCTATGGAAGGGTCTTTTCACTATTATTTGTATACTCATTAGTAAGGCTGTGACACTTGGATTCATCACACTCACATAAAGCCCTGAGTTTCACAAGGACAAGACACTGAGGAAACTGAATCAGTGACAGAAGATGATCAGACCCAATCTTCCTGTGAATCTCTAAAGAATCTCAGATGACTCTTTGGAAAACAAGATAATTAACCATTTGTCCTCAATAATGGGCCTTAAGCTGATCTTTGTTTTGTTGGCAGTGTTTTGTTTTGTTGACAGGCAGAGTGGACAGTGAGAGAGACAGAGAGAAAGGTCTTCCTTTTGGCATTGGTTCACCCTCCAATGGCCGCCGTGGCCAGTGCGCTGCGGCCGGTGCACTGCGCTGATCCGATGGCAGGAGCCAGGTACTTATCTTGGTCTCCCATAGGGTGCAGGGCCCAAGCACTTGGGCCATCCTCCACTGCACTCCCTGGCCATTGCAGAGAGCTGGCCTGGAAGAGGGGCAACTGGGAAAGAATCCAGCACCCCGACTGGGACTAGAACCTGGTGTGCTGGCTCTGCAAGGTGGAGGATTAGTCTATTGAGCCATGGCGCCAGCCCCTGTTGGCAGTCTTACGACTCAGCCACACAGTTTTACAAAAAACAATTTTTTATAAATGGTCAAGAATGGGATAGAGATTATAACAAAGTGAACAAAAGTGGATAGTTTTATCGGGCACAACAAGTAATGAGCTCCAACAAAGTGGTTATTGACAATTGGGTATACATTTATCTTGAGGTGACTTTGGATCCCATCATTTGCATACAGTGCTGTGTACAGCCTTAGCTATTTGTACACTCCCTTCAAGGCCATTTTAGGGCTACTGGAAAACTTTACTGCACATGAGAAGTTTCCAATAAGATACAGGGCAACACATATGGCTTGACATACTCTTTTTGCAAGGGGTGTAGTTTAAATACTACAACCTTAGTTATGGCACTGGTCAGCAATCTTTCAAGCGTCTGTGCCAAGATAACTGCCAAGAGATAAGGGGCCAATAGAATGCATAAAAGATAAAACAGGGCCGGCGCCGCGGCTCACTAGGCTAATCCTCCGCCTAGCGGCGCCGGCACACCGGGTTCTAGTCCCGGTCGGGGCGCCGGATTCTGTCCCGGTTGCCCCTCTTCCAGGCCAGCCCTCTGCTGTGGCCAGGGAGTGCAGTGGAGGATGGCCCAGGTGCTTGGGCCCTGCACCCCATGGGAGACCAGGAAAAGCACCTGGCTCCTGGCTCCTGCCATCGGATCAGCGCGGTGCGCCGGCCGCAGCGCGCCGACCGCGGCGGCCATTGGAGGGTGAACCAACGGCAAAGGAAGACCTTTCTCTCTGTCTCTCTCTCTCACTGTCCACTCTGCCTGTCAAAAAAAATAAATAAATAATAAAAAAAAATTAAATTAAAAAAAAAAAAGATAAAACAAATATACATAAACTGATAAATGACCTGATTGGCATAATCTTACTGATTGGACTCAAAAAGAAAATAAATATTTCAGCATGGTAAATTACAGGTCACCATAATAGACACTGGAATGTATGTTTGCATAAGCAGTGTCCTCTTTTTCCTAACCGAAGTTAGACATGCCAGTCTGGATTAAAAAATGAGAGGAGGTAGTTGAGTATGGAAGTTTAGGTAGACAGAAGGGCACAGAGCCCCCACCACTGATGACCTTGTTACGTGAAATCATATAAAGGATTTTGGCAATTAGTCTGAAGAAAAACCAGCTCCAGCACCCAAGTGACCAGATGGGCCATTTGTGGTGATTATGTGCCTGTAAACAGTTTCAGGAAGATAAGCAGCTCCCCTTAACAAACCCTAGGCTTCAGTGCTCTCTCTGCTCTATAGAGTTCTACTACTAAGTTACAGTGGAGCTCTTTCCCTTCCAGGTTACAAGAGTTCTTCTCTTTGTTTTTTTTTTTTCAATAAAATTCTTTGTTAATCATCTTATTATCTGGTCATTCATTGGCTACGTTCACTGTCATCAATAGAACAAATCAGTGGTAACAATTCCGAGTATGTAACATTCTGGAAAGCAGAAGAACCATGGGAACTTTAAAAAGACCAGTGACTCTCAGGAGGTGAGGGTTGGAGGAATTAACAGGTAGAGAACAATTCCTAGGGCAGTGAAACTGTTCTGTGTGATGCTCAAACTGTGGGGCATGTCCACCCAAATGTGCACTATCCCAAAGCAGTCCATCAGTTATATTTAGTGTATCACTGTAGTACAGGAAATGTGTCTGGAAGCAAGAGGTATAAGAGAATAATTTTCTTCAGTTTTGTTGTAAGCACAAAATTGCTCAAAAATAAAGTCTGCTATGTAAAACAGGAGAAAATATTTGTAAATTATTTATCTGGTAATGGACTTCAAGACGTAATGGAATTCATGACATAAAACAATTTAAAATGAACAAAGAATTTCAATACTTTTTCACAGAAGATATACACATGACCAGTAAATATATGAAAAGTTGCTCAACACATTAGCCAACAGCAAATGAAGATCAAAACCAGAGTAAAGTACCACTTCATACACACACACACACACACATACACACACAAACAAGTGTTGGTGAGGAGAGGTAGAAATTGGAGCCCTCATGCAGTACTGGTGGGAATGTAAAATGCCGCATAGATTTTAGAAAACAGTCTGACAGTTCTCTAAAAGTTAAATATAGATTTACCATATCTAGCCATTCTATTCTTAAATATATAACCAACAGAAACTAAAATATATCTACACAGATGCTCACATTCAAATTTTTGTTAACCAGTGAATGAACAAAACTTATATCCATACAACAGAGTATTTCAAGTCAAAAGAAATTAAGTACTGATATATGATACAGCATGAGAATATGGCAGATATAGTAAGTGAAAGAAACCATTTACAAAGAACTACATTATATAAGTCTATTTACATGAAATGTCCAGAAGAAAACAATCCATATGGATGTAATATAATTATATATTCTATGGTAGGTGGTTCGGAGGAAATGTATTTTTATTTGCAATGAGGGAAAGAGAGAGAGAGGAAGAGAGAGAGAGGAGAATAAAGCCTAGACTGCAGTCAAAGGGGTTCTAGAGACATAAGAAAGACAATGGTTACAGTAAGGGGTATGGAAAAACCTGAGGGAAGATGGGACCTCAAACAAAGGGCAGAGAGGTACCCGAAGGCTCTCATGAACCAGAAACACATGTAACCACATCACTCCAGGTAGCAACAAAATCATTCTGGACAAGGGATGCAGACACTTGAGAGAAGATCAAGGCCACATGCAGAGGAGCCCCTGCCTTTCCTTCAGGCCTCCAGACAACCTGTCCTTCCCTGTATACAGCAACTTCAGCTTGGCCCTGGATCCCTCAGAACTTTGTGTCCACTGCCGTCTAGCTGATTTTACTGCCTGGAGCACCAAGTACAATTTTGGTTAGAAACAGTGAGCATAAACCCCATTGCCCTGTTTCTGATGTTAGCCTTCCATCTGGTGCTTACCTGTAATAGCGAGCATGGTGTTAACTACAGGGCCACATGTATGTAATTTATCATGGTGAGGAAGTTTCCTTCAATCCGAATTTTGTATCAGGAATGTTAGACTTTGTCAAATGTTTTTTTTTTTTTTTCTGCATTCATTCATATGATTGTGAGTCTTTTGACTGTTACAGAATTTATTGATGCTCATTGGTTCTTTAGTGTTAAGATAAACTTGCATTTCTGTGATAGCTTATGCAGTTATTCTCTGTTATTCATACAATTATGTATGTATTTGTTTTCTGTGGCTGCTAGAACAGAGTGTGATGGCTTATAATAGGAAATTTGTTCTTACAGTTCTAGAGGTCAGAAGTCCAAAATCAGTATCACTATGTGAAAATCAAGGCTCTCCAAGGTTCTAGTGCAGCAGCCATTCTCTGGTGCTTCCAGCTTCTGGTGGTGGCTGGTGTTCCTGGTCTCTTGGTCACAACTCTACAACCTTCAGGACCAAGATCTGCAGAAATCTTTCTTCTCTGGATTCACAATCCTTTCTCTTCTGTTTTCAGTGAGTCTACCTCTTGAGTTTATTCCATAGCAAACAATGGTGGCTTTTAGGGAACACCTGAATCCAAGATGATCTGTACAGCCTACAGCCTTTTTTAAAATTTTATTTTTTAAGATTTATTTTATTTATTTGAAATGCAGAATTGCAAGAGAGAAGAAGAAAGAGAGAGAGAGAGAGAGAGAGAGAGAGAGAGAGAGAGAGAGAGAGAGAATCTCACATCTGCTAATTCACTCTCCAAATGCCCCACATTGGCTGGGGCTGGGCAAAGCCAAAGCCAAGAGCCAGGAGATTGTTCCTGGTCTCTCATATGGGTGCAGGGATCCAGCATTTGGACTGTCCTCCACTGAGTTCCCAGACACATTAACAGGAGGCTGAATCAGAAGTGGAATAGCCAGAAGTTGAACCATTTCCCATATAGGATGCTGGTGTCACAGGTGGTGGCTTTACCCTCTATGCCATGATTCTGGCCCCTAAAACCTTTTACTTAATCACATTTGCAGACATGTCTTTTCCTCAGTAATATAACACTTACAGATTGAAGGTATTAGGACCTGATATCTTTGGAGTCCATTGTAAGCATATACCTCATGTGGTTGAATTTAGTTTGCGAGCATTATTTGAGGATTGTTTCCTATTCATGAGGGAAACTTCTCTGTAGTTTTCTTCAAAGATTTATTTGTTTCAGAGTAATGGGCGATGGAGGAAGGAAATTTTTTCAGTCACTCAACAAATGCCTGCAATAGCTGCTGTTGGGCCAGGCCAAAGCCAAGAGCCAGAAACTCCCTCTGAATTTCCCATATGGAAGACAGGAACACAAGCACTTGGGCTATCATCTACTTTCTCCCAGATGCACTAATCTGAAACCGGATCAGAAGTACAAAGTAGTCAGGGCTTTAACCAGGCACTACAATACAGTATGTGGTCATACCAAGTGGGAGCTTAACTTGGTGCATCACCATACTTCCCAAAGCTGTAGTTTTCTTTTTTTATCTATCTGTGTATAACAGTGGTATCTGATATTGACCTCAAAAATGAATTCATAAATATTCTATGTTCTTTGGCAGAGTTTACAAGATATTGGTATTATTTCTTTAAATGCTTGGTAGAATTCATTAAGGAAAATATGTAGGTCTGGACTTTGAGTAATTTTTAAATTATTGATACAATTTATTGTTATTTTGTTGTTATTGTTTTAGGATACTAACATTTTTAGTTTCTTGAGTAAGTGTGATCATTTATATTTTTCTGGCAATATATGTATTTCATCTAAATTGTCTTATCTGTTGACTTACAATGGTTCACAGTATTTGCTTATAATAATTTTTAACAACATATTTTATTTATTTGAATGGCAGAGTTACAGAGAGAGAAAAGGAGAGAGAAACAGATCCTCCATCTGCTGGTTCACTCCCCAAATGGCTAGAATGGCTAGGGCTGGGCACCAGGCCAAAGCCAGGAGCCAGGAGCTTCTTCCAGGTTTCCCACATGGGTGCAAGAGCCCAAGGACTTGGACCACCTCTGCTGCTTTCCCTGGGGGCATTAGCAGGGAGCTGGATCAGAATTGGAACAGTTGGTGTCTCGAGGGAATGCCAACAATGCAGATGGTGTCTTAATCTACTGTACCACAGTGCTGGACCCTGTTTATAACCTTTTAAACTTCTGTAAGATTAGTGTAACATGCCTTTTACATTTCTTAATTAGTTATGTGTGTTTTTTTGCCTCCATTATTCTAAAAAAACTTTTTAATTTCTCTGCTTTTCTCTATTGCTTGATACTTATTTAAAGAGGCTTTTGGCAAATTAAATTATTTCTGGATAGACAGCTGTTTCACATAACTAACTGTTAAAGCAAAGAATGCCCAAGAAATGAAATTCAAGTCCCTGAAGGCTGTATCAAAAAAAATAAATAAATGAGCAGATTCTTCTAATGGGTGGGTGCGCTGTGGCAGGCTAAGCTGTTGACTATGATGCCAGGTTCCAATACGGGTGCTGAATCAAGTCTCAGCTGCTCTGCTTCCAATTTAGATACCTGATAATGTATCTGGGATAGCTATGGAAGATGGCCCAAGTACTTGAGACCCCTGGCTTTGACTTTCATTTAAATAAATAAGTAAATACATCCCCTCATACCCATGAGGTGATATAGAAAGAAACAGAGAGGAACAAACCTTAAGTAAATCTAACTAAGGAAAGTAAAATTACTAAGTTAGCAATTAGAATATATTGGTATATACTGAAATTTAAAATATATTAATGGTACATGTGTGAAATGACTCCAGTTTTACTAAAGAAATGAATGTGTGGGGCCAGAATAATGTCATAGCAGGAAAAGCCACTGCCTGCCATGCCAGCATCTCATATGGTTGCCAGTTTGAGCCCCATAGTTACACTTCCAATTCAGCTCCTGCTAATGGCCTCAGAAAGCAGTGGAAGATGATCCCAATTTTTGGGTCCCTAAACCCATGTGGAAGATTCATATGCAGGTTCTGGCTCCAAGCTTCAGACTGGCACACCTCCAGCCATTGTAGCCATTTGGAGGAGGGAACTAGTGGATGGAAGATTCTCTCTCTCTCTAACTCTGCATTTCAAATAAAAGCAGATTTTTTTTAAAGAAAAGCATTTACAGATGTAGGAATAATTCAAGAATGATTTTGCGATATTTTTTTTCTGTTTTATATGTTTTCCTAATAGTCATCATTAGAATGTTTATAGTGAAAACAATTGTTAAAGAACCAAAATATTAAAAGGACAACATGAGCTCAAACAACTCAATAAAAATAAAACAAAATTATTAAAATGGGCAAAAGACCTGGAGAGACATTTTTCACAAGACAGAAATGTCCTGGAGTATGAAAACATGTTCAACATCATGAATCATTAGGATCATTAGGAAAATACAAATTAAAACTATACGGAGAAATCTCAAGCCTGCTAAAATAGGTATTACAAAAGACAAAAGATAATGTTGGTGAAGATGTGAAAAAGGGGGATCTTTGTATCTCCTTGGCAAAAATGTAAAAGTACATGTCTGTTATGGAAAATCCTCAAAAATATTAAAAAGAGATCAACCATATAATGTGACCAGAATGCTTCTGGCATACATCCAAAGCACAAAATTGTTGAACCCTTTACTTAGTTTAGAGTTGGTTTTCTGTGTATAAAGTTAACCGAACATGAATATTAGTGGAGAATGGGACAGGGAATGGGAGAGGGAGGAGGAAAAGAGGTGGGGGAGTGGTGGAAGGGCGGGTATGGTGGGAAGAATCACTGTATTCCTAGAGTTGTATATGAAATGCATCAAGTTTGTATTCCTTAAATAAAAGGTTGTCAAAGAGATAGGTTCACCTGTTTCCATTGCAGTATTATTTACAAAGACAGGATGTGGGGCTCCATGGGATGGCCAGCCATGGAGCCCCCACGTCAAGGTCGGTCTGATAGATGTTGCTGTGTCTTCATCACAAGGCGTATGTTGCTAGTTTCGGTTAGGGCAATGCTTTCCCACGGTCGGGACTTTCCAGAGGAGTTGAGAATGTTGTAAACAACAAGATGGTGCCGAGGACCGTGTGATGAGCCTGCATGCTGAGTGACACCTCATCTGATTGCCCCAAGGACGCGTGCACACTGAGTGAACAGACAGCAGATTGGAGTGTTCCGTGCATGGACTTGAGCCTGCTTGCAATTGGCCAGATTTTGTGTAAGCTGTGTGCTGAGAAAGGAGGGAGCTTTTCTGTCCACTCTCCTCCCTTCTTTCCTTCTCTTTCACTGTTATTTTCTTATTAAAAGTCTACTGAAGACCAATAAGCTGCGAACAGTGTCGTTCCTTTGCGGGCAAGGGAGCGACACAGGATATGATATCTACTTAAATACCCATCAGTGGATGAACGGATAAGAAAAATGTGGTGCAAGAGGGTACCTCAAAATGTGGAGAATATAACTGAAAGAAAATTTTGTCTCACTGCAAAACTTTTTTGAACCATACATAATTTCTCTATAATTCCCATTTCCCAAGGAAGGACTCTTTGAAGACACACATATATCATTAACTTCTTTGCACCAAAATAAACTCATATTTTAATTCCATTTTCAAAAATTTTTGAAGTATCCTTATATACAAAACAATGGAATACTACTCAAATTTCAAGGATAAGAGAGTTCACTGTCACGCAAAAACACAAATGAATCTAGAGAACATCATCCTAGGTTAAATAGCCAAGCACAGAAAAAGAAACACTGCATGATCTAATTTACATGTGGAATTTAAAAAGTTAAACTACAGCAGCAGAGAGTGGAATAGTGGTTAGCAGGGAATGAGAAATAGGAAAACTGAAATGATTATGAAAGCACACAAATGTTTAGTTGGAAAGGAGATCTATTGTACAACATGGTGATTTTAGTTAATAACAATGCAGTCCTGAAAATTGCTATATATGTATATATGTGTGTGTGTGTGTGTATATATATATAATATGCTATATATGTATATATATATATATATATATAGAGAGAGAGAGAGAGAGAGAGATATCTCTCCTCCTCTCCCTCCCAAACAAGTCAAAATACAGCACAATATTCCCTATGTTTTAGTAAAAATACTTGCATGTGAAGTCTTTAAGAAATGCATGTACATTCATATATGTGACAAGTAATTCTATGGCTGGAAACTTATTCTAAAGGAATCAGCATAAATGTGACTAAATTGTATGTGCAAAGATGCTTGTTATTTAAAAGATTTATTAATTTATTTGTAAGGCAAAGTTACAGAGAGGTAGAGGGAGAGAGAGAGAGAGAGAGAGAGAGAGAGAGAGAGAGAGAGAAAGATAGATCTACCTACTGGTTCACTCCCCAGATGGCCGCATCAGCTGGAGCTGCGCCAATCTGAAGCCAGAAGCCAGGGGCTTCTTCCAGGTCCCCCACGGAGGTACAGGCACCTAAGGACTTGGGACATTTTCTACCACTTTCCCAGGCCACAGCAGAGAGCTGGATTGGAAATGGAGCAGCTGGGACTCAAATGGGTGCCCATATGGGATACCAGCATTGCAGGCAGTGGCTTTACCTACTGAACCACAGCTCCAGCCCTGCAAAGACACTTTTTTCAGCAAAGCATGTGAAAAAAAAAAAAGATTTTGGCCAGCACCATGACTCAATAGGCTAATCATCTGCCTGTGATGCCAGCACCCCAGGTTCTAGTCCTGGTTGGGGTGCCAGATTCTGTCCTGGTTGCTCCTCTTCCAGTCCAGCTCTCTGTTGTGGCCTGGGAGTGCAGTGGAGGATGGCCCAAATGCTTGGGCCCTGCACCCACATGGGAGACCAGAGGAAGTACCTGGCTCCTGGCTTCAGATTGGCTCAGCATACTGGCTGTAGTGGCCATTTGGGGGTGAACCAATAGAAGGAAGACCTTTCTGTCTCACTAACTCTGCCTGACCAAAAAAAAAAAAAATTTTGAATTAAATTGTGGCACATTTACTCAAAGAAATATTTTTATTCTTTAAAGTAGTCTGGTTGTGGGCATAGTGATTAAGATTCTAATTAGAATACCCTCATCCCATATCAGAGAGCCTGGGTTCAAGTCCCAGCTTTGTCTCTGGATTCCAGTGTTCTGCTAATGCACATCCTAGGAGGCAGCACGAAATGGCTCATGTAGTTGTGTTTCTGCTACCCACAGGGAATGCATCTTTGGCTGCTGACTTCACTATAGGCATTTGAGGTGGCCACAACCCCAAGGATTTTTATGCATGTGGTGGCTGCTGAAGTCTGATGTTGTCCCAGCTGAACCTCAACTTCACATAATAGAGTTAAGGATTGTTTTAAGCAAATAAAGACTTCAGACCATTGGTACAGGATTCTTTCATCCATTTCATGTGGATACACTTTTTACTTTAAGCTAGGTTCTAGCCAGTGTTGTGGTACAGTGGGTAAAGGTGCCACCCCTAGTGCCAGCATCAAGTTCTGGCTGCTCCACTTCCAATCCAGGATCCAGGTACCTGCTAATATCACTGGGAAAGCAGCAGAAGATGGCCCAAGTCATTGGGTCCCAATATCCATGTAGGAGACCTGGATGAAGCTCCTAGCTCCTGGCTTAGGCCTGGCCCTGTCTTGGCCATTGCAGCCATTTGGGGAGTGAACTAGCAGTTGGAAGGCCTTTTTCTCTTTCTCTATCTCTCTGCCTTTCTTTCTCTGTATTTCTTTCTAATAAATAAATAAATCTAAAAAAACCTAGTTCCTGTCTGTGATAACAATTTCTTTTACGTGTTGGTATTCAGGTCTTCAACCAAAAATAAACTAATTTATCCAGAAATAAACTATAAATATGCTCATCTTAGTATTATCTATAGTATCATATTATGAATACTAAAATTTACACACAGAAACACATTCATGTAAAGAGAGATATACTGTGAAATCTTGTATGACTCCATGGCACTGAATCAAGTAACTGCTTCCTAAAATGCTATATGCCAATCTTTTCTTGTGATTGAAAAAGAAATATTTTTCATGCATAGTTCAATGTAATCTATCTAAATATCATGACTCACAAAGGAAAAATACTGTATTTACATGGTTTAGTGAAAAATAGACATAAATGACCTATTCATAATTTTACCATAAATTTTGGTACAACTGCAAAGAATATAAGAAAGCAAATCTGTTGTTACACATTGCTAACCTATCCCATGTACTCAACACTAGAATCTGCAGTTTAGTCTTTGACTAAAAATTCAATTAAAAAATACTTTTTTGGCAGGGGCCCAAGGACTTGGGCCATCCTCCACTGCTTTCCCAGGCCACAGCAGAGTTGGATCAGAAGTGGAGCAGCCAGGACTAGAACCGGTGAACATGTGTGATGCTGGTGCTTCAGGCCAGGGTGTTAACCTGCTGCACCATGATGCTGGCCCCTTAAAGTATTCTTATCTAATAAAATAGCAATAACAGGGGAGGGCAAGATGGTGGAATAGGAAGGGAGCACATTGACAGTCCAGGAAAAGACAGTTTAATAAAAGTGGAGATACTGCAGTTTCAAGGAAGAGTTATGGAAGAAACAGCAGAGGAAACTCTTCCGGAACTGCGGGTTCATGGTGGACCTATGTGGAGGGCATGGCTGCCCACGTCTCGGAACCCCAGTTGTGGAATCTACGCACCAGCTCTGGAAAGGGAGGTGAGGTGAACTCCAGTAGCCCAAGACACCAGCGGGAAAGCAGAAGGAGGAGCCTAGAGGGAATGAGGCTTGAAGTCCCACGCGGGAAAGTTCACCAAGCTAACTAGAGGAGAGAGGAAAAATTAAAAAAATGGACTGGTACAGACACGAGTCTCTCTCTCCACTCAGCTTTCAAGGGTGAGGAAGACAAAGAGCAGGTGCCATTTTGGACATACATAGGGGTTGCGCCTTCCATTAGCCAAGCAGAAAAACCTGACTCTGGGGGGCGGTGAATAACAGGAGGTTGGGACCTGGTGAATGTGTGGTGCTAATGAATTGAGAGTGTGAAGGACTGATGGTGTGAGAGAGAACTCATGGAGACGTGAGTGCTCTTGGGAGAGTACACAAACTCAGTTACCTTGGCAACCCAATGAGAGATGGCAAAGAAATTTGAGCTTACACTGAGGACTGCATAAATAATTTGTGTGGTACTTGGGACAGAGCAAATATTATACCCACAGGAGCTAGAGATCAGAAAATGACTGCCTTCAATTCCACTAAGCTGTGTGGAATTGCTTCCCTTTTGAATCAGAGAGAGAGAGAGAGAGAGAGAGAGAGAGAGAGAGAGAGAGAGAGAGAGAGAGAGAGATTTACCATGCCTAACCTGGGAGTGTTAGGTTTGGCACACTCTTAACCATGAAGAACCAAACAAAGCTTTCTGGCCACACCCATCAGAAGCCTCTAAGGATCCATCAAAAGCAGACAGTCCACTTAATACAGTCATAGTATAACAAGAAAAAACACTACAGCGAGGGAAGAGGAAACCAAAGAATATCTCCACAATGCCAAGCAACAAATGAGGAAACCAAGGAAACAAAAACAAGGAAGACATTATGACGCCCCCAAATGAATAAGACACCCCAAGTCAAGATTATGAAGATGATGAGATATAAGAAATGCAAGATACAGATTTCAAAAAATTTATTATAAGAACATTTTGAAGTTTTCAAAAACAAATCTTGAACCACAGAAATCCTTACTAGACAGGACAGAAAATCTCTCTCATGAAAATGAAATTTTAAGGAGGAATCAAAGTGAAATGCAGAAACTAGTAGAAGAGAAAAGTGTGATAGTGAAGAGAAAATCAAAATAAAATGAATAATTCAATAGATCAAATGACAAACACATTAGAGAACCTTAAAAATAGAATGGGTGAAGCAGAAGAGAGACTATTGGACTTAGAAGACAGAGCAAAGCAAAGCATACAGTCAAACCAAAGAAAAGAAGAGGAAATTAGAAATCTAAAAAATATTGTTGGGAATCTACAGGATACTATTAAAAAAACCAACATTTGCCAGCGCCATGTCTCAGTAGGCTAATCCACCACCTTGCGGCGCCGGAACACCGGGTTCTAGTCCTGGTCGGGGCGCCGGATTCTGTCCCGGTTGCCTCTCTTCCAGGCCAGCTCTCTGCTATGGCCAGGGAGTGCAGTGGAGGATGGCTCAGGTGCTTGGGCCCTGCACCCCATGGGAGACCAGGAAAAGCACCTGGATCCTGGCTCCTGCCATCGGATCAGCGCGGTGCGCCGGCTGCAGCGGCGGCCATTGGAGGGTGAACCAACGGCAAAGGAAGACCTTTCTCTCTCTGTCTCTCTCTCACTGTCCACTCTGCCTGTTAAAAAAAAAAAAAAAACAAAAAACAAAAAAACAACAACATTTGGATTCTGGGAGTTCCTGAAGACATGGAGAGAGACAAAGGATTAGAAGGCATGTTTAGTGAGATACTAGCAGAAAACTTCCTGGGTCTGGGAGAAGGGCAGAGACATCCTAGTACAAGAAGCTCATAGAACCCCTAGTAAACATGACCAAGAAATCCGCACCACAGTGAAACACAAAGAAAAGGTTCTAAAATGTGCAAGAGAGAAATGTCAGATTATTCTCATAGGATCTCCAATTAGACTCAGAGCAGACTTCTCATCAGAAACCCTACAGGCTAAGAGGGAATGGTGCCCGGTGCTGAGGCTCACTAGGCTAATCCTCTGCCTTGTGGCACCAGCACATCGGGTTCTAGTCCTGGTCAGGGCGCCAGATTCTGTCCTGGTTGCCCCTCTTCCAGGCCAGCTCTCTGCTGTGGCCAGGGAGTGCAGTGGAGGATGGCCGAAGTCCTTGGGCCCTGCACCCCATGGGAGACCAGAGTAAGTACCTGGCTCCTGCCTTCAGATCTGCGCCATGCGCCGGCCGCAGTGCACCAGCCATGGCAGCCATTGGAGATCGAACTAATGGCAAAGGAAGACCTTTCCTCTGTCTCTGACTGTCCACTCTGCCTGTCAAAAAAAAAAAAAAGAGGGAGTGGTGGATATAGCCTAGGTACTAAGAGAGAAAAACTGCCAGTCCAGAATATTATATCCTGCTAAGCTCTCATTTGTGAATGAAGGTTAAAATTAAAGACCTTTCATAGCAAACAGAAATCGAAAGAATTTGTCCCCACTCATCCAGCCCTGCAAAAGATACTTAAAGATGTGTTACACTCAAAACCATAGAAACACAGCCATCAATATGAAAGAAGGTAAAGGAACAAAACCTCCCAGTAAAAGATCACAGGAATCTCCAAGCATATACTAGAAAAGACCTTTGGGAAAATGGTAGGGCAAAGTTACTACTTATCAATAGTCACATTGAACATTAATGGCCTCAACCTCCAGCTAAAGACACAGACTGGCTGATTGGGTTAAGGAACAAAACCCATCTATTTACTGCTTACAAGAAACACATCTTTCCAACAAAGATGCATGCAGAATGAAAGTGAAAGGCTGGAAAAAGATATACCATGCCAACAGAAATTAAAAAACAGCGGGCATAGCAATCTTAATATTGGACAACATAAACTTTAACACAAAAACTGTTAAGAGAGTCAAAGAGGGGCACTATATAATGATTAAGGGATCAATTCAACAGGAAGATATAACAATTATCAATATATATTCACCTAGTTACAGAGCACTGGTTTATTTAAAAGTTTTGTGAAGGGACGTAAAGGGAGACTTAGACTCCAATACAATAGTACTGGGGGACTTCAATACTGCACTCTCAGAAATAGACAGATCAACAGGACAGAAGATCAACAAGGAGACAGTAGATTTAAATGACACTATAGCCCAAATGGAACTAACAGATATCTACAGAACTTTTCATCCTACACATAAAGAATTTACATTCTTCTCAACAGTGCATGGAACCTTCTCTAGGATTGATCACATACTAGGCCATAAAGGAAGTCTCAGCAAATTCAAAAGAATTAGAATCATACCATGCATGGCCAGTGCCACTGCTCAATAGGCTAATCTTCTGCCTAGTGATGCTAGCACGCTGGGTTCTAGACCCGGTTTGGGCGCCAGATTCTGTCCCGGTTGCCCCTCTTCCAGGCCAGCTCTCTGCTGTGGCCTGGGAGTGCAGTGGAGGATGGCCCAAGTGCTTGGGCCCTGCACCCCAGGGGAGACCAGGAGAAGCACCTGGCTCCTGGCTTTGGGTCAGTGTGATGCGCTGGCTGCAGTGCACCGGTGCGGTGGCCATTGGAGGATGAACCAATTGCAAAAGGAAGACCTTTCTCTCATTCTCTCTCTCTCACTGTCCACTCTGCCTGCCAAGAAAAAAAAAAGAATCATACCATGCAGCTTCTCAGAACATAGAGGAATGAAGTTGGGAATTCGCAACTCAGGAAGCCCTAGAGCATATGCAAACACATGGAGATTGAACAGCATGCTCCTGAATGAACAATGGGTCATAGAAGGAATCAAAAGAGAAATCAAAATTTTTCTGGAAGTAAATGAGGATAACAGCACAACATACCAAAACTTATGGGATACAGCAAAAACAGTGTTAAGAGGAAAGTTTATATCAATAGGTGCCTACATCAAGAAATTGGAAAGGCACCAAATAAATGAGCTTTCAATTCATCTCATGGACCTAGGGAATCTGCAGCAAACCAGACCCAAATCTAGTAGGAGAAGAGAAATAATTAAAATAAGAGTAGAAATCAACAGGATTGAATCCAAGAAAACATTACAAAAAATCAGCCAAACGAGGAGCTGGTTTTTTGAAAAAATAAACAAAATTCACACCCCATTGGCCCAACTAACTAAAAAAAAGAAGAGAAAAGACCCAAATCAATAAAATCAGAGATGAAAAAGGAAATGTAACAACAGACACCACAGAAATAAAAAGAATCATCAGAAATTACTACAAGGATTTGTATGCCAGCAAACAGGGAAATCTCTGAAATGAATAGATTCCTGGACACATGCAACCTACCTAAATTGAACCAGGAAGATATAGAAAACCTAAACAGACCCATATCTTAGACAGAAATTGAAACAGTAATAAGGGCCCTCCCAACAAAGAAAAACCCAGGACCAGATGGATTCACTGCTGAATTCTACTAGACATATAAAGAATTAGCTCCAATTCTTCTCAAACATGACCTTGCCTAAATATAATAAGAGTTGGTGAACTCAAAAGTCTTCCATAACTGTGGCAACTCATGTCAAGAGCCTAGGGTGATTACTGATGCCATAAACAAGAGTGTCAAATTGTTAAGTCAACAACAGGAGTCACTGTGCACTTACTCCTCATGTAGGATCTCTGTCCTTAATGTGTTGTTCAATGTGAATTAATGCTATAACTAGTACTGAAACAGTATTTTACACTTTATATTCTGTGTGGGTGCAACTGTTGAAATCTTTACTCAATATGTACTAAATTGATCTCCTTCTGTGTATAAAGATAATTGAAAATAAATCTTGATGTGAATGGAAAGGGAGAGGGAGGAGGAGATGGGAGGGGTGCAGTTGGGAGGGAGGTTATGGGGGGGGAAGCCATTGTAATCCATAAGCTATACTTTGGGAATTTATATTTGCTAAATAAAAGTTAAAAGAGAATACTTTTCAGTATTGTTTTTTTTAATATCATGGAATATAATGATACTTCCCATCATAACTACCCTCCCACACTGCCACCCTTCCTCCTCCTCCTTCTTTCATTCCCTGTCCCCTTTTCCACTAAGATCCATTTTCAATTAATTTTATACACAGAAGACCAAATCTGTACTAAGTAAACAGTTCAACAATGTGCACAAAACAAAATAAAACAAAAAAAACCTGTTCCTCAACAATGCAGACAAGGACTGTTCAAAGTCATTGCATCTTGTAGTTAATTTTGCTTCTTTTTTATAAAAAACTTAATTAATTTTAAAGAAGTATCCAAGAATTATACAATTTTTGTCAGCACTTAAGCATGATTATAATACAACTGTTTGAGGACAGAAGTCCTGCATTGGAAATTAGTGCAAAGTGATCCCTGCTGTTAATTCAACAATTAACACTCTTATGTATGATGTCAGTGATGACCAGAGGCTCTTGACCTGAGCTACCTATGCTATGTAAGCCTTTTGAATACACAAACTCCATCAATATTTAGCCAAGGCCATAAGAAAAGTGGAAGTTCTCTCCTCCCTTCAAAGCAAAGTACCTCCTTTGATGACCACTTCTTTCCAATGGGGTCTCACTCACTGAGGTACTTCATGTAAGAAATTTTTTTCCAGAATCTCTAAAGCTTTCCTCATCTGAAATGCTCTCATGTGGTTTTCAGCCATAGCAGAATGCCTTACTGGCTGAATCTGAGGTCAGAGTGATATTTAAATTGATTGTCATTTTATGAGTCTGCTGTGTGGACTGCTTTCCATGTTGGAGCATTCACTCCTTTTGATTCTATCTGTTATCATTACCAGATACTTAATTCGTTTTTTTTTTTTTTTTTGGACAGGCAGAGTGGATAGTGAGAGAGAGACAGAGAGAAAGGTCTTCCTTTTCCGTTGGTTCACCCTCCAATGGCCACCGTGACCAGTGTGCTGCGGCAGGCACACCATGCTGATCCGAAGGTAGGAGCCAGGTACTTATCCTGGTCTCCCATGCAGGTGCAGGTCCCAAGCACTTGGGCCATCCTGCACTGCACTCCCAGGCCACAGCAGAGAGCTGGCTTGGAAGAGGAGCAACTGGGACAGAATCCAGCGCCCTGACTGGGACTAGAACCCAGTGTGCTGGCGCCACTAGACAGAGGATTAGCCTGTTGAGCCACAGAACCGGCCTAGCAGATACTTAGTTGTATCCAAATGATCACTGTAACAGTTAAGGTGGTATTTTTACCACCAGCATAAGGGAATTTTGGGACGCAAGGCAAGTTTTTAAACTGCACCCTTAGAAGTCAGTCAATAGGAATGAGTGCAGAGCTATACAACTTTACAGTAGCAAACTTCATATACTTTATAAATACAATTTAGGAATATGGTGATTTTTCCAACAATGACCCCTTTCCCATCTGTACTCACACCCTCATCCTTTTCCCTCTCTTATTCTCACTCATTTATTTTTTTCTTTATTTTTTAACTTTTATTTAATAAATACAAATTCCCAAAGTATAGCTTTTGGATTACAGTGGCTTTTTCCCCCATAACCTCCCTCCCACTCACACCCCTCCCATCTCCTGCTCCCTCTCCCATTCCATTCATATTAAGATTCATTTTCAATTCTCTTTATATACAGAAGATCAATTTAGTATATACTAAGTAAAGCTTTCAACAGTTGCACCCACACAGAAACACAAAGTGTAAAGTACTGTTTCAGTACTAGTTATAGCATTAATTCACATTGAACAACACATTAAGGACAGAGATCCTACATGAGGAGTAAGTGCTCAGTGACTCCTGTTGTTGATTTAATGATTGACACTTCTTTATGGCATCAGTAATCACCCTAGGCTCTTGTCATGAGTTGCCAAGTCTATGGAAGCCTTTTGAGTTTACTGCCTCTGATCTTATTTAGACAAGGTAATAGTCAAAATGGAAGTTCTGTCCTCCCTTCAGAGAAAGATACCTCCTTCTTTAATGCCCTGTTCTTTCTACTGGGATCTCTGTCACAGAGATCTTTCGTTTAGGTCCTTTTTTGCCACAATGTCTTGGCTTTTCATGCCTGAAATATTCTGATGGGCTTTTTAACTGGTTCCAAATGCCTTAAGGGCTGATTCTGAGGCCAGACACACTCTTATTTCTTACTGAGATCTATTTTCAATTGACTTAATACAGATATGTTTAACTCTATATTAAGTAAAAAGTTTAAAAATAATATGAAGAAAAACTGTGTCTCAACAGTCAAGACAAGGGCTTTTCAAGACATTGCTTCTCAAAGTGTCAATTTCACTTCTACAGATTTCTTTTTAGATGCTGTGTTAGTTATCACAGATCAGGAAGAAAATATGGTATTTGTTCCTTTGGGATTGGCTTGTTTTTCTAAGTATGATGTTTTCCATATGCATCCATTTTTTGCAGATGACTGGATTTCAATTTTTTTTTACTACTGAGTAGTATTCCATGGTGTACATATTTCATAATTTCTTTATCCAGTCTTCCATTGACCGCATTTATGTTTATTCCATGTCTTAGCTATTGTGAATTGAGCTGCAATAAACATGGCGGTGCAAATAGCTCTTTCATCTGCTGATTTCATTTCTTTTTGGTAAATTCCCAGGAGTGGGATTGCTGGGTCATATGACAGATCTATATTCAGACTTCTGAAAAATCTCCATACTGTCTTCCATAGTGGCTTTTCCAGTTTACATTCCTACCAACAGTGGATTGGTGTTCCTCTTCCCCCACATCCTTTCCAGCATTTGCTTTTCATTGATTTCTGTATGAAATGGGGGTGAGGTGAAACTTCATTGTGGTTTTGACTTGCATTTCCCTGTTGGCTAGTGATCCTGAGCATTTGTTCATGTGTCTGTTGGCCATTTGGATTTCCTCTTTTGAAAAATGTCTGTTTAAGTCCTTTGCCCATTTCGTCACAGGGTTGTTTGCTTTGTTGTCCTTGAATTACTTGAACTCTATATATTCTGGTTATTAATCCTTTATCAGTTGCATAGTTTGCAAATAGTTTCTGCCATTCTCTCAGTTCACTTTCACTTTCCTGAGTGTTTCTTTTGCAGTACAGAACCTTTTGGTTTGATGTAATTCCATTTGTGAATTTTGGCTTCAATTGCCTTTGACTCTGGGATCTTTTCCAAGAACGCTTTGCCTGTGCTAATGTATTGCAGGGCTTCCCCAATGTTCTCTAATAATCTGATGGTATCAGGTTGCAAATTTAGGTCTTTAATCCATTTTGAGTGGATTTTTGTGTAAGGTGTAATGTAGTGATCTTGTTTCATACTTCTTCACCTGGAAATCCATTTTCCCTAGCACCATTTGTTTAAGAGACTGTCCTTGTTCCAGGAATTGGTTTTAGCTTCTTTGTCAAATATAAGTTCATTGTAGATGCTTGGATTGATTTCTGGCATTTATTTCTGTTCCATTGGTCATCTTTCTGTTTTTGTACCAGTACTGTGTTGTTTTGGTTTTAACTGCCCTGGAGTATGTCTTGAAATTTGGTATTGTGATGCCTCCAGCTTTGATTTTGTTGTATAAGATTGTTTTAGCTATTCAGGGTCTCCTGTGTTTCCATTTGAATTTCAGCACCATTTTTCCTATAGCTGAGAATAATGTCCTTGGTATTCTGATTAGCATCACATTGAATCTGGGTTGACTTTTTTTCTCTTAAGACTTGGAATATATCTCACCATTCTCTCCTAGCCTGCAGGGTTTCTGGTGAGAAGTCTGATGTGAATCTAACAGGAGATCTCCTGAAAGTAATCTGGTGTTTCTCTTGTACACATTTTAGAATCTTTATATTTTACTCTGGAGAGTTTGAGTACAATATGTCATGGTGATATCTTTTCTGGTCATGTCTATTAGGAGTTCTATGTGCTTCCTGCATTTGAATGTCCATTTCTTTCTCCAAGTTAGGGAATTTTTCTGTTATTATTTTACTAAAAGGGCCTTCTAATCCTTTCTCTCTTTCCATGCCTTCAGGAACTCCTAGAATCCATAGGTTACATAATTTGATTGTATCTTTAGATTCCCAACACTGATTTTTAGTTTTCTGATTTCTTCTTGTTTTAACTGTGACTGACCAAAAATGTCCTATGATTTGTCTTCTAATTCAGATATTCTTTCTTTGGCTACACCGATTCTTCTGTTAAGACTTTCCACTGCATTTTTCATTTTTTCTATTGAACCTTTCATTTCTAAGATTTCATTTTCCTTTCTCTTTAAGATCTCAATTTCATGGGAGAAATTTTATTTCATGTAATATAAGCATTTCATTATTTTTCGCATTTTCTTCTGATTATTTCTAAATAGTCATCTGATCAATTTTTTGAATTGCACATTTGGCCTTTCTTTTATTTTTTCCAAACAAACATTTTATGTAAGTACAAATTTCATAAGCATAACTTTAGGAATATAATGATTTTTCCCACCATACCCACCCTCTCACACCCACTCCCACTCCACCTCTTCCATTCCTATTCACAATCCCATCATTATGATTTATTTTTAATTAGCTTGTACAGAAGACCAACTCTATACTAAGTAAAGATTTAAATAATTTGTACACACACACAAACACACACACACTATAAAACTATTTGAGAAAAAGTTTTACAGTTAATTCTTATAACACAACTCATTGAGGAAAGAAGTCTTGGGAAATAAGTGCACAGTGACTCTTGTTGTTAATTTAACTATTAATAATCTTATGTATGACTTCAGTGATAACCTGAGACTATTGACATGAGCTAGCAAGCCTATGGAATACTTTTCATTGCACAATCTTCGTTGGTATTTAGACAAGGCCCTAAACAAATTGGAAGTTCTCTCCTCTCTTCAGGGAAAAGTACCTCCTTCTTTGATGGCCCCTTCTTTCCACTGGGGTCTCACAGAGACCCTTCATGCAGGACACTTTTTTCTGGCATTTCTTCAATTTCTTCATCTTCATATCTAGTTTTGAACTATTGTATGCTTTTTGGGATGTCATGTTGTGTTCCTTATTCTTGTTTTTAAAATTTGTGCATTTATTATCTGGCATTTGTGGAGATACTCACTGGTTTATTCTTTTTTTTTCTGTGACAGCTTTGTACTATGCCTCTGGATTAGTGAGTTTCTATTTTTCAGTGAATACCTAGAAGATGTAGGATTAGTGTGGCCAGGGAGCTCTGTTCAGTGCTCCAGGGTGGGTGCAGTGTCTAAGGTGACACCCAGGTTGTGTGGTATTTTTTTTTAATCAGAGGGTAAGTTTATCCTATTGGCATAGACCCAGCTTACCTCCACAAGGACTACATAAAAGATCTTTTCAATCCTCAGTATAAGCTCACTTCCCCAGCAATGCTCTTCATCAGAGAACCAGGAAGCCCTGAGAGTGTGGAGCCTCCCATAGTGACTGCCCAAAGTTTCAGCCACATACTGAGCCTTCCCATGTAGTCTCTGTTTTCACAGTCCCAGAACACAAGCTTCCCAGTCACAAGCTCCCAGCCCCCTGTTAGTTCTCCTTGCCAGACTCAGGAGTTTCCACTCAGCTGGTTGCTAGGCTCAGACATGAGCTGGCTCAGCTGTTACATATGTCCAAAATGACACCTGCTCTCTATCGGCTTGTTACAGAATGCTGTTGCAGGGTGATCAGGGAGAGAAAGAAGTGCTCCCTCCTTTTATTCTCCTCTAGTTTGGCAGGTACATTATCCCCTACAGATCTCCAAGCCAGAATCACTCCAGGCTCAACCTGCAGCTTTATTGCCAGTGGCTTGGGCTGCTGCAGTCTGGTCTCACCTCTCTCTCCAAAGCTGCTGTGGAGGCTCTCAACTGCTGGGGTCCTGAGTTGTGTGTGTCCATGCCCTCCATATAGGTCCACTGTGTCCCTCTAATTTGTGTAGATTTACCTCTGCTGTTTTCTCCTTAGATCTTCCCTGAGACTGCACTCTCTCCACTTAATTTTTTTTAACTTTTATTTAATGAATATAAATTTCCAAAGTACGATTTATGAATTACAATGGCTTCCCCCCCATACCATCCCTCCCACCCACAACCCTCCCCTTTCCCAAGCATGGAAAGCCAAGACACTCTGGGGGAAAAAAAAACCTAAATGAAAGATCTCTGAGAGTGAGATCCCAGTGGAAAGAACGGGTCATCAAAGAAGGAGGTACCTTTCTCTGAAGGGAGGAGAGAACTTCCACTTTGATCATGACCTTGTCTAAATATGATCAGAGTCGGTGAACTCAGCTGGCTTCCATAGCCTTGGCGACTCATGACAAGAGCCTAGGGTGATTACTGAGGCCATAAACAAGAGTGTCCATTTGTTAAGTCAACAACAGGAGTCACTGTGCACTTACTCCTCATGTAGGATCTCTGTCCTTAGTGTGCTGTACTTTGTGATTTAATGCTATAACTAGTACTCAAACAGTATTTTTCACTTTATGTTTCTGTGTGGGAGCAAACTGTTGAAATCTTTACTTAATGTATGCTAAACTGATCTTCTGTATATAAAGAGAATCAAAAATGAATCTTGATGTGAATGGAAGGGGAGAGGGAGTGGGAAAGGGGAGGGTTGCGGGTGGGAGGGACGTTATGGGGGGGAAGCCATTGTAATCCATAAGGTGTACTTTGGAAATTTATATGCATTAAATAAAAGTTAAAAAATACATTTTTGGCAGAAAACCTTGAAGTATCTTACCTAGAATGCATCTTTTCAAAGGTGTTTTGAAAACATTTTAACTCTACTTCTTCATGAACATCTATTAATCTGAGAGATTTCATGAATTTGAAAGAATGTTTTAAAGACATCTGCATTCCTCTGCTTCATTTCAGCTTTATTTTAACCTGTTGGCTGTTTTCTTCATGGTGACATAACAAATTATAAAATTATACATGTCATTTTTTAGGTCTTCAATATTAAATTTTGAAGTGTAATATCGCTTTTCTCTCTGCCACTTTTTAACATACACTTTCCAGAACAGTTGTCTTAATTAATTTCTTTTACCTGATGCCTCTTACTTTTTTTTTAACTTTTATTTAATGAATATAAATTTCCAAAGTACGATTTATGGATTACAATGGCTTCCCCCACATACCGTCCCTCCCACCCACTACCCTCCCCTTCCCCACTCCCTCTCCCCTTCCATTCACATCAAGATTCATTTTTGATTATCTTAATATACAGAAGATCAGCTTAGTATACATTAAGTAAGGATTTCAACAGTTTGCTCCCACACAGAAACATAAAGTGAAAAATAATAGATGATTTTTTAAATGATGATGAAATCAGATCAGACCTATTGTCATGTTTAATCCCAGTGAGAGTCAAGTTGGGAGTTGATAATTTCTTTTTTTTTTACAGAGGATCAGTCTAGTATACATTAAGTAAAGATTTCAACAGTTTGCACCCCCATAGAAACACAAAGTGAAATATATTGTTTGAGTACTCGTTATAGCATTAAATCTCGATACACAGCACATTAAGGACAGAGATCCTACATGAGGAGTAAGTGCACAGTGACTCCTGTTGTTGACTTTACCAATTGACACTCCTGTCTATGGCTGATGCCTCTTTCTAAAAATTATTCCTGAATTAAATGCTCTATTCTTATTTAAACTTTGCTTTTTTTCTGATTTCTGAAAGAAATGAGGGAAAAGGTTTCCTTAAGTAAGCCCAGTTCCAGTGCTTATAATGTATTTTAAATTTCAAAAATACTATTTTTCCAAGTTGAAATTATAAAATTTGAGAAAACAAAATAGCCCATTAAAACCCTCTGTTATCATTCTATATTCACTTGTATATCAAAGATTGGGTAAAAATTTATTTTTCTTTTCATTCTACAATTTAGTTGATAAACTTTTTTTCTAACCAGATCAGAAAAACATTGGTTTAAATCAGCATGCACTATAAAAACTGTATATATACTCTCTTTCCATATATGAAAAACATGTATTTGCCAGCAGAATTTTCTGTTGTTTTTGCTCATAATGTTTAATTACTTCTGCATTCATAATAGTGTTACCAAATTAAGTGATAATTATACAAATTCTACTCTACTTATTATATAGGATAGTTTAAAACATATTTACTGGGGCTGGCACTGTGGCATAATGGGTAAAGTTGATGCCTGCAGTGCCGGCCTCCCCAGCATCCCATAAGGGCACCAGCTTGAGTCTCGGCTGTTCCACTTCCTATCCAGCTCTCTGCTATGGTTTTGGAAAGTAGTGGAGGATGGCCCAAGCCCTTGGGCCCCTGCACCCACATGGGAGAACCAGAAGAAACTCCTCCCTCCTGGTTTTGGATCAGTGCAGTTCCAGCCATTGCAGCCATTATTGGGTAGTGAATTGGTGGATGGAAGACCTCCCTCTCTTTCTGCCTCTCCTTTTCTGTGTGTAACTCTGACTTTCAAGTAAAACAAATAAATCATTAAAAAATATTTATTTACAGATAAGATTTATGCAGTTTCAGAAAATAAAACTGGTAAGATGATACACCATTTCAACAGTAAAAGTAAGTGTAGCATCAAACTAGAAAAGAGCTGAAAAGATTTTGGAAAATTAGCTATATATTAGCAAGTTATTTTTTAAATACTTATTAAAATCTTCAAACAGTTCATTTATTTTTTTTATTTATTTGAAAGGCAGAGTTACAGAGAGAGCAGAGGCAGGGGGTGGAGGGAGAGAAATCCTCCATCTAGGTCACTCCCTGAATGGCCATAAAAGCTGGAGCTGGGCCAATCTAAAGCCAGGATACAGGAGATTCCTCCAGTTCTCCCATGTGGATAAAGGGGCCCAAGCTTTTGGGAGACCTTCTGCTGCTTTCCCAGGCCATAGTAGGAAGCTGGATTAAAAGTAGAGTAGCCAAGTCTTTAATCAGCACCTATACAGGATGTTGACATTCTAGGTGGCTACTTACTCACTAAGCCACAATGCCAGAACCCTCAAAGAGTTTTAAATCTCTTCTGCATTACAGAGTCTAAGCTTATATTTTATGTGATGTACAACACATAAAATTATTTATACACAGGAATTTAGGTAGAGGGATTTTTTTGATTATTTTTAAATGTATGTATCTCATCAATACAACATTCCACTGCACCTGCCCACTCATCTACTTCAGCTGTCTCCTGTATTGCCCTAGAAAGAAAAATATTTTATTGATTTGGGTCTTTTCTTTTTTTTGCTTGGGCCAATAGGGTGTCAAATTTGATTATTTTTTTCAAAAAACAAGCTCCTCGTTTGGCTGATTTTTTGTAATTTTTTTTTGGATTTAATCTTATAGATTTCTTCTCTTATTTTAATTATTTCTCTTCTCATACTAGATTTAGGTCTGGTTTGCTGCAGGTTTTCTAGGTCCATGAGATGAATTGAAAGCTCATTTATTTGGTGCCTTTCCAATTTCTTGATGTAGGCACCTATTGATATAAACTTTCCTCTTAACACTGTTTTTGCTGTATCCCATAAGTTTTGGTATGTTGTGCTGTTATCCTCATTTACTTCCAGGAAGTTTTTGATTTCTCTTTTGATTCCTTCTATGACCCATTGTTCATTCAGGAGCATGCTGTTCAATCTCCATGTGTTTGCATATGCTCTAGGGCTTCCTGAGTTGTGAATTCCCAACTTCATTCTTCTATGGTCTGAGAAGCTGCATGGTATGATTCTAATTCTTTCGAATTTGCTGAGACTTGCTTCATGGCCTAGTATGTGGTCAATCCTAGAGAAGGTTCCATATACTACTGAGAAGAATGTAATTCTTTATGTGTAGGATGAAAAGTTCTGTAGATATCTGTTAGTTCCATTTGGGCTATAGTGTCATTTAAATCTACTGTCTCCTTGTTGATCTTCTGTCCTGTTGATCTGTCTATTTCTGAGAGTGGAGTATTGAAGTCCCCCAGTACTATTGTATTTGGGTGTAAGTCTCCCTTTAAGTCCCTTAACAAAACTTTTAAATAAACCGGTGCCCTCTAACTAGATGCATATACATTGATAATCATTAATTCTTTTGTTGAATTGATCCCTTAATCATTATATAGTGCCCCCTTTGTCTCTCTTAAGAGTTTTTGTGTTAAAGTTTATGTTGTCCGATGTTAAGATGGCTATGCCCGCTGTTTTTTAATTTCTGTTGGCATGGTATATCTTTTTTCAACCTTTCACTTTCATTCTGCATGCATCTTTGTTGGAAAGATGTGTTTCTTGTAAGCAGCAAACAGATGGGTTTTGTTCCTTAACCCAATCAGCCAATCTGTGTCTTTTAGCTGGACACTTCAGGCCATTAATATTCAATGTGACTATTGATAAGTAGTAACTTTGCCCTGCAATTTGCCAAAGATAAGTTCTAATATATGCTTTGAATTCCCTGTGATCTTTTCCTGTGAGGTTTCCTTCGTTTACCTTCTTTCATACTGATAACTGTGTTTCTGTGTTTCTGTGTTCAACGCATCGTTAAGCATCTTTTTCAGGGCTGGATGAGTGGGGACAAATTCTTTCAATTTCTGTTTACTATGAAAGGTCTTTATTTCACCTTCATTCACAAATGAGAACTTTGCAGGATATAATATTCTGGGCTGCCAGTTATTCTCTCTTTGTACCTGGGCTATGTCTCGCCATTCCCTTCTAGCTTGTAGGGTTTCTGATGAGAAGTCTGCTGTGAGTCTAATTGGAGATCCTATGAGAATAATATGACATTTCTCTCACATTTTAGGATCTTTTCTTTATGTTTAACTGTGGTGAGTTTGATTACAACGTGTCGTGGTGAGGATCTCTTGGTCATGTTTACTAGGGGTTCTATGAGCTTCTTGTACTAGGATGTCTCTGCCCTTCCCCCAGACCCAGAAAGTTCTCTGCTAGTATCTCACTAAAAAGGCCTTGTAATCCTTTGTCTCTCTCCATGTCTTCAGCAACTCCTAGAACCCGAATGTTGGTTTTTAATAGTGTCCTGTAGATTCCCAACAATATTTTTTAGATTTCTAATTTCCTCTTCTTTTCTTTGGTTTGACTGTATACTTTGCTTTGCTCCATCTTCTAAGTCCAATATTCTCTCTTCTGCTTCACCCATTTTGTTTTTAAGGTTCTCTAATGTGTTTGTCATTTGATCTATTGAATTATTCATTTTATTTAGATTTTCTCTTCACTATCACACTTTCCTGTTCTACTTTTATGAGTTTCATTTTAATTCCTCCTTAAAATTTCATTTTCATGAGAGAATTTTTTTTAACTTTTATTTAAAGAATAGAAATTTCCAAAGTACAGCTTATGGATTACAATGGCTCCCCCCCATAACTTCCCTCCCACCTGCAACCCTCCCCTTTCCCTCTCCCTCCCCCCTTCCATTGACATCAACATTCATTTTCAATTCTCTTTATATACAGAAGATCAGTTTAGCATATACTAAGTAAAGATTTCAACGTTTGCACCCACATAGAAACACAAAGTGAAATGAGTACTAGTTATAGCATTAAATCACAATGTAGAGCACATTAAGGACAGAGATCCTACATGAGGAGCAAGTTCACAGTGACTTCTGTTGTTGACTTAACAAATTTACACTCTCCTTATGGTCTCAGTAATCACCCTAGGCTCTTGTTCATGAGTCGCCAAGGCTATGGAAGCCTTTTGAGTTCACCAACTCTGATCATATTTAGACAAGGTCATAGTCAATGTGGAAATTCTCTCCTCCCTTCAGAGAAACGTACCTCCTTGTTTGATGACCCGTTCTTTCCACTGGGATCTCACTCGCGGAGATCTTTCATGTAGGGATTTTTTTTTTTTTTGTCAGAGTGTTTTGGCTTGTGTTTTGGCTTTCCATGCCTATAATACTCTCATGGGCTTTTCAGCCATTTCTGCATGCCTTAAGGGCTGATTCTGAGGCCAGAGTGCTGTTTAGGACATCCGCCATTCTATGGGTCTGCTGTGTATCTCGCTTCCCTTGTTGGATCGTTCTCTCCCTTTTTTTTTCTATCAGCTAGTATTTGAAGACACTATTCTCGTTTATGTGCTCCCTTTTGTTCTTAGTCCTATCATTATGATCAATTTTGAACTGAAATTGATTACCAGGACTAGTGAGATGACATTGGTACATGCCACTTTGATGGGATTGAATTGGAATCCCCTGGTATGTGTCTAACTCTACCGTTTGAGGTAAGTCAGCTTGAGCATGTCCCAATTTGCACATCTCTATCATATCCAGTAAGGATTGCTGTGGTTCAAGAATTTGTTTTTGAAAACTTCTAAATGTTCTTATCATCTTGCATTTCTTCTATCTCATTCATCTTTATAATCTTGACTTGGGGTGTCTTGTTCATTTGGGGGTGTCATAATGTCTTCCTTGTTCTTGTTTCCTTTGTTTCCACATTTGTTGCTTGGCATTGTGGAGATATTTTTCAGATTCTTCTTCTCTTGCTGTGGTGTTTTTTCTTATTATACTATTACTGTATTAAGTGGACTGTCTGCTTTTCATGGATCCTTAGAGTTCTGGGGTGGGAGTTGCCTGAGACTTCTTTTTGTTTCCTCAGGTTTAAGGGTGTGCCAAAGGTGACACTCCCAGGTCAAGTGTGGTAAATTCTCTCTCTCTCCCTTCCTTCCTTCCTTCCTTCCTTCCTTCCTTCCTTCCTTCCTTCCTTCCTCCTTCCTTCCTTCCTTCCTTCCTTCCTTCCTTCCTTCCTTCCTTCCTTCCTTCCTGATTCAAAGGGAAGTAATTCCACACAGCTGAGCAGAATTTGAGGTAGTTAGCAGGTGAATGATAAACCCACAGGAGCCAGAGATCAGAAGCTCTTTCCCAAGGACCACACAGGGAATCTGTTCTGCCCTCAGTGTGGGCTTATATTCTTCTGCAGTCTCCCACTGGGTTGCCAAGGTTACCGAATTGTGGCATCTCTGGAGAGTACTCACGTGAACTCCCTGAGTTCTCTCACCTACCATCTCTTTTTTCACAGTCTCAGTTCATTAGCACCACACATTCACTAGGTCCAAATCTCTGGTTATTTCATCCTCCCCAGAGTCAGGTTTTTCTGCTTGGTTGTGGGTGGGTGCAGGCCTGAGGTCATGCCACTTACGATGTATGTCCAAAATGGTACATGCTCTATGTCTTAAGCCACTATGGAAGTCAGTCTGGAGATTCCTCAGAAACCTGAAGATAATGCTACCATATAACCCAGCCATACCACTCCTTGGAATTTACCCAAAGGAAATAAAATTAGCATACAGAAAAGCTGTCTGCACATTAATGTTTACTGCAGCTCAATTCACAATAGCTAAGACCTGGAACCAGCCCAAATGCCCATCAACAGTAGACTGGATAAAGATATTATGGAACATGTACTCTATAGAATACTATACAGCAGTCAAAAACAATGAAATCTGGTAATTTGCAACAAGATGGAGGAATCTGGAAAACATTATGCTGAGTGAATTAAGGCAGTCCCAAAGGGACAAATATCATATGTTCTTCCTGATGGGTGAAAACTAACCAAGCACCAAAAAGGAAACCTGCTGAAGTGTAGTGGACAGTATGAGAAATAGTGACTTGATCAGCTCTTGTCCCGACTGTTTATGTGCAATGTAATACTTTATCCATTTTTGTATTTTTTGTTCTAGTACTATTGGTTGAACTCTGTGATTAACACACAATTATTCTTAGGTGTTTAAATTTTAACTCAAAAGTGATCCCTGTTAAATATAAGAGTGGCAATAAGAGAGGGATGAGATGTACAATTTGGGACATGCTCAAGCTGACTTGCCCCAAATGGTGGAGTTAGAAACATGCCAAGGGATTCCAATACAATCCCATCAAGGAGGCATGTACCAATGCCATCTCACTAGTTCAAGTGATCAATTTCAGTTCACAATTGATCACACTGTTAGGTCTAAGAGTCAAATGAATCAAACAAACAAGATGTATCTGCTAATACTAAATCATAGAATCAAAAAGGGAGAGAACGATCCATCATGGGAAGCGGAATACACAGCAGACTCATAGAATGGCAGATGTTCTAAATAGCACTCTCACCTTAGAATCAGCCCTTAAGTCATTAAGATCTGGCTGAAGAGCCCATGAGAGTATTTTAGGCATGGAAAGCCAAGACACTCTGGAAAAAAAAAGACCTAAATCAAAGATCTCTGTGAGTGAGATCCCAGTGTAAAGATTGGGGCCATCAAAGAAGGAGGTACCTTTCCCTGAAGGGAGGAGAGAATTTCCACTTTGACTATGACACTCTTGGAATAAGATCAAAGTTGGCAAACTCAAAAGGCTTCCATATCCTTGGCAACTCATGACAAGAGCCTAGGGAGATTACTGACGCCATAAACAAGAGTGTCAATTTGTTAAGTCAACAACAGGAGTTACTGTGTACTTACTCCTCATGTGAGATCTGTCCTTAGTGTGTTGTCCAATGTGAAGTAATGCTAAGTAATACTGAAACAGTATTTTACACTTTATGTTCTGTATGGGTGCAAACTGATGAAATCTTTACTTAATATATACTAAATTGATCTTCTGTGTATAAAGATATTTGAAAATTAATCGATGTGAACAGAATGAGAGAGGGTGCGGGAGATGGGAGGGGTGTGAGTGGGAGGGAAGTTATTGAGGGGGAAGCCATTGTAATCCATTAACTGTACTGGTGCCACAGGCAGAGGATTAGCCTGGTGATCTGCAGCATTGGTCCATAAATTTTAATTTGAGGGTATACATTATATCACTAGAAAAGTCTTTTAAGTGGTTTTAGATTTGAAATTTCATCATAACCATTGCCAATCACATTCACCCTCTGTTTGAAAGTGTCACGTATTGAGCATGTAAGTCACTCTGAAATACCAAATATGCATATGTTTAGGAAACTTAGAGTTCTTATAAAATTTCACAGATGACATATGTAGCCAATATAAAAGTACAATGGAAATTATATATTCTCTGAAGACATGGGGTATTTTTATCCTGTTAGTAGTTCTACAGCTTCTACAAGTGCTACTTTGAATAGATTATCAACTTTTTTTTACACAACTTTATTTGTATGTCTGCTAAAGGAAATAAAGTAAAATTCATGTTTTTTAAAGGAAAGTGAGATAATATGTCTTTTTTTGACAGGCAGAGTGGACAGTGAGAGAGCGGGACAGAAAGAAAGGTCTTCCTTTGCCGTTGGCCCACCCTCCAATGGCTGCCGCGGCCGGTGTGCTGCGGCCGACGCACCGTGCTGATCCGATGGCAGGAGCCAGGTGCTTATCCTGGTCTCCCATGCGGTGCAGGGCCCAAGCACTTGGGCCATCCTCCACTGCACTCCCTGACCACAGCAGAGAGCTGGCCTGGAAGAGGGGCAACCAGGACAGGATCCGGCATCCTGACTGGGACTAGAACCTGGTGTGCCAGTGCCACAAGGTGGAGTATCAGACTACTGAGCCACGGCGCTGGTGAGATAATATGTCTTAAAAATATGTGTAAACTTGCTTTCCATCTTATCTCCAAATGAGTACCTTATGTGAACTCAAGTAGAGAAATTATATGTGGTTCCTGTTGTCTTTTCTGTTTTCCAATTCTCCACTAATATGTTTATGTTACTCTTATGTTAAAATGAAATATTAAAATACTATTATAACAGCAGTTGCTTTATAGATAGGCATATAACAAAAACTCCTTTTTAAATTGCTTATAATAGCTAGGATTGTGGCACAATGGGTTAAGCCACCATCTGAGTCCCTGCTGCTCCACTGCTATTGCAGACATTTGGAGAATGAACCAGCAGGTGGAAGATTGTGTGTGTGTGTGTGTGTGTGTGTGTATGTGTATCTTCCTCACTGGCTGTGACTCTGCCTTTTAAATAAAATAGAATAAATCTTTTAAAATTGTATATAAAATGCAAAACCTAAACATCATCCCCATAGATGTTTCATCAATTAATTCACTTCAAATATTTATATTATTTTCTGAATATCTATGTTCTTTCTCATGTGAATGATTCACTTTAAACAAATAATTGACTCATATAGATTTATCCTGTACACTCAACAATTGGACTTTACTTCAGTGTTTAGAGGATTCAGTGAGATAATATATAGGTAGTGGGTAGACAATCGCTTTGGAATTATTCAAAGTGCACCAGAATAAAAGTAAAAGACCATTAAACACATGAACTACATATTATTGGTAAGAATCCAGACTTCAACATCAGGTATACCTGTATTCAAATTTCAGTTCTGTCACTGACATCCCGGGTGCTTCTATAATGTCTCTTTCCAATTTCTACCTTCTGCATCAGCTATCATAGGACAATGACAACCTGTCTCAGAGTGTTAGTGAAAATTCAGTGAGGTAAGTAATACTTAGCAATAAGAGTGCCTGATGAAAATTCGGGACTCATTCATAGAATATTTTCTTGTGTAATTCATTTGAGATCACTTCTGAGGTTAATACAGCAGAATCGGAGTTCCAAGATAGGTGAATAAGGAAAAGGTGTGCTTAGTTTGACCACAGGATGATAACAGAAGTGAAGGAAAATAATTATATTCCAAGGCTGTGATGGAGAGAAGTTTTCAGTGGAAATTCTACAGAAAGAAGGGAGTCTCTATGAAGTAGTGTGGGCACTACAAACATGGAGCAGTGAGCAGTGACACCACTGCCAACTTCCACAAGTGAGAGGCTGGAGGAGAAGCCATCTTCTTGGGACAAGGTGAGAAGAGTCTGTGCCAACCCATGTCACTGGTGATATTGCCTGATTGAGAACTTTGTGGACACAGTGACTTGGGTTCGGGTTTGTAACTCTTGTGGAGAGTATATAAGTGCCCACCTTATCCCATTAAAGGAGAGCAGACTGCCCTTTTATATTTCAGAACAAGGGTGCCTTGCAACTAGTTGGAGGGAGGGTGTGTGCTACCTTAATAATGTGAGTAGAGGCTGCAGCAGCTCAGATGCATGTGACCAAATAATTTTATCACAGAGATAAATCCAAGGTCCCCATTGACTTTGAGTCTGGGCTTGGGGATTGGCAGAGGGCAGGCACCCTAGGAGGCATTCCCCTCGCTTCACTCTATCATGGGCACCCAGATATAAACTTCCAAGATGCAGCACTGAAAATCAGTGGTTATGGAAATGCCTTTGCTCTCTATGTGAATGGGGCAGGATCATAAGGCTCAGTGAAGCCACTGCTCCCCATAACTGTGGGAGTCCAGTGCTCTATGAGTGTGGGAACTCTGTGACTGTATGGTAAAGTGTGAGGTTAGCTGAGTCTCTGGGCAATCAGTGTGTCTGGATTCAGAGGTTCATAGTTGCATGAATGTTTGGGGTGGGTCACTGCACAGGGCCCCAGGCTTATACTGAGGACAACACAGATACTTGGTGTGGTCCATGAACCTATGGGGTGGGTGTGTGTAGCTAGTATTGGCTCATCTTGGGCATTGATCATCTTGGTAAAGATGAGTTGAAGCTATGATTGTGTCAGGTGATATGATCATACTCTACTCCCCGCAAACAATAGAGGAGATCTACCATACCCAGCTTGGCTATCATCCTGGATTCCTGCCCTACAATTGAGCACTAACTGGAACTCTAAGGTGCCACCCAGCACATGCCTCTGGATACCCACTCAAGGAAAAGACACCACACTAAACCACAGAGCATATTTCAAAGATAAAAGCCAGCAGAGTAGAAAACCAATAAGTGTTTCCACAAATGCCTACAGATAAATCTAGAAATACAAGAAACATGAACAAGGAAGACAATCTGACTCCTCATAAGGAATACCACAATGTATCAGTCACAAAATCTGAAGACAAAGGATTGATAAATTGCCTGAAAAAGAATTCAAAAATTGGCCATAAGATTACTCAAAAACACAGAGAAGGAAATGCATGAGTTAAAGGCATTCATACATGACATAGCTGAAAAACTTTGCCAGAAGATAGAGAGGTTGACAGGAAATCAAACTGAATTATTAGAAATGAGAATTCAATATGTCAAATAAAAATACAATAGAAAGCCTTAACAACATACTTTATAGGGCAGAAGAAAGAAATAGAAGACAAATCTTTGGAAATATATAAGACAAATTAGAAGCATTGAAAATAGTATATGAGAATTATGGGACACTATCAAATGACCTAACATAGATTCTGAGGACTTCATGAAGATGTGGGAACAGAGAATGGACTAGAAAAACTATTCAGTGAAATAATAGCAGAAAATGTCCCTAATTTGAAAAAAAATTATTGACAGCAATTACACGAAGCACATAAAACTCCTGACAGCATCATAAAAGATGCTACTAAGAAGCATTATAGTCAAACCTTCAAAAGTAAACATAAAGACCCTAAAATGTGTACAAAAACATGCCAGATTACCTTCAAAAGATGTCCAATTAGACTGGCAGATGATTTCTCATGAAACCCTACAGGGTAGGAGAGAATGGAGAGACATAGTCCGAGTCTTCTTCTTCTTCTTTTTTTTAAGATTTATTTATTTATTTGCAAGTCAGAGTTACACAGAGAGAGAATGAGAGGCAGAGAGAGGGAGGTTTTCCATGCAGTGGTTCACTCCCAGGTTGGCTTCAATGGCCAGAGCTGTGCTGATCTGAAGCCAGGAGCCAGGAGCTTCTTCCAGGTCTCTTACGTGGTTGCAGTGGCCCAAGGAGTTGGGCCATCTTCCACTGATTTCCCAGGACATAACAGAGAGCTGGATCAGAAATGGAGCATCTGGGACTCAAACCTGAACCCATATGGCATGCCAACACTGCAGGCGGAGACTTGGAATTCCAAAGCAAATAATAGAAATATTTATGGAAAAATGGTAAGACCTGGTCATTACTTACAAATTATAACTTTGAATGTAAGTAGCCTAAATTATCCAATTAAAAGATACAGGTCAGTGGAAACTCAGATACATATCAAAGAAAACTCAGCTATTTGTTATGTACAAGAAACACACATCACCAACAAAGATACTCAGATTGAAACTGAAAGATTAAAGGTCTTCATGATATCATAAAGTAAAACAAGCATGAACAGCAATTGTAATATCACACAAATAAGCAGAAAAATTGTTAAAAATAAACAAAGAAGGGCTTTGTGCAATTATTAAGGGACCAATTGAAAAGGAAGATGTGCCTGCAGTAAATATATATCACCGATACCATGGTGCCTGGCAATTTAAAACAAATACTAATGGATATAAAAGGAGACACAGACATCAATACAATAATACTAGGTGATTTTAACATTGCACTTTAATCAATGGACAGATCAACTGAAAAAAAAATCAACAAAGAAACAACAGCACTAATCTAATTTGTGGATCAAATAGTCCTAATTGATATCTACAGGACATTTCATAAAATAGCTGCAGAATACATATTCTTTTCATCAGTGAATGGAACTTTCTCAAAAGTAGACCATATGCTAGCCCATAAAACAAGTCTCAACAAATTAAAAAAAAACTGAGATCATACCATATATCTTTTCTGAATCCAATGGGATGAAGCTGGAATTAACAACATAAAAACTATAGAAAATTTGCAAACAAGTAAAGTCAAAAAAAAAACATGCTCCTGAATGAAGAGTAGGTCATAAAAGAAATAAAAATAAAAAAAAAATCATTGAAATGGGTGAAGATGACAACACTTCAAAATTTAGTACACTAAAGTGGAAATATGAGAGAAGTTTGTAGAAATTAGTGCTACCTTGAGAAATTAGACAAGCATCAAATAAGTGATTGAAAAATGCATCTCAAGGACCTGGAAAAACAAGAATAAAACAAACCTGAAATTAGTAGTATGAAAAAATAATGAAAATTAGGGAAGAAATAAACAAATTTGAAACCCCCAAACCAAAAAAGATACAAATGATCTCTGAAATCTAGAGTTGAATTTTTGAACAAATAAAATTGATGCACCAATGGCCCAACTAGCCATAAAGAGATAAAATCCAAAATAATAAAATCAGAGATGAAGCCAGTGACACGGCTTACTAGGCTAATCCTCTGCTTGTGCTACTGGCACCCCAGTTTATAGTCCCAGTTGGGGTGCCAGATTCTGTTCTAGTTGCTCCTCTTCCAGTCCAGCTGTCTGCTGTGGCCTGGAAAGGCAGTGTGGGATGGCCCAAGTGCTTGGGCCCTGCACCTGCATGGGAGACCAGGAGGAAGCACCTGGTTCCTGGTTTCAGATTGGTGCAGCATGCTGGCTGTAGTGGTCATTTGGGGAGTGAACCAACAGAGGGAAAACCTTTCTCTCTGTCTCTCTGTCTCTCTCTCACTGTCTAACTCTGCCTGTCAAAAAAATCAGAGATGAAAAAGTATATGCTGGGGCCGACGCTGTGGCACAGCAAGTTAATACCCTGGTTTGAAGCACCAGCATCCCATATGGAAACTGGTTTGATCCCGGCTACTTCACTTCCAATCCAGCTCTGTGCTGTGGCCTGGGAAAGTAGTGGCAAATAGCCCATGTGATTGGGCCCCTGCAACTGCATGGGAGACCCAAAGGAAGCTCCTGGCTCCTGGCTTTGGATCAGCAGAGCTCCGGCCGTTGGAGATAATTGGGGAGTGAACCATCCGATGGAGGACCTCTCTCTGTGTAACTGTTTCAAATAAAGAAAAAGCCTTAAAAAATGATAAGCTACAAGAGATACTCCAGAAATAAAAAGAATCCCAGAAATTACTACAAACAGCCTTATGCCAACAAATAGGAAAATCTAGAAGAAATGGATACATTAATGGACACAATCAACCAAAATTGATGCATAAAGATGTAGAAAACCTAAATTGACAATAACCAAGTCAGCGATTGATCAGTAATAAAGACCCTCCCAGAAAAGAGAGCACAGGACCTGATAGCTTCATCGCTGATTTCCATCAAACTTTTAAAGAATAAGTAAATCATGTTACTTTCAAACTATTCAAAACATTTGAAAGGCAGGCTATCCTCCCAAATCGAGCCTCTTCTATGAAACCAGATTCATCTTAATTTCAAAACCAGGAAAATGTACACCTTTGAAAAAGAACAATACACCCATATCTCTGATGAGATTAGAGGCAAAAATTCCTAATAAGATGCTATCTAATCGAATTAAACAATGTATCAGAAATATTCCCCTAGGTCTTTTGGGATTTATTGGTGGTATGCAAGGATGGTTCAACATAACAAATAAATAAATGTGATACATCACATTAACAAATTGAAGAGTAAAAACTATATGACTATCTCAATTGATTCAGAGAAGTTACCTGATAAAACTACAACATATTTTCATGATAATAATCTTAAGCAAATTGGGTAAAGAAAAAACATTCTGGGGGCCAGTGCCATGGGTCACTTGGTTAATTCTCTGCCCGTGGAACAGGCATCCTACATGGCACTAGTTTCTGGTCCCGGTTGCTTCTCTTCTAGTTCAGCTCTCTGCTGTGGCCCGGCAGGGCAGTGGAAGATGGTCCAATGCTTGGACCCCTGCACCTGCATGGGAGACCATGAAGAAGCACCTGGCTCCTGGCTTTGGATCAGTGCAGCACACTGGCTGTAGTGGCCAGTTTGGGGGTGAACCAATGGAAACAGATTTTCTGTATTTCCTAGATAAAATTCTAAGAATATAATATTTTCTTTGACAGGCAGAGTGGACAGTGAGAGAGACAGAGAGAAAGGTCTTCCTTTTGCCGTTGGTTTACCCTCCAACGGCCGCCGCAGCCGGTGCACTGCAGCCGGTGCACCGTGCTGATCCAAAGGCAGGAACCAGGTGCTTATCCTGTTCTCCCATGGGCTGCAGGGCCCAAGCACTTGGACCATCCTCCACTGCCTTCCCGGGCCACAGCAGAGAGCTGGACTGGAAGAGGGGCAACCGGGACAGAATCTGGCACCCCGACCGGGACTAGAACCCGGTATGCCAGCACCACTAGGTGGAGGATTAGCCTAGTAAGCCACGTCGCAGGCTTAATATTTTTCCTTCCCTTGGTTTCCCCCTCCTTCTTACTTCCTTTTTTTAAAGTTTTTGTGATACTATACTTTCAACTTGACATTTAATCATAAAACTTTAAAGAGATTAAGTACATGATATTTGACAAAAGGCTCAATTCAGTAAGAAGACATAACAATTATAAATATTTATGTGTCCAACAGAGTATCACTCAAATATATATAGATAATATTATTTTACCTAAGGAGAAAGACTCCAATACAATAGTATTGTCATCCAGACCAAAAAAAAAAAATCAATAAAGAGACATCAGAGTTGAAACCTACTGTCAACCAATATGTCTAACCTATATTAAAAAGGACATTTCTCCCAATAGCTACAGAATATACTTTATTCTCATAAGCACATGAAATATTTTCTAGGATAGACCACATATTAAGCCACAAATAAAGTTTCAACAAACTTAAAACAATTGAAGGCATAGCATGCATCTTCTCACGTCATAAATGAATAAAACTAGAAATCAACAATAAGAACAGTAGAACACTCATAAACACTTAGAAATTAACATTCTACTGAATGATCAGTGGGTCATTGAAAATATTAAAAAGATAATAAAAAACTTTCTTTTTTCCCCCACAATGCATAAAATTTTTATTATTTAGGTCAGTTATCACAGTGCAGAAAAACTATAATTAAAAGTATTAATTAACTCATGACATCAGAATCTTTAAGACTAGAAGAGAAAACATTCAGGTATTGAATCAACCATGGTTTGTTAAAAGACACAGCTCCATAAATATAATTGTAAATATTTTCATGAATTACCACTAGAAGACAAAAATAGATCTTCACAATAACTGAATAATTTACAACATTTTGGAAAGTACATCAAAGTGTCAGACTTTTATCCTTTCAGGACTCAGGACCTATGATGGAGGGCAATGATGATTGGAGAACTCTGAGTCTAACAAGTTTAACAAGGTATACATTGACCTAAACTGCAAAATAGAAATACCTTAAGTTGGTAGACAAAAAGCTTCATAATTTAGCAAGTGAGAGAATGCTAAGACTTTGGGTGGAAGGACCAGGGGCCCACTATTGCTGATCTAGAAAAACTTAGCAGGGAGTTAGAACCCATGGTCATGCAAGGATTTGGTGATGGTTAAAAACAGCAGTTGAAAACAAACCATGTTATTAAAATGGAAAACTAGGAGGGAACAGAAATGAGGCACCAAGATGCCTCTAACAGGGAAGGTTGCCTGAGGCCAGGCACTGGACACTTGTAGCCAAATTCAACACTTCTCCAACTCCCCAGCATAAGAGACAAAGGAGAGGGACAGTGAACAGACCCTGGACTCATCAACCAAGCCTGTAAAAGAGAGTATTGCCCTCAGCATCTTGTAGGATGTTCTTCTTGCATGAGTATGACACAGTCTGTGGCTGGCAGAGATAAAGCAAGATATGGCAAGGTGGCTACAATACAAAAAAGCAGGCAAGCCTCTGCAAAGCCTAGCAAAGAGATTTTGGTTGTCACAAGACAAGGTCAAAGAAAGGCTGGAAATTGTATTCCTCAAAGTGAATATGTTATCAGGAATCAGTTGTTTGGGATTTTTGTCATCACATAAAGGAATCAGATGAGATAGAGAGTAGTGATGAGCTTGTTAGAAAAGCTTAATGAAGAGAAATAATGAAGAGAGTACACATAACTAACCAGGTTGACATCTCCATAAAGAACTGAGAGCAAAAACTTTCTTGAAATAAATGAAAATAAAAACGCAACACATAAAAAACTGAAATACAGCAAAAGCAGTATTAAGAGGGAATTTATTGCTTTAAGTGTTACATTAAAAAAGAGGAATATTTCAAGTTAAAGATCTAATGATACATCTTGAAGACTTAGAAAAATAAGAACAAACCAATTTGAAAATCATCAGGAAGCCAAAAATCACTCCCTGGTAAAGGAAAGTTTTTTCCAGTAAATAGTGTTGGGAAAATTGTATCTTTACAAATGCAAAAGTATGAAGCAAGACCTCTACTTTGTACAAGAATCAATTCACAAAAAATCTAAATCCATGACCTGATACCACTAAATTGCTGAAGTAAAACTTTGGAGAAATGCTGCAAGATACTGGCATGAGCATAGACTTCTTGGATAAGACCCCAGAAGCACAAGCAACAAAAGCAAATATAGACAAATGGGATTACATCAAGCTTAGAGACTTCTGAACGACAAAAGAAACACTTATCAAAGTGAACAGGCAATTTACAAAATGGGAAGAAATATTTGCAAACTCTCCATTTGATAAAGGATTAATATGCAAGGTCTATAAAACTCAAGAAACTCAACAACAACAAAGCAATCAAGCCAAGAAATGGGCAAGTGACTGAATAGGCATTTGTCAAAGGATGAAATTCAAGTGGCCAACAGACAAAGGAAAAATGCTCAGGATCACTAGCCATCAGGGAATGAAAATAAAAACCACAATGAGGTATTACCTCACCCAGTTAGAATGGTTATCATCCAAAAATCAACTAATAATAAATACTCATAATGATGTATAGAAAATGTACCCTAATCCACCACTGGAATGCATGTAAACCATTATGGAAGACAGTAGGAAGATTTCTCAGAAATTTCAAAGTAGTTCATATCACCCAGTACTGGGGCCGGAGCTGTGGCGTAGTTGGTAAAGCTGCTGTCTGTGGTGCCAGCATCCTATATGGGCTACAGTTCAAGACTCATCAGCTCCACTTTTGATAGAGCTCTCTGCTATGGCCTGGGAATGCAGTAGAAGATGGCCCAAGTCCTTGGGCCCCTGCACCCACATGGGAGACCTGAAAGAAGCTCCTGGCTCCTGACTTCAGATAGGTGCAGCTCCAGGCATTGAGGACAATTGGGGAGTGAGTCAGTGGATGGAAGACCTCTCTCTGCCTCTCCTTCTCTCTCTGTGTAACACTGACTTCCAAATAAATAAATAAATCTTTAAAAAAATCACCCAGTCATCTCACTCCTCTGAAATTATTCAAAAGAAAATGAGTTGGCCGGTGTTGTGGCTCAATAGGCTAATCCTCCACATTGCGGCGCCAGCACACCAGGTTCTAGTCCTGGTCGGGGTGCTGGATTCTGTCCCGGTTGCCCATCTTCCAGTCCAGCTCTCTGCTGTGGCCAGGGTGTGCAGTGGAGGATGGCCCAAGAACTTGGGCCCTGGGCCCTGCACCCCATGGGAGACCAGGATAAGCACTTGGCTCCTGTCATCGGATCAGCACAGTGCGCTGGTCACAGCACATCAGCTGCAGTGGCCATTGGAGGGTGAACCAACGGAAGGAAGACCTTTCTCTCTGTCTCTCTCTCTCTCACTGTCCACTCTGCCTGTCAAAAAAAAAGAAAAAGAAAAAAGAAAAAAAGGAAAATGAGTTATTTGTACTCTGTTTATATCACCTCAATTCACAATTGCTATGCTATAGAATCCACCCAGATCTATCAACTGATGAATAGATAAAAAAATGTGTTGTATATACAAAAATGATTACTACTCAGTCATAAAAATAATTAAATGTTATTTTCACAACAAAATCGATGCAACTGCAGATCATTATGCTTCATAAAATAAGCCAGCCCTCAAAAGACAAACACCATATATTTTCCATGATATATGGTAGTTAACATAAAATAAAAAAAAAATAATGAAATTGACATTTTATGATTTGATTATTGTTTTTAACCCTTGTTTATATCGCTGTGGAACAGTGGTCTTTTTATTACTTGTTGAATATTATGGTTAGTGGCTCATTAAGTCTGTGATTATAAAGTATATTAAAATTAAATTCTCACGAAAAGTAAAAGAAGAAAAGAGAAGACATCAAGGGAAGGAACGGAAAGGGAAGAATGAATGGTTACCTTCATAGCATTATGTCCATGAAATACATGAAATCTGTCCTCATATTAATAAAAAATTAAGAATAAAAATATTTTTAAAGAGGCATTTATGACTTGTGAAAGGAACTCAAAACATCAATATTGATGGGAGTTTTGGAAACCTTAATTGCAACCCTTATGTAGGATTTTGATGGGATCCACCCTCAGTGGAATAATATAATTGCAAGGCAATTAGAATTATAAGTGAAGCCTGAGGATGTGATTCAATTGCTGCAATCCCATGATAAATCTTTAACAGATAAGGAGTTGCTCTCATGGGTAACCAAAGAAAGTGGTTTCTTTTAGTTAATTAATAAAGCATTTGAGATACAGAGAATTTCCAGCAGCGAGTTCAGTTCCCCAATTTCCATAATCGATGGGGCTCAGATAGATAAAAGCTGGAAGTTAGAAAAAATCTATGTCTCCCACATGGGTGACAGGGACCCAATTACCCCAGCTATTGCCTGTTGCACTCCTGAGTATACATTAGCAGAAAGTTGAATTAGGAACAAAGCCAGGACTTGAACATAGTCTCTGATGTGGGTTACTGGGGTCTTAATTTCTAGGCCAAATGTTCACTACAAAAAGTGGATTCTTGAGATAGAATCTACTTCTGGTGAAGATATAGTCAAAATTGTTGACATTACAACAAAGAATTTAGAATACTACAAAAAATTAACCACAAAAACAGCAGCAGTGGTTTTGACAAGTGGTTCTCACTTTGAAAGAGCTATCACAAGTCTATGAAGTGCTATGAAATTGTATTAAGTATTATGGAGATATTTTATATAAATAGGTATATATTGATGTTGAAAAATTCATTTGTTTTTCTTTTCAATAAATGGATATAGCCACTCAAATTATCAGCACCAATCATTGTAGTGAACATCAATCAAAACTGAGGAAATCCCTACAACATCAACAGTATTACAAACCACTGAAGTCTCAAATGTTCATTTGCATTCGATAAAGCATTTTAAGGTATTTACCTTTTAAATACTTAATGATGCTATGTATGTCATAATCTTCAGTGTAGCATGTTTGTATGGACTAGAAAATTTCCATGTGCAATTATTCATTGCCATATTTGTTTTAGTATGGGGACTGAAACCAAATATCAATATACTCAAGTTATGCCTGCACATGCTAATTCCATAGAGGTCATTAAGAACAAAAATAACAAGTTGGACAAACAAAATGCTTTTAGACATTTTTTATCACCTGGCTAGCCTGCATCAGGTGCACATACGTGAGTCTAACAAACCTGGATAAGTTTGTTCTGTTATCAATGTGCAATAAAAAATGAAGAAGAGAAACTGTTCCAAATGTGATAATAAAAGAAATCTGTATTAGCTTCCCTAATTCAATGAAGATGTGTGACTTAACTAGTGGGGAATCACTTCCATTGTGAAAATGTATACAATTGTGAAACCCTCTAGAAAAAGAAAAAAAAAAAGATTGGTCTAAATATAAAATTAAAAAATATAAAGTTCTAGAAGGAAACATTCAGCAAATACTTCAAGGCATTGGAACAATCAATGACTTTCTGAATACCATCCTGAAATCACAAATATAAAGAAAAATCTGATAAATTAGATTTTATCAAAACAATCTTTTCACAGCAATCAATATAGTGAGGAGACAGCATACAGAATGAGAGAAAATGTTAATAAAACATGTATATGATAAAGGATCAGTATCCAGAACATAGAAAACTTAAAAAAATCCAACAATAAAACAATTAAATTAATAAATGGAAATAGAGACTTGCATCAACAAATTACTGGTTGAGATCCCCATATCCCATATGTAAAATTACCCACTCATAAAAGTAACAAAATCTTGACACAAGAAAAAAGATAGAATCTGAGATGATTATGCTCAGTGAAATAAGCTAGTCACAGAAAGAAAAACACCATTTTTCTTGCTTGTTCATATATATATACATATGAGAGTGTGTGTGTGTGTGTGTGAGTTTGTGTTGTGTGTAGTAATTACTAAGTATAGTGGATGGAAATTAGGGAATGGGGAGTTTTGATAATAAGTAACAAATGCAGTCAGGTTATGGTAATTGATTTTTTAAAAAGATTTATTTATTTGAGAGGCAGGGCCAATCTCGAGTCAGGAGCCAGGAGATTCTTTTGGGTCCCCCAAGTGAGTGCAGGGGAACAAGCACTTGGATTATCCTCCATTGCTTTACCAAGACATTAGAAGAGATCTGGATGGGAAGAGGAGCATACAGGAAATGAACTGATGCCCATATGAGATGCCAGTGCTTCAAGCCAAGGCTTAATCTACTGCATTACAGCACTGACCCTCGTAATGGATTCTTGTGATATGTACAGTAGACTTTTTTCTGTGTATATGTGAAAATATTGCTCTATGTTCCATAAGGTGTATATATTCTTTTAAAATTTTATTTAAATTTTCCAAATTTCAAATATTTTCATATATGCATATATAGGAACAAAGTGGGGCTTCCCCTTCCTCCTGCCCACATCCTAACCCTTTTCCCCTCTTGGATTTCCATTCTTAATTTTTATAATGATCTATAATCGGTTTACTTAGTGATCATATAGTTAATCCTACTTTAAGTAGAGAGGTTCAGTTATTAGTGTGACATGAAAGAAAACAAAACAAAATAAAGCAAAACTAAACAAAAGATTGTTCATCACTGGAAGAGACAGGGCTATAAAATATCCATTCTCCAAATGTCTACTTCACTCAAATACATTACATTTAAGGTTCTCTATTACTTGCAATAGATCAGGGAAAACATGATATTTGTCTTTTTGGTCTGGCTTATTTCACTTAGTATAATGGTTTTTAGTTGTGACCATCTTGCTGCAAGACAATTTTTTGTGGTTTTTTAGGCTTTCTAGTTTTATCCATTTTGTTCTAAAATATTGGATTCTGTTGTTTCCTTTTTACTGCTATGTAATATTCCATAATGTACATATCACATAACTTATTTATCCATTCTTCAGCTGATGGGTATTTGGGTTGACTCCATATCTTAGCTATTGTGAATTGAGCTGCAATAAACATATGGGTGCAGATAACTATTTTATTTTCTGATTTCATTCACTTGGGTGAATTCCCAGCAGTAGGATTGCTGGATTGTATGCTAGGTCTACCTTAAGATTTTTGAGGTATCTCCTTACTCATTCCATAGAGGCTTTATCATTTATATTCCGACCAACAATAGATTAGGGTACTTTTTTCTCACACACTCATGAGCATCTGTTGTTTGTTGATTTCTGTATGAAAGTAATTCTAATAGGGGTGAGGTGAAACCTCATTGTGGTTTTGATTTGCATTTCCTGACAGCTACATTTGCTGGGCATTTTCTCATGTATCTGTAGGCCATTTGATTTTCTCTTTTGAAAAATGCCTGTTTGTGTCCTTTGCCCATTTCTTCACTGGGTTGTCTTTTTTGTTGTTGAGTTTTTTTTTTATCTCATTATAATATGATTATTAATCCTTTATCAGTTACATACATTGCAAATAATTTTTCCTATTCAGTTGGTTACCTGTTCATTTGCTGTGTTTCTTTTGCATTGCAGAGGTTTCTGAGCTTAAAGTTAATTCCATTAGTCAAATTTGGCTTTGATTGCCTGTGCCTCTGGGAGCCTGTCCAAGACTATGCCTATGCCAATGTCTTGCAGGGTATCCTCAATATTCACTAATAATTTGATGATATCAGATCATAGATTTAGGTTTTTCTATTTAGAGTGGATTTCTGTGTAAGGTGTAAGGTAAGGGTCTCCTTCATACTTCATATTTCTGCATGTGGAGATCCAGATTTCCTAGCACCATTAGTTGAAGAGACTGTCCTTGCTCCAGGGATTGGTTTTAGCTCCTTTGTCAAATATAAATTGGTTGTAGTTGCTTGGATTGATTTCTGGCATTTCTATTCTGTATCATTGGTCTATTTCTGTTTTTGTTTTTTGTTTGTTTGTTTGTTTGTTTTACCAGTACCAGGCTTTTGATTATAACTGCCCTGAAGTACTTCTTGGAATCCGGTATTGTAATGTCTCCAGCTTTGTTTTTGTTGTATAAAATCTCTTTAGCTGTGCAGGTCTCCTGTGTTTCCATACAAGTTTCAGCGAATATTTTCTATATCTGAAAAGAATGTCCTTAGTATTTTGATTGGTATCGCATTGAATTTGTAAATTGCTTTTGGTATTATGTACATTTTGATGCTGTTGATTCTTCTAATCCATGAACATGGAAAATTTTTTCCATTTTTGTAACTTCTACTTTGTACTCTAATGTTTTGTAATTCTTATAATAGAGATCTTGGACATTCGTGGTTAAAATTATTCCAAGGTATTTGAATTTTTTGAAGCCATTATACATGGGACTGATCTCAGAAGTTCTTTCTCACCTGTGACATTGTCTGTGTCAACAAAGGTAGATGATTTTCGCATGCTGATCTTATGTTCTGCCACTTTACCAAACTCTTCTATGAATTCCAAGAGTCTCTTAGTGTACACTTTTGGATCCCCTATATATGGAATCATGTCATTTGCAAATAGGGGCAGTTTTACTTCCTGTTTCCTAGTTTGTATCACTTTCTTTTTCTTGCATGATGGCTCAGGCTAAAACTACCAGGACTATATTGAATACCAATGGTGATATTGGGAATCCTTGTCTGGTTCTGGATAGCCTGGAAATGTTTCCAACTTTTTTCCTATTCAATAAAATGCTGGCCATAGGCTTGTCATAAATTGCCTTGATTGAGTTTAGAAATGTTCCTTCTATACACAGTTTGCTTAGAGTTTTCATCATTATAGAGTTCTGTGTTTTATCAAATGTTTTCTCTGCATCTATTGAAATATTCATATGGTTTGTATTCTTCAATTTGTTAATGTGATGTATCACATTGATTGATTGGCAAGCGAAGAACTATTCCTGCATATTGGGACAAAGCCCACTTGGTCTAGCTGAGGATTTTTCTGATGTGCTTTTGGATCTGATCATCTAGTATTTTGTTGAGGATTTTTACATCTGTGCTCACAGGGATATTGGTATACAGTGCTCTTTATTGTATCTTTTTCAGGTTTAGGAATTAAGGTGATGCTAGCTTCAAAGAAAGAATTTGGGAGTATTTCCTCCTTCACAATTGTTTTAAATAGCTTGAGAGAAGTTGCTGATTTCCAGCTTAATTGCATTATGTTCTGAGAAGATGCATGGCATGATTTTGATTTTTGTTAATTTGCTGAGACTTGCTTTATGAACTAGCATGTGGTCAGTCCTAGATAAAGCTCCATGCACCGGTGAGAAGAATGTATATTTTGCAATTGTAAGATGAAAAGTTCTGTAGACATCTGTTAGGTCCATTTGGTCTATAGTGTTGATTAACTCTGCTGTTTCCTTGCTGATTATCTGTATTGTTGATATATCCATTGCTGAAAGTGGGGTATTGAAGTCCTCCATTTCTATTGTATTGGATTCTACATCTACCTTTAGATCCCTTAACATTTCTTTTAAATATCCAGGTGTCTTGTAATTAGGTGCATATACATTTATAACACTCACATCATATTATTGAACTGATGTCTTAATCATTACATAGTGCCCTTCTTTGACTCTCTTAACAGTTTTTGTGTTGAAGTCTATTTTTCTGATATTAGGATGGCTACACCAACTCTGCTTTGGTTCCTATTAGCATAGAATCTTTTCCCATCCTTTCACTTTCAGTCTGTGTGCATCTTTTTTAGTGAAATGTGATTCTTGAAGGTTTTGGTTTTTAATCCATTCAGCCAGTCTATGTCTTTTAACTGAAGAGTTGAGGCTATTTACATTTAAGTTGACTATCGATAAGTTATGACATTGCCCTGCCATTTTCTCATAAATATTCCCATTATTTACTTTAGGTTTCCTTTGTACTTTTAGTCAAAAATGTTCTTCCTTTACCTTCTTTTGTAGTGATGACCATGTCTCTGTGTTTCTGTGTGTAGCACATTCTTAAGAATCTTAGTAAGGCTGGATGGGCAGTGACAAATTCTTTAATTTCTATTTGAATTTGGAAGCTTTTATTCCACCTTCATTCATAAATGAGAGCTTTGTAGGGTACCGTATTTTGGCTTGACAATTTATTCTCTCTTAATACTGGGAATACATCTTGCCATTCTCTTCTAGCCTGTAGGGTTTCTGACGAGAAGTCAACTGTAAGTCTAATTGGAGATCTTCTGAAAGTTATCTGCCATTTCACTCATGCACATTTTAGAATCTTTTCTTACGTTTTATCCCCTAGAGTTGGATGGCTGGATGATATTCAGGTTTCTGAGGTATCTCCATACTGTCTTCCACAATGATTGCAACAGTTCACATTCCCACCAGCAGTGGATCAGAGTACCTTTACCCCACCTCCTTGGAAGCATTTGTTGTTTACTGATTTATGTATGCAAGTCATTCTTACTGGAGTGAAGTCAAACCTCATTGTGTGGTTTTGATTTGCATTTCCCTGAAAGACAGTGATCCTAAGCATTTTCTCAAGGGTCTTTGGGCCATTTGAATTTCCTCTCTCGAAAAAAGCCTGTTTAAGTCCTGTATCCATTTTTTTTTTTAATTAATTATTTTTTTTTTATTTTTATTTTTGACAGGCAGAGTGGACAGTGAGAGAGAGAGACTGAGAGAGAAAGGTCTTCCTTTTGCCGTTGGTTCACCCTCCAATGGCCGCCTCTGCAGCCGGCGCACCGCGCTGATCCGATGGCAGGAGCCAGGAGCCAGGTGCTTTTCCTGGTCTCCCATGGGGTGCAGGGCCCAAGCACCTGGGCCATCCTCCACTGCACTCCCTGGCCATAGCAGAGAGCTGGCCTGGAAGAGGGGCAACCGGGACAGAATCCGGCGCCCCAACCGGGTCTAGAACCCGGTGTGCCGGCGCCGCAAGGTGGAGGATTAGCCTATTGAGCCACGGCGCCGGCTCTGTATCCATTTTTTTTAATAAATTGTTTGCTCTGTTGTTGAATTTCTTGAGCTCTTTTTATATTATGGATGCTAACCCTTTATCAGTTGTGCAGTTTGCAAATATTGTCTCCCATTCTAAAAGTTGACTCTTCATTTGGGTGTTTCTTTTGCATTGCAGAAGCTTCACAGCTTGATGTAATCCCATTTGTTAATTTTGGTATTGATTGCGCTTCTGGTGTCTCTTCTAAGAGATCTTTGCTTATGCCATGTATTGTAGAGTTCTCTCCACGTTCTCTAGTAATTAGATGGTATCAGGTCATAGAATTGATCCATATAGAGAGGATTTTTGTGTAAGGTGTAAGGTAGAGGTCTAATTTCATACTTCAGTATGTGGAGTTCCAGTTTTTCCAGCACCTTTTTTGTTAAAGAGACTTTCTGCTTAACAGATTTGTTTCAGCTACTTTATCAAGTATAGGTTGTCTGTAGATGCATGGAGTGATTTCTGGAGTTTCTATTCTGTTCCATTGGACTGTAAGTCAGTTTTTGTGCCAGGCTGTTTTGATTGTAACAGCCTTGTACTATGTTTTGAAATCAGGTATTGTGATGCCTCCAGATTTGTTTTTGTTGTATAAGATCGGTTTAGCTATTCAGATTCTTCTGTTTTTCCATAAGAAGTTCAGCAATTTTCTCTAGATCTGTGAAGAATGTTGTTGGTGTTTTGATTGTGATAGCATTGAATCTGAAAATTGATTTTGGTAGTATGGATATGTTGATGATTTTGATTCTTCCAGTCCATGAACAGGGACAATTTTCCATTTTTTCAAAGATTTATTTATTTATTATAGAGGCAGAGTAACAGAGAGGCAGAGGCAGAGAAAGATAGAGATCTTCCATCAGCTGGTTCACTCCCTTGGCTATCACAATGCCCAGAGCTGGGCTGATCTGAAACCAGAAGTCAAGAGTTTCTTCCAGGTCTCCCATGTAGGTGCAGAGGCCTAAGTACTTTGGCCATCTATTGCTGTTTTCCCAGATTATAGCAGGGAGCTAGATCAGAAGTTGAGCAGCCAGGATTCATACCACGATGCTAACACTGTAGGCAGAAGTTTTACCCACTAGGCCACAGTGCTGGCCCTGATTCTTCCATTTTTTAATGTTTTCTTCTATTTCTTTCTTTAGTGTTTTGTCATTTTCATAGTAGAGAACTTTGACATCCTTGCTTAAATTTATTCCAAGGTATTTGATTCTTTCTGTAGTTATTGTGAGTGGTACTAATCTTAGTTCCTTCTCAGCTGTGGCCCTGTCTATGCATACAAAGCCTATTGATTTTTCTGTGTTGACTTTATCATTCCATCTTAGCAAACTTTTCTGAGTTCCAATAGTCTCTCAGTGAAGTCTTTTGCATCCCCTGTATATAGGATCATGTCATCTGCAAATAAGAGTTGTTTGACTTCCTCTTTCTTATTTGTACCCTTTTGAGTGCTTTTTCTTGCCTGATGGCTTTAGCTAAATCTTCCAGGACTATATTAAATAGCAATGGTGAGAGTGTGCATCCTTGTCTGGTTCTGGATCTTAGGGGGAATGCTGTCCACTTTTCTCCACACAACAAGACGCTTGCCATGGGTTTGTCATATATTGCCTTGATTGTGTTGAGGAATGTCCCTTCTATACCAATTTTCCTTAAGGTTTTCATAAAAAGATGTTGTGTTTCATCAAATGCTTTCTCTGTATCTATTGAGATAAACATGATTTTTGTTCCTCGGTTTGTTAGTGATGCATCACATTGATTTGTTTCTGAATGCTGAACCATCCCTGCATTCTGGGGATAAATCCTACCTCTCCAGGGTGGATGATCTTTTTGATGTGCTGTTGGATTCTATTAGGTAATATTAGTTGAGGATTTTTGCATCTATGTTAATCAGGGAATATTGGTCTACAGTTATCTTTCTCTGTTGCATTTTTCCCAGGTTTAGGTATTAAGATGATGCAGGCTCACGGCCAGCACTGTGGTATATCAGGTAAAACTAATGCCTGCAGTGCCAGTATCCCTTATAGATACCAGTTTGAATCTCAGCTGCTTCACTTCTGATCCAACTCTCTATGATGGATGGGAAAACAATACAATATGGACCAAGTCCTTCAGCCCCTGAACTGTGTGGGTGACCCAGAAGCTCCTGGATCCTGGATTCAGATCAGCCTAGCTTCGTCTGTTGCAGCCATCTGGAAAGTGAAACAGCAGATCGAATAAATCTCTCATTCTCCCCCCCCAACCCCTGCCTCTGCTTCTCTGTAACTCTGCCTTCCAAATAAATCAATAAACCTTTAAAAAAAAAAAAAAAGATGATGCAAGCTTCCTGGGAGGAGTATGGGAGAACTCTCTCTTTTTCAATTGTTTTGAATACTTTGAGAATTAGAATTGGTTCATTCTTAAATGTCTGGAAGATTTCAGCAGTGCAGCCATCCAGTCCTGGTCTTTTTATTGTTGGAAAGGTCTTTTATTACTGATTCAGTCTCCCTATTGGCTATTGATCTGTTTAGGTTTTCTATACCTTCATGACTCAATTTTGGTAGGTTATATCTTTCCAGAAATCTCACCATTTCTTCTATTTTTCTGAGTTGATAGCCACACAGCAATTTGTAATAATTTCTGATGGTTATTTTTATTTGTATGGTATCTGTTGTTACATTTCCTTTTTCATCTCTGAGTTAACTGATTTGGATCTTTTCCTTCTTTTTTGATTAGTTACAACAATGACATATAAATTTTATACATTTTTCAGGAAAATAGCTTTTCATTTCACTAATTTTGGCTTTACTTCTGTTTTTTTCTTCTCTAATTAATTATTTATTCTCTCCTACTAGTTTTGGGTTTGGTTTGTTATTGATATTCTAGGTTTTTGAGATGCATCAATAGCTCATTTATTTGCACCTTTCCAGTTTCTTCATGTAGAACCAATTGCTGAGGCCGGCACAGTGGCACACTGGGTTAATCTTCCGCCTGTGGCGCTGGCATCCCATATGAGCACTGGGTTCTAGTCCCGGTAGCTCCTCTTCCAGTCCAGCTCTCTGCTGTGGCCTGGGAGGGCAGTGGAGGATGGTCCAAGTGCTTGGGCACCTGCACCAGCATGGGACACCAGGAAAGAAGCTCCTGGCTCCTGGCTTTGGATCAGCATAGCTCTGGCCATGGCGGCCATTTGGGGAGTGAACCAATAGAAAGAAGACCTTTCTTTCTCTCTCTCACTGTCTATAACTCTGTCAAATAAACAAATAAAAATCTTTTTTAAAAAAAGAAGCAATTGCTATGAACTTTTCTCTTAAAATTGATTTTATTGTATTCTATAGATTTTGATATGATGTATTCTCATTTTCATTTGTTTACAGACTTTTTTATTTCTCTTTTGATTTCTTTTATGATCCATTGTTCATTCAGGAGCATGTTGTTCAGTCTCCATTCTTGAGTTGTTGATTTCTAGCTTTATTTCACTGTGGTCAGAGAGGATGCATGCAATGATTTTGATATTTTTTTAATTTGCTGAGACTTGCTTTGTGGCCTAGCATATGTTCAATCCTAGAGAAAGTCCCATGCACTGATGAGAAGAATGTGTATTCTGCCACTGTGGGGTGAAAGGTTCCATAGACACCATTAGATTTATTTGTTCTATTGTGTCAATGAACTCTATTGTTTCCTTGGTGATTTTCTGTTTGGTTGTTCTGTCCACTGAGGAAAGTAGGGTATTGAAGTCCTTCATTACCATTGTGTTGGAGTCTATGTCTCCCTTTCACTCTATTAACATTTTTAAGTGGCCAGAAGCCCTGTAATTGGGTACATATACATTTTTTGTAGTCACATTTTAATCATTACATAATGTCCTTCTTTGTTTCTATTTTTTTAAAGATTTTATTTGAGAGGTAGCGTTATAGACAGTGAGAGAGAGAGAGACAGAGAGAAAGGTCTTCCTTTCACCTTTGGTTCACCCCACCAAATGGCTGCCGGTCCAAAGCCAGGAGCTCCTCCAGGTCTCCTACATGACTGCAGAGGCCCAAGGACTTGGACCATCTTATACTGCTTTCCCAGGCCTTAGCTCAGAGCCGGATTGAAAGAGGAGCCACTGGAATTAGAACTGGCACCCCTATGGATGCTGGTGTGCGGGTGGAGGATTAACCTTCTGTGCCATGGCACCGGCCCCTCTTTGTCTCTTTTAATTCTTGTTATGTTAAAGGCTATTTTGTCTGATATCAGCTTTTTTTAGTTTCTGCTAGCAGGAAGAATCTTTTTCTATCCTTTCACTTTCAATCTGCATGTATCTTTGTTGGTGATATAAGTTTCTAGTAAGCAGCAAATAGATGAGTCTTGTTTTTCAATCCATTTGGCCATACATTGGGTAGTTTGATAGTATCTCATAGATTTCCAACACTGTTTTTAAGTTTTCAACTTTCTTGTTTGGTTGGTTTTTGTCTGACTGTAAGCTTTCCAAAGATCTGTCTTCCAGTTCAGATACTCTTTCTTCTGCCTCATCAAGTCTGCTGTTAAGATGTTCCATTGCATTTTTTATTTGATCCACTGAATTATTCATTACTGAAATTCCATTTTGATTTCTCTTTATATTCTCAATTTCCCAAGAACAATTTTCATTCATATCATGTGTGGTTTTCTTTAGTTTGTGGATTTGCTCCTGATTTTTTTTTTAAATAATCCTGAGATTAATTTTCTATATTCCATTTCTGGCATTTCCTCAATCTGTTCATCTTTGCATTCTAATATTGAAATGCTGCTGTGTTCTTCTGGGGGAGGGGTATGGTGACTTCCTTGTTCTTATTTCTTGAATGTTGGCTCTTATTTTTTTAGCATTTGTGAAGTTGATTTTTTATTTTTTCCTTCTGTTGGCTTTAATCTTTGGGGCTATGCTGCTGTGGCCTCATGGAGTGTCTTCCCTTTCAGTGACTACTAGGAAGTGTGTGGTGGATGTGGCCAGCGGACTCTGGTCAGTGCTCTAGGGTGGGGTGAGTTTCCTGCTTAACACCAAGGTTGGGCATGGTAGAACTCAATACCCAGCTATGCCTTACCCCTTTTCATGTAGCCACTAAAGCCCCAAGGTCTCAGCACATACAAGGCTCCCACAGATCCCAAGACTAGAGGGGCTGCTGGTGCAGGCACCCTCCTGTTCCTTGTAGTTGCTCAGCTACCTCCCAGCCGAGCTCTCAGTCAGGGCTTGGGCCATCCCCTCCACTTGTAGTTCTGGATCACACAGGTACACTAGAATCACTGGCCTATTGCCTGCTCACCACTGCTGCCAGCGTTGCATTCAGGTGCTCTGTTTCAGTGAGCTGTTATGTGCATGCCTGCAGGCTTCAGTATTTGTAGTTCTGTTTTAAAATGGTGCTCACTCTCTCTCAGCCAGATCACGAGTTTTGCTTTGGGAAGATCGGTTTGAATTGATTTTCCACTTCCACTTCCACTAGAACTACAGGTGACTACAAGCAACTGCCAGCCCCACAGGCTCCGGTCTGGGCCCATACCACTCTCTCCAGTTCAATCCCATGGATTGACCCTCCCCCATCTCAAAAATGCTGCAGGATTTGGATCTCCATGGCTCCACTTCTCAGAATTCTCTGGGTGCCCATCAGCACTCACCATGCTGTCTCAAGCCATTTCCCCTCCTCCTGTGGGCTCCCATGGCTGTTTTCTCTCCAATTCTCTACCAAGCATGTACCTTCTGCGCTACTCTCCTCATTGTTTATCCCTAGTCCCGCAGAGTGTGTCATTCCCTAATCCATGATTTTTTTCTCTAAAGTGTATATGTTTTTCATGTTAATATTTTATTTTTAATTTAAAAATAAATTTAGAACAAAATAAGAAAAATCCCCAAACAAAAAAAACATAAATATGTTAATCTAGTTAAGGAAATCAATGGATGAACAAAGTGAGAATTTCAAGGGAAAAAAACATTAAAATATGCCAAACCAGTATAACTTAACAACATTTAAAAATAAAAATTCAATGCAGGTGTACAGTAGGAAATTTGAGGAAGCCAAGGGAATGATCAGAAAAAAATGAAAATATCCAATTGAAAATGACACAAACTGAGGGGTAAAAGAAACACTAATATTAAAGAGTGAAGACAGTCAAAGGGACCTATGTAATGCCACCAAGAAAAATAAATCATACATTATCAAAGAGCAGGAAGGAATAGAGATGTAAAATTGTAGCATTTATAAAAGTCATCACAGTTAAATCGGTATCAGCTTATAAAAAGACTGTAATGAGTATTCAATGCTTTACGTAAGCCTCATAGTAAACATGAAGAAAAAGTCCTACTACATATTCCAAACAACAAAAAAGGATCCAGGCATATCTTTACAGAAAAGCATTAAACCACAAAGGAATATATCCAAGAAATAATAGAGAAACAAATGAAGTACAAAATAATTGACAAAATAGAAAAAGGAGTCTCCTTTTGTGCTGTTAAGTAGATATTATGTACTTTTGAAGAAGGCAAAAAGAAGAGCTCATTAAAATGATTCCAAATGTATAGTTTGTTCATTGTATGCAGAGTTCCACTTGCTTGGGGTCCACTGCAGGAAGAAGTCCATCCATCTGTGGTGGGGAACTGTCTGTAACAACTTTAGAAGTGATGCCTTAGGGTCAGCACTGTGGCACAGCAGGTTAAAGCCATGGCCTGCAGTGCCAGCATCCCAAATTCAAGTCCTGGCTGCTCCACTTCTGATCCAGCTCTCTGCTATGGCCTGGAAAAGCAGTGAAAGATGGCCCAAGTCCTTGGGCCCCTGCATTCATGTGGGAGACCTGGATGAAGCTCCTGGCTCCTGGCTTCAGATCAGCTCAGCTCTGGCCATTGCAGTCATTTAGGGAGTAAAACAGTGGATGGAAGATCTTCTCTCTCTCTCTCTCTCCCCACACACACACACCCCAGCTCTACCTTTCTTTGTAACTGTCTTTCAAATGAATAAAATAAATCTTTAAAAAAAAGAAGTGATGCTTTAGAATTTATTCTTTCTGTTTCCAAGTTGAAGGACTCAAAGACTGCTTCAAAACTGGCAACTATGATAACAGTTACAGAAATTTTGTTTCTTTACTTCTAAAATCCTTTCAGTCAATTTTCTTTCCAAAAGATTATTTTTCTGTCTTCTTGTCTTATTTTTATGTTGAAGTATTTTAGTTTTTGTTTCTCTGCAGGCTTAAATAGTGTTTCAATTCAGTTCACTAGACCTTAGAGTCAGAGAAACAGTAAGCCTTTGCCCCTTTTGTGATGTCTCAGCTCTTTATGTACCTGGAATGTTCTAGTGGAGCCCCAGACCCCAGATATCTTTACTTGTGGCTGAGCCAATGGTCACACTGACAGTTAAATCCACAGGGACACAAATGAATCCAGAACATGTAGCTAATAAAGAAAGTAAAGGACTCTGTTTTTTTGAAACTTGAAAGCTGCAAACAAAATAAACACATAAAAATAACATTTGGTGATACTAATATAGATATGAAGGGAGAGAATGAATGTAATACAATAAGATAAGGAGGATTCAGTACCCAACTTGAAATAATAAACAACCATCTAGATAGAAAAGAAAGAAGGAAATATAGGACAAACAATATTTTAGACAAAATGAGCCTATTGCACATTTTCAGAACACTCTGTTGAGCAATAAAACATGCAATATTCTCAGATATACATTGTGACTATTTTTCATGATAGTATGTTGTGTCTCAAAAAGCTTACAATAATATTTAGAGTTTTTTCTATCATACTACAAAACTAGAAATCATTAAGCAAGGAATCAGAACAATTCATAAATATGTTGAAATTTAAAAAATTGTTCTGAAAACTATTGATATTAATAAAAAGAAATTATTAAAATGATTTAAAAATAAAAATAGAAAACAACATACACAATTTTATGCATTGTAACAAAGGCAGTTGTGAGATGGATATTCACATGGATAAACACATTTAAAACAAAAAATTCTCAAACAACATAAAATTACATTTCTAGGAAATTAAATAAATGACAAAATTTACCAAAACCTAGCAAGAAGAAAGAAGATGACAAGATTAGAACTGAAATAAAAGAAATAGCCTAGAAAAACACAAGAAAGGATTTTAAAAAGTAAAAATTATTTTAAAGGGACCAATAGAATAAATGAACCTCTATTTAGAGTAAAAAGGAAAGAGAAGAGTCAAATAAAATTATAATGAAAAATATACACTACTAAGGGACAAGCAAGAAAAAAAGGAATAAGAAGAGATTAAGGGAGCAGCTCTGTGGAGCAGTGGGTGAAGCCAGCATCTGAAGTGTGGCATCCCATAAAGACACCAGTTCTGCTCCACTTCTAATCCAGCTCAATGGTATGGCCTAGGGAAGAGTAGAAGATGGCCTAAATCCTTGGGCATCTGCAACCACTTGGGAGACTCAGAAGAAGCTTCTGGTTCCTGGATTTGGATCAGCACAGCTCTGGACACTGCAGCCACCTGGGGAGTTAACCAGTGGATAGAAAACTCTCTCTCTCTCTCTCTCTCTCTCTCTCTCTCTCTCTCTCTCTCTCTGCCTCTCTTCTCTGTAACTTTGCTCTCAACTAACTAAATAAATTTTTTTAACTTTTATTTAATGAATATAAATTTCCAAAGTACGATTTATGGATTACAATGGCTTCCCCCCATACCGTCCCTCCCACCCACAACCCTCCCCTTTCCCACTCCCTCTCCCCTTCCATTCACATCAAGATTCATTTTCGATTATCTTAATATACAGAAGATCAGCTTAGCGTACATTAAGTAAGGATTTCAACAGTTTGCTCCCACACAGAAACATAAAGTGAAAAATAATAGATGATTTTTTTAAATGACGATGAAATCAGATCAGACCTATTGTCATGTTTAATCCCAGTGAGAGTCAAGTTGGGAGTTGATAATTTCTTTTTTTTTTTTTTACAGAGGATCAGTTTAGTATACATTAAGTAAAGATTTCAACAGTTTGCACCCCCATAGAAACACAAAGTGAAATATATTGTTTGAGTACTCGTTATAGCATTAAATCTCAATGCACAGCACATTAAGGACAGAGATCATACATGAGGAGTAAGTGCACAGTGACTCCTGTTGTTGACTTTACCAATTGACACTCCTGTCTATGGCATCAGTAATCTCCCTATGGACCAGTCATGAGTTTCCAAGGCTATGGAAGCCCCTTGAGTTCTCCGACTCTTATCTTGTTTAGACACGGTCATAGTCAAAGTGGAGGTTCTCTTCTACCTTCAGAGAAAGGTACCTCCTTCTTTGAAGACCTGTTCTTTCCACTGGGATCTCACTCACAGAGATCTTTTGCCAGCATGTCTTGGCTTTCCATGCCTGAAATACTCTCATGGGCTTTTCAGCCAGATCCGAATGCCTTTAGGGCTGATTCTGAGGCCAGAGTACTATTTAGGACATCTGCCATTCTATGAGTCTGCTGAGTATCTCACTTCCCATGTTGGATCACTCTCCCCTTTATTTATTCTATCGGTTAGTGTTAGCAGATACTAGACTTGTTTATGTGCTCCCTTTGACTCTTAGTCCTTTCATTATGATCAATTGTGAACTGAAATTGATCACTTGGACTAGTGAGATGGCATTGGTACATGCCACCTTGATGGGATTAAATTGGAGTCCCCTGGTATGTTTCTAACTCTACCATTTGGGGCAAGTCAGATTGAGCATGTCCCAAATTGTTCATCTCTTCCCTCTCTTATTCCCACTCTTATGTTTAACAGGGATCACATTTCAGTTAATTTTCAACACTTAAGAAAAACTGTGTATTAATTACAGAATTAAACCAGTCACATTAAGTAGAACAGACAAAAAAACTACTAAGAGGGATAATGTATTAAGTTGTTCATTAACCATCAGGGCTATGCTGATCAAGTCACCGTTTCCCATAGTGTCCATTCCACTTCAACAGGTTTCCTTTTTGGTGTTCAGTCAGTTGTCACCGATCAGGGAGAACATATGGTATTTGTCCCTTTGGGATTGGCTTATTTCACTCAGCATGATGTGTTCCAGATTCCTCCATTTTGTTGCAAATGACTGGATTTCATTGTTTCTTACTGGGGTATAGTATTCTAAAGAGTACATATCCCATAGTTTCTTTATCCAGTCTACCGTTGATGGGCATTTAGGTTGGTTCCAGGTCTTAGCTATTGTGAATTGTGCTGCAATAAACATTAGGGTGCAGACCGCTTTTTTGTTTGCCAATTTAAATTCCTTTGGGTAAATTCCAAGAAGTGGGATGGCTGGGTCGAACGGTAGGGTTATCTTCAGGTTTCCGAGGAATCTCCAGACTGAATTCCATAGTGGCTTGACCAGATTGCATTCCCACCAACAGTGGGTTAGTGTCCCTTTTTCCCCACATCCTCACCAGCATCTGTTGTTGGTAGATTTCTGTATGTGAGCCATTCTAACCAGGGTGAGGTGAAACCTCATTGTGGTTTTGATTTGCATTTCCCTGATTGCTAGTGATCTTGAACATTTTTTCATGTGCCTGTTGGCCATTTGGATTTCCTCTTTTGAAAAATGTCTATTGAGGTCCTTGGCCCATCTCTTAAGTGGGTTGTTGGTTTTGTTTTTGTGGAGTTTCTTGATCTCTTTGTAGATTCTGGTTATTAACCCTTTATCTGTTGCATAGTTTGCAAATATTTTTTCCCATTCTGTCGGTTGTCTCTTCACTCTCCTGACTGTTTCTTTTGCAGTACAGAAACTTCTCAATTTGAGGCAATCCCAATAGTTGATTTTGGCTTTGACTGCCTGTGCCTCCTGGGTCTTTTCCAGAAATTCTTTGCCTGTGCCAATATCTTGAAGGGTTTCTCCAATGTTCTCTAGTAACTTGATGGTGTCAGGTCGTAGATTTAGGTCTTTAATCCATGTTGAGTGGATTTTTGTGTAAGGTGTAAGGTGTAAGGTAGGGGTCTTGCTTCATGATTCTGCACGTGGAAATCCAATTTTCCCAGCACCATTTATTGAATAGACTGTCCTTGCTCCAGGAATTAGTTTTAGATCCTTGATCAAATATAAGTTGGCTGTAGATGTTTGGTTTGATTTCTGGTGTTTCAATTCTGTTCCATTGGTCTATCCATCTGTTTCTTTACCAGTACCATGCTGTTTTGATTACAACTGCCCTGTAGTATGTCCTGAAATCTGGTATTGTGATGCCTCCGGCTTTGTTTTTGTTGTACAAGATTGCTTTAGCTATTCGAGGTCTCTTGTGCCTCCATATAAATTTCAGCACCATTTTTTCCAGATCTGAGAAGAAGGTCTTCGGAATCTTGATTGGTATTGCATTGAATTTATAAATTGCTTTTGGGAGAATGGACATTTTGATGATATTGATTCTTCCAGTCCATGAGCATGGAAGATTTTTCCATTTCTTGGTATCCTCTTCTATTTCTTTCTTTAAGATTTTGTAATTCTCATCGTAGAGATCTTTAACATCCTTGGTTAAGTTTATTCCAAGGTATTTGATTGTTTTTGTAGCTATTGTGAATGGGATTGATCTTAGAAGTTCTTCCTCAGCCATGGCATTGTCTGTGTATACAAAGGCTGTTGATTTTTGTGCATTGATTTTATAACCTGCTACTTTGCCAAACTCTTCTATGAGTTCCAATAGTCTCTTAGTAGAGTTCTTTGGGTCCTCTAAATAAAGAATCATGTCATCTGCAAAGAGGGATAGTTTGAGTTCTTCCTTCCCAATTTGTATCCCTTTAATTTCTTTTTCTTGCCTAATAGCTCTGGCTAGAACCTCCAGAACTATATTGAATAGCAGTGGTGAGAGTGGATATCCCTGTCTGGTCCCAGATCTCAGTGGAAATGCTTCCAACTTTTCCCCATTCAATAGGATGTTTGCCGTGGGTTTTTCATAGATTGCTTTGATTGTATTGAGGAATGTTCCTTCCAAATCCAGTTTGCTTAGAGTTTTCATCATGAACGGGTGTTGTATTTTATCAAATGCTTTCTCGGTATCTATTGAGATAATCATATGGTTTTTCTTCTGCAGTCTGTTAGTGTGGTGTATCACATTGATTGTCTTGCGCACATTAAACCATCCCTGCATACCAGGGATAAATCCCACTTGGTCAGGGTGGATGATCTTTTTGATGTGTTGTTGCATTCTATTGGCGAGAATTTTATTGAGGATTTTTTCATCTATGTTCATCAGGGATATTGGTCTGTAATTCTCTTTCAGTGCTGCATCTTTTTCCAATAGCAATTAAGGTGATGCTGGCTTCATAGAAAGAATTTGGGAGGATTCCCTCTTCTTCGATTGTTCTGAATAGTTTGAGAAGAATTGGAGTTAGTTCTTCTTTAAATGTCTGGTAGAATTCAGCAGTGAATCCATCTGGTCCTGGGCTTTTCTTTGTTGGGAGGGCCTTTATTACTGTTTCAATTTCTGTTTCAGTTATGGGTCTGTTTAGGTTTTCGATGTCTTCCTGGTTCAATTTAGGTAGGTTGCATGTGTCCAGGAATCTATCCATTTCTGATAGGTTTCCCTGTTTGCTGGCATACAAGTCCTTGTAGTAATTTCTGATGATTCTTTTTATTTCTGTGGTGTCTGTTGTTACATTTCCTTTTTCATCTCTGATTTTATTGATTTGGGTCTTTTCTCTTCTTTTTTTTAGTTAGTTGGGCCAATGGGGTGTGAATTTTGTTTATTTTTTCAAAAAACCAGCTCCTCGTTTGGCTGATTTTTTGTAATTTTTTTTGGATTCAATCCTGTTGATTTCTTCTCTGATTTTAATTATTTCTCTTCTCCTACTAGATTTGGGTCTGGTTTGCTGTAGGTTTTCTAGATCCTTGAGGTGAATTGAAAACTCATCTACTTGGTGCCTTTCCAATTTCTTGATGTAGGCACCTATTGATATAAACTTTCCTCTTAACACTGCTTTTGCTGCGTCCCATAAGTTTTGGTATGTTGTGCTGTTATCCTCATTTACTTCCAGAAAGTTTTTGATTTCTCTTTTGATTTCTTCTATGACCCATTGTTCATTCAGGAGCATGTTGTTCAATCTCCATGTGTTTGCATATGCTCTAGGGCTTCCTGAGTTGCTAATTTCCAACTTCATTCCTTTATGGTCTGAGAAGCTGCATGGTATGATTCTAATTCTTTTGAATTTGCTGAGACTTGCTTTATGGACTAGTATGTGGTCAATCCTAGAGAAGGTTCCATGTACTGCTGAGAATGTAAAATCTTTAGCTGTAGGATTGAAAGTTCTGTATATGTCTGTTAGATCCACTTGGGCTATAGTGTTGTTTAAATCTACTGTATCCTTGTTGATCTTCTGTCCTATTGATCTGTCTATTTCTGAGAGTGGAGTATTGAAGTCCCCCAGTACTATTGTATTGGGGTCTAAGTCACCCTTTAAGTCCGTTAACAAATCTTTTAGATAAACCGGTTCCCTGTAGTTAGGTGCATATACATTGATAATTGTTATATCTTCCTGTTGAATTGATCCCTTAATCATTATGTAGTGTCCCTCTTTGTCTCTCTTAACGGTTTTTGTGGTAAAGTTTATGTTGTCTGATATTAAGATGGCTATGCCCACTCTTTTTTCATTTCTGTTGGCATGGTATATCTTTTTCCAGCCTTTCACTTTCAGTCTGTATGGATCTTTGTTGGAAAGATGTGTTTCTTGTAAGCAGCATATAGATGGGTTTTGTTCCTTAACCCAATCAGCCAATCGGTGTCATTTAACTGGACAGTTCAGGCCATTCACATTCAATGTGACTAATGATAAGTGGTACCTTTGCCCTGCCATTTGCCAAAGATAAGTTCTAATATATGCTTTGAATTCCCTGTGATCTTTTGCTGTGGGCTTTCCTTCCTTGGTTTCCTTCCTTTACCTTCTTTCATATTGATGACCATGTTTCTTTGTTTCTGTGTGTAACACATCTTTAAGCATCTTTTGCAGGGCTGGACGAGTGGCAACAAATTCTTTCAATTTCTGTTTGCTATGAAAAATCTTTATTTCACCTTCATTCACAAATGATAGCTTAGCAGGATATAATATTCTGGGCTGTCAGTTTTTCTCTCTTAGTATCCTGGCTATATCTCGCCATTCCCTCCTAGCTTGTAGAGTTTCTGATGAGAAGTCAGCTGTGAGTCTGATTGGAGATCCTCTGAGAGTAATCTGACGTTTCTCTCTTGCACATTTTAGGATCTTTTCTTTATGTTTCACTGTGGAGAGTTTAATTACAACGTGTCGTGGTGAGGATCTCTTTTGGTCGTGTTTATTAGGGGTTCTGTGAGCTTCCTGTACTAGGATTTCTCTGTCCTTCTCCAAACCTGGGAAATTTTCTGCTAATATCTCACTAAAAAGGCCTTCTAATCCTTTCTCCCTCTCCATGCCTTCAGGAACTCCTAGAACCCAAATGTTGTTTTTTTTTAATAGTATCCTGAAGATTCCCGACAATATGTTTTAGATTTCTAATTTCCTCTTCTTTTCTTTGATCTGACTGTATCCTTTCCTGTTCTCTGTTTTCTAAGTCCGATATTCTCTCTTCTGCTTCACCCATTCTGTTTGTAAGGCTCTCTATTGTGTTTTTCATTTGATCTATTGAATTCTTCACTTCAGTCACTATCACAGTTTCCTGTTGTACTAGTTGTTTCGTTTCATTTTGATTCCTCCTTAATATTTCATTTTCACGAGAGAGATTTTCTATCTTGTCCATTAAGGATTTCTGTAGTTCAAGAATTTGTTTTTGAGAACTTCTTAATGTTCTTATCAATTTTTTGAGATCTGCTTCTTGCATTTCTTCTATCTCATCATCTTCATAATCTTGAATTGGGGTGTCTTTTTCATTTGAGGGCGTCATGGTGACTTCCTTGTTTTTATTACCTCGGTTTTTGCGTTTGTTATTTGGCATATGGAGATATTTGGTTTCTTCACTGTGGTGCTTTTTCTTGTTATACTATGACTCTAGATTAAGTGGACTATCTGTTTTTGATGGAGCCTTAGGGCTTGAGATGGGTGTGGCCTGAGAGCTCTGTTTGGTGTGCCAAAGGTGACACTCCCAGGTTAGGCGTGGTAAACCTCTCTCTCTTTCTCTCTTTCTTTTTTTTTTGATTCAAAAGAGAATTTATTCTGCACAGCTGAATGAAGTTGGAGGTAGATAGCAGGCAAATGATATACCCACAGGAGCCAGAGATTGGAAGCTCTTTCCCAAGGACCACACAGGGAATCTGTTCGGCACTCAGAATGGGCTCAAATTCTCCTTCAGTCTCCCACTGGGTTGCCAAAGTTACGGAATTGTAGCGTCTCTGGAGAGTGCTCATGTGAATTCCATGAGTTCTCTCCCCCATCGTCTCTTTTTTCACAGTCTCAGTTCAGTAGCACCAGAAATTTACTAGGTCCTAATCTCCTGTTAATTCGCCCCACCCAGAGTCAGGTTTTTCTGCTAGGCTCAGGGCTGGTGCAGACCTGAGGTCGCTCTGCTTACGACGTATGTCCAAGATGGCGCCTGCTCTTTGTCTTGCTCGCCCTTGAGAGGTGAGTGGAGAGAGAGAAACCCGTGTCCGTACCAGTCACCTTTTTTTTTTTTTTCTCTCTCTCTCTCTTCCAGCTAGCCTGGTGAACTCCCCCGCCCCGGGAGGGTCGTTCCCTCTAGTCTCCTCTCTCCGCTTGCCTGCCGGTGTCTCGGGCTATTGAGGTTCAGCTCACCTCGCGCTCCAGCGCTGGTGTGTTGAGTCTGCTGCTGGTGTCCCGAACTTTGGGCTCCCACGCTCTCCACGCAGGTCCGCTCCCCTTCCAGCGCTGATGTGTGGACTTGGAGCCCTGGACATCCCAAGCTTCCCCGCTGTTGTCTGTGTGGCATGCACTCCCCTTCGAGCACTGGCGCGCAGACCCTGCTGCTTCCGCGGCTCGGTCCCGCGGCTCGGCTTCTGCGCGGTGGGCGACCTTGTTCTCCCAGTATGTCCTCCGATTCACGGCCACTCGATCCAGAAGAGTTTCCTCTGCAATATTTTCCTGATTCTTTTTTTCTGAGGCTACCGTAACTCCCCTTTTATTAAACTAAATTTTCCTGGACTATCGGCGCGCGCCCTCACTATTCCGCCATCTTGGCTCCGCCCCCTAAGTAAATTTTTTAAAAAGAGATGAAAATGAAAAATTACACCAAAAATATGATAATTGAAGATGTAAATGAAATCCTAGAAATTTGAAAATTTCCAACACTGAATCAGGCAGAAGTAGAATATATGGTAATACCAATAACAAGGCAAGAAATTGAATCAGTGATAAAAATTCTTCCATCTTAGGGCATTTGTCCCAGTTTTTCAGAGCCTACAACTCAATTTGGAGTGTCCTGGTTTGAGTCCTGGCTCTGCTTCTGATTCTAGGTTTCTGTTGATATGTTACTTAGGAGAACCTGACAAAGTAATTAGATTTCTGATGTTTATGTGAAATCCATTAATTGATTTTTGGGTTGCTGGCTTCTGCTGGCTTATTCCAAGCTCTTGCAGGCATTTTGAAAGGGCATTGTCGATTAGAACATAATCCATTATCTCCCTTTTAAATTAAAAAAGTAATAGATGTATCCATTTAAAATATCTTGAGTTACAGTAAAACCCAGGACATGAACAGTTCACTGCAAATGCTTCCAAACATTTTTTTTAAATATAATAATCATTTTCAAATTCTTCCCAAAAATTGAAGGGGAGGAAATACTAAACTCATTTTACAAGACCAACAATACACTGACAACAAAGCCAGGTATAAGTCACACAAAGGAAAAAAATGCAGGCCAATATTTTAATGAACACAGAGGAAAACTACAAAATACTAGTAAACTGGGGACAGGATTGTGGTGTGGCAGGTTATGCTGATGGGATCCTGTACTGAAGCACCAATTCAAGTCCTGGCTGCTGCCTTTCTGATCCAGTGCCTGAACAAAGCACCTGGGATAGCTGAGGAAAACCATCCAAGCACTTGTCCCTGGTCATCTGTATAGCAGACATAGATGAATTATGGGTTTCTCACTTTGGCCAAGCCTAGCCCCAAATTTGGGCATCTGAAGAGTGAACCAGCAAATGGAAGATCTCTTTCTGCTGCTCCCTGTCTCTGTCACCATCTTTCCCCATGAAATTGAGATATGAAAGGGAAATCAAAATGAAAAATTAGAAATGAAGAATTGAATACACCGGATGAAAAATGTCATGGAAAGTCTTAACAGCAGACTTGGTGAGGGAGAATAAAGAATATCTGAACTAGAAGACAAATCTTTGGAAATTTAACAATCAGAATAAAAAAGAAGAAAATAGAAAACTTAAAAAGAGTGTTGGAGATCTATGGGATACTATCAAACAATCCAACATATGAATCTTCCTGAAGGTGAAGAAAATGAGAATGGACTAGAAAACCTATTTAGTGAAATAATTACAGAAAACTTCCCCAATACAGAGAATAAAGGGTCATCCAAGTACAGGAAGCAACATAGAACCCCTAACAGACATGACCAGAAAAGATCTTCACCACATCACATTGTAGTAAAACTTCATGGTTAAGTGAAAATGAAAGATTCTATGTTCATGAGAAAAATGCCAAATTTCTGTCAGAGGATGTCTAAACTCACAGATGACTTCTCATCAGAAACCCTACAGGTAGAAGGAAATTGTGATATATACTCCAAGTCTTAAAAGAAAAAAAAAGTCAACCCAGAATATTATACCCCACAAAGCTCTAATTAATGAATGAAGGTAAATTAAAGACCTTCCACAACAAACAGAAATTGAAAGAATTTGTTTCCACTCATCCTTACAAAAGATGCTTAAGGATGTACTACACACAAAAACACAGATAGATAGCTACCATTATGAAAAAATGAGGTGACCATAAACCTCCCAATAGAAGAACAAAAGAAATCCAAATTAAACAATAAGAGTAACTAAGAGAAAATGATAGGGTCAAGTTGTTACTTAGCAATAAGTCACCTTGAATATAAATGACCTCAACTCTTCAGTTAAAAGACTGGGAAAATGGATAAATACAGACTCACCTATTTGCTGCTTACAAGAAACACATCTCATAAACAAAGGCACATGCAGACTGAAAGTGAAAGGATGTTAACAGAAATTGAAAAACAGCTAGTGTTGCCATACTAATGTCAGCTAAAATGGGCTTTAACATAAAATCTGTTGAAAGAGACAAAGATAGGCACTATGTAATGATTAAGGGATCAATTCAAATGGAAGATGTGACTATCATAAATGTATATGCACCTAATTACAGGGCACCGGGTTATTTAAAAGAAAAGTAAACAGACCTAAAGGGAGGCATTGACTCCAATATGATAGTAACGGTCAACGTCAATAACTCATCTCAGCAATTGGAAGATAGAAGAGACAGAAAATCACCTATAAACAAAAGTTAATTGACACTATAGAACAAATGGACCCAGGTCTAGGGAACCCTTCACTCCACAGTGGCAGAATACACATTGTTTTTTTCTCAGTGCATGGAACTTTCTCCAGGATAGACCCTATTCTAGGGCACAAACCAAGTCAATAAATTAAAAAAAATAGAAATCATTCTATGCATTTTCTCTGATCACAATGGCAAGAAGCTGGAAACCAACAACTCAAGGATCTCTAAATCATATACAAGCATATAGAAACTGAACAATATGTTCTTGAATGAACAGTGGGTCATAGAAGAAATCAAAAAAGAAATAAAAATATTTGTATAAACAAATGAAGAAGATAACACATCATACCAAATCTTTGAGGAAACAGCAACAGCAGTGTTAAGAGGGAAGTTTATAGCAATCGGTGCCTAGATGAAGAAACTGGAAATGTACCAATTAAATGAGCTAGCAGTGCATTTCAAGGAACTAGAAAAACAATAACTAACCAAATCCATAATTAGTAGGAGGAAACAAATAATTAAAATTAGAGAAGAAATAAACAAAATTGGAATCAAAAATCAGTGAAATGAAGAGCTGGGTTTTTGAAAAAATAATCAAATTTGATACACTATCAGTGAAACTAACCAAAAAAGAAAGAAAAGACCCACATCAATAAAATCAGAGATGAAAAAAGGTAAGAACAGACACCACAGAAATAAAAAGAATCATCACAAATTACTACAAAGAATGATATGCCAACAAATTAGAAAAGCTAGAAGAAATGGATAGATTCCTAGAAACATACAACCTACCAATTTTGAGTCATGAAGATACAGAGAACCTAAACAGACCAATTACCAAGACAGAAATTCAATCAGTAATGAAGATCCTCCCACGAACGATAAGCCCAGGACTGGACAGCTTCACTTCTAAATTCTACCAGACATTTAAAGAAGATTTAATTCTAATTCTTCTCAAGCTATTCAAAACAACTGAAAAAGAAAGAACCCTACCCAAACACCTTTTTTGAAACCTGCAACACCTTAATACCTAAACCTGAAAAAAGATGCAACAGAGAATGAGAGCTAAAGACCAATATCCCTGATGAACATAGATACAAAAATCCTCAACAAAATACTAGCAGATCAAATCCAACAACACATCAGAAAAATCATCCACCCAGAGCAAGTGGGATTTATCTCTGGTATGCAGGGATAAATCAATCACACATCAATCAATGTGATATATCACATCAACAAATTGAAGAAGAAAAACCATATGATCATCTTAATAGATGCAGAGTAAGCAGGTGATAAAATACAATGTCTTTCCATGATGAATGTCTTAAGGAAAATGGGTATAGAAGGAATATTCCTCAATATAATCAAGGCAATATATGACAAACCTGTGGCCAGCATCCTACTGAATGAGGAAAAGCTGGAAGCATTACCCCTAAGACCCAGAACCAGAAAGATGCCCACTCACAAAATTGCTATTTAGGATAGTCCAGGAAGTTTAGCCACAGCCATTATGAAAGAAATTTAAATCAAGAGTATACAAATTGGAAAGGAGAAAATCAAACTGTATCTATTTTCAGATGACATTATTCTATATATAGGCGATCCAAAATCCTGCGTTGAAAGACTCTTGGAACTCATAAAATAGTTTGATAAAGTGGCAGGATACAAAATCAACACAGAAAGATCAATAGCCTTTGTATACACACACAATGTCATGGCTGAGAAAGGTTTTAAGATCAGTCCCATTCACAATAGCTCCCAAAATAATCAAATACCTTAGAATAAACTAACCAAGGAGATCAAAGAGCTCTATGATGAAAATTACAAAAAACTAAAGAAAGGAATAGAAGAAGACATTAAAAATGGAAAAATCTGCTTTTTCATGGATTGGAAAAAAACAATATCATCAAGATGTCCATATTACCAAAAGAAATCTAAAGATTCAATGTGATCCCAGTCAAAATACCAACAACATTCTTTGCAGATCTAGAGAAAAGTATGCTGAAATTCATATGGAAATATAAGACCCCGAATAGCTAAAACAATCTTGTACAACAAAATCAAACCAAAGGCATCACAATATCTGATTTCAAGACATACTACAGGGGAGTTATAATTAAAGCAGTCTAGTACTGGGATAAAACAGATTTGTAAATGAGTGAAACAGAATAGAAACTCCAGAAATCACTCCATGCATCTACAGCCAACTTATATTTGATAAAGGAGCTAAAATCAACCTACAGTGCAAGGACAGTCTCTAACAAATGGTGCTAGGAAAACATGAGAAGCATCAAATTAAACCCCTACCTTACACATTACACAAAAATCCACTCAAAATGGATCAAAGACTGAAATCTATCATCCAATACCACCAAATCATTATCAAACATGAGAGAAGCTCTATAACACATTGGCATAGGCAAAGACTTCCTGGAAAGAGCCTCAAAAGTGCATGCAAACAAAGCCAAAATTGACAAGTGGTATTACAACAAGCTGAGAAGCTTCTGCACTGTAACAGAAACAGTAAACAAAATGAAGACACAACTGACAGAATGGGAGAAAATATTTGCAAACTACACAGCTGATAAAGGATTAACTTCCAGAATATATAAAGAGCTCAAGAAATTCAGAAACAACAAAACAAATGACCCAGTGAAAAAATACTCAAAATGCCTTAAACAGGCATTTTTCAAGAGAAGAATTTCAAATGGCCTACAGACACTTGTGAAAATGCTCAGGATCACTAGCCAAAAGGGAAATGCAAATAAAACCACAGTGAGGTTTCACCTCACTCCAGTTAGAATGGCTCACATACAGAAATTTTCAAATGACAAATACTGGTGAGTATGTGGGGAAAAAGATACCTTGATCCACTGCTAGTGGGAATGTAAACTGGTGCAACCACTGTGGAAGACAGCATGGAGATACCTCAGAAATCTGAATATAGACCTATCATATGACCCAACCATCCTAATCCTGGGAATTTATCCAAACCAACAGAAATCAGTATATGAAAAAAGTTGTCGTTGTCTGTACCTCAACGTTCATTGCAACAAAAGTCACAATTGCAAAGATATGAAACCAGCCCAGATATTCATCAACTATTGACTGGATAAAGAAATAATAGTATATATACTATGAAATACTACTCAGTTGTAAAAAAAATGAAATCTTGTCTTTAACAACAGATTGTCACAGCTGGAATCCACAATACATAATGAAATAAGCCAATCCCCCCAAAAAACAGATATCATATGTTTCCCCTGATCCAATGTAACTAATACAATACTTGAAATGTATTGGACTGAAACAGACATCTTGAGATTCAATGACTGTTTATAGCCCTTGTCTCTTCCACTGAAGAACAGTGTTTTGTTCAGTTTTATTTTCTTTTATTTTCTTACTGTTTGATGAGCTTGATTATTTAAAGCAAGGTTAATTATATGATCATTAATACACTGAAAATAGATCATGGTAAAAGTTAAGAGTGGGGATCCAAGAAGGAGGTAGGTGAGGGGTTGGAGTGTGAGGGGTATGGAGGGCAAAGATGAATTCCACTACATTCCTAAATATCTCTGTCTCTCTCTATATATATATAGATAGATAGATAGATAGATAGATAGATAGATAGATAGATAGATAGACAGACATATATATATGAAACTTATAAAACTTAAATAAAATTAAAAATAATAGTAATTGGAATAGGAGCATAATGAGGAAGAAGGGTGGAAGCATGGGCAAGAAAGAGGAAAGTATCACTATGTTCCTAAATCTCTTAGAAAATACACTTAATTTGTATACCCTAGGTTAAACAATTTTAAATGTGATATAAAGTATTAAAATAAAGAATAAAAATCACAAATTTATCACAATATCAACAGATAAGTAGAAAAATAACTCATGAAAATTCAGGTGAATTCTCAAAAAATTGGCACAGAAAGGACATATCTCAACATAATAAAAGCCATAAACAGCAAAACCATAGCTAACATTAAAGTCAATGGTGAAAAGTTTAAAGCTTTTTCTCTAAGACCAGAAAGAAAACAAGTATGTCCATATTTATCATTTCTATTCCACATCCTGCTGGAAGTCCTAGAGAGAATTATTCGCCAAACACCAAGAAATCATCATTATGAGAAAAGAAGAAATATAATTTTTTCTATTTGCCAATGATAATAAGAAATCCAATAAAAATGTCAGAAAATAAATAAACTCAAGAAATTTGCAGTGGCGGCATTGTGGCCTAGTGGATAAAGCCGCTACCTGCAGTACCGGCATCCTATATGGGTGCCAGTTCAAGACCTGGCTGCTCCACTTCTGATCCAAGTCTTTGGGCCCCTCGACCCATATGGAAGATCCAGAAGAAGCTCCTGACTCCTGGTTTTGGATCAGCGCAGCTCTGGCCATTGAGGCCAATTGGGGAGCGAACCAGTAGATGGAAGCTCTCTCTCTCTCTCTCTCTCTACCCCTCCTCTCTCTGTGTAACTTTCTTTCTAACTTTCAAATAAAGAAACAAATCTTAACAAAAGAAATTTGCAAGTTCTATGGTCAGTATACAAAATTATTAATGTTTCTACAGACTAATATTATCTGGGAAATATATAATCATTCTAAATACAGCACAATGAAGAAAAATATTTTAGGAAATAATTTATACAAATAAGTGAATGTTTTATACACTAAAATTATATAACATTGATGAAAGAAATTGAGGAAGAGGCAAATAAAATAAAAAATAACCTCATCATAAGTTGGGGTAATATGATTAAAACAGGCATCTGATCAAAGCAATCTATATTCTCAGTGCAATTCCTATAAAAATACCAGCAGTCTTTTACTCAGAAATAGAAAAAAATTCTAAAATTTCTTTGGAACCAGAAAATATCATTCATAATTAAAGTAATCTCTATCCAAAAGAACAAAACTGAAGCTTTTGCACTTCTAACTTTGAAAATATATTATCAAGCTATTGCAATTAAAACAGTATGATACCAGCATAAAACAGACACACAGATCAAGAGAATAGAATAGAAAGCCCAGAAAAAGTTCAAGAATTGATAGTCAACTAATTTTTGGCAGAGGTACCAAGAACAGACAATGTGAATAAGATAATCTCCCAATAAATAGTTTCAGAGAAACTAGAAATTCAAATGTAGAAGAATGAAATTAGTCCCCTTTCCACTGTCATATACCAAAATCAACTAAAACTGGATGAAATATTTAAATAAAACACCCAAAAGTATAAAGCTACTAGAAGAAAACACATGGTGGAAACCTTACTGTTCTGAGCAGTAATTTCTTGGATAGCAGAGATCGTCAAATGAGATTGTGCAGTTGGTGGGAATGTAACTAGGACACTCATTGTAGAAAACAAAGCCATGACCAAAAAAAAAAAAAAGAAAAAAAGAAAAAAAAAAAAGAACTGCCATATAATCCACTAATGTGTTCCTCGGTATATATACAAAGGAACTAAAATCATCATGTTGAAGTGATATCCTCACTCCCCTGCTCATTTCAGCAGTTAACAATAACTAACATAAGGAAGTCACCTAAGTATCCATCAAAAGACAAATAAATAAAATACTATCTGGGCATACAGATAATGAAATAGTATTCAGCTTTAATAAAGAGAATGATTCTCTCGTTTGCAGAAACATGGGTGAAATTACAGTACATTATATTGTGAAATAAGCTGGATAGACAAAGACAAATACTATATTATCTCATGTATATGTGAAATTTGAAAAAAAAAAAAAATCTCATAGAAACAGAGTAGACAGGTGGTTACCGGAGGCTTAGGGAATGGGTCAGGATGGGAAAAGGAAAAGTGTTGATTGATCAAATAGTACAAATTTTCAGTTAGGAGGGATATGTTTTAGTAATCTATGCAACCATTTGGTTGGCATAATTTTTTTAAAGATTTACAGAGAAAGGAGGGGCAGAGGGAGAGAGAGAGAGTGAGCTTGCATCTGCTGGTTCACTGCCAGATGGCTGCAACTGCCGGAGCTGTGCCGATACGAAGCCAGGAGCCAGGAGCTTCTTCCAGGTCTCCCATGTGGGTGCAGAGGCCCAAGGACTTGGGCCATCTTCTACTGCTTTCCCAGGCCATAGCAGAGAGCTGGATCGGAAGCGGAGCAGCTGGGACTAAAACTGGCACCCATATGGGATGCTGAGGCTTCAGGCCAGGGCATTAACCTGCTGCGCCAGAGCTCTGGCCCCTGGTTGCCATAACTGATAATGCATTGTATATATAACATTGCTAAAAGAATAGATTTTTACCATATCAAAAGATAATTTGATAATTAGCATAATTAATCTTTGTACAATACATGCATAACTTTCAAAGCTAGTATTAGGGGCCAGTACTGTGGCATAGTAAGCTAAGCATCCCCCCATGGTGCCAGGATTCCTTATGGGCACCAGTTTGTGTCTGGCTGCTCCTCCTCTAATCCAGCTCTCTGTTATGGCCTGGGATGGCAGCAGAAGGTGGCCCAATTCTTGGGCCCCCGAGCCTATGTGGGAGAAATGGAAGAAGCTCCTGGCCCCTGGCTTCTGATTGGTCCAGCTCTGGCAATTGCTGCCATTTGAGGAGTGAACCATCCATTAGACTACCTTCTGTATATTTATCTCTACCTCTTTCTGTCTGTAACTCTACATCTCAAATAAATAAATAGCATCTTTTTAAAAAAAAAAAAAAAGGTAATATTCACCTCCAGAAAAATACAGAATTATTTTGTCAATTCAAAACAAATACATAACTAAGAAATTAGCTGTGAATGCTATTCAGCATTTGACCCTGGGGATATTTTCCTCCCCCTCTCTTGTCCTCACTCACTGCATTCTAGTCATGGCTTTGGTTGTTACTCACACCCTCCACACTCATGTCTCAAGGGGTAAATCCGGGCTATGCAAATTCTCTCCTTATCCTGAAGAGCTTACTCCAGGTGTCTCCACTGTTTAAATGTCCCTTCCTCAGTGGCTCCATTGCTGACCATATTTGAAGAGAAAATTTTCCACTACATCAAACATCAAACTCTACCTGAATGTTTTTGTTCTCTGTCATTCTTATCACTCCCTGAGAAGTCGAGTCTTGTCTTTAAGTTTATTGTTTACTATCTGCTTCCTCAAAAGTATTATCTCCATGATGTCAAGTCTTTCCTTTCTAATATTATTTGATTTCTAAGCTGAAGTAGACTTCTTTATGAAGTTGAGTAAATATTATTTACCTTATCACGATGCTATCTCTGTTCTTAACTTTTTGTGAGTACCTCTGGTACCAGATTCAATATGGTTTGTAGATGCAATTCTAAGAATGTAATTTATACCCATTCTTCTTCCTTTCCACTCTTTCCTTCTTGATTTCTTTGACTTTTTTTTCAGATTGAGATAATATTTTAATTTACATTACACTAAAAAGGCTTAATGATCCAAGGAACAAGTTTAACAAGGAAAACAGCAAAAATATCTGAGTTTAGTGGAAATAGACAGTGACTATAAACAATATTTGAACAGAAAATGTGAAGACATTAAATGATAAATCAATATATTTTTAAATTCCTTTTCTAAAAGTCTCAGAGCAGGTGTTTTATTATTTACCAGATGGCAGTGCAAAAACATGGATTTATATGATTCCTAAAAAAAATCAATTAATTTGTGTGTAGTAAAGAGGAACTTTTCTCAAGTTTTCTTAGTCTCACAGAAATGCCTATGTTCATGGTTTGGAAGAATTAATATCATCAAAATGTCCATACTACCCAAAGCAATTTACAGATTCAATACTATCGCAATCAAAATACTGATGACATTCTTCTTAGATGTAGGAAAAAAGATGCTAAAATTCATATGGAAACACAAAAACACAAGATATCCAGAATATCCTAAGACAATCTTATACAAAAAAAAAAAAAAAAAAAAAAAAGTTGGAGGCATCACAATACCTGATTTTGGGACATATTACAGGTCAGTTATAGTCAAAACAGCCTGGTATTAGCTTAAAAATAGATGTGTAGCCAATAGAACAGAATAGAAACTCCAGAAAACAATCCACACATCTACAACCAACTAATGTTTGGCAAAGGAGATAAACTCAATCCCTGGAGCAAGGTCAGTCTCTTTGACCAAAGATGCTGGGAAAAATGGATCTCCACCTGCAAAAGTATGAAACACAAACCCTGCCTTACACCTTACAGAAAAATACACTTAAAATTGGTCAAGGACACAAATCTACAACCTGATATCTTCAAATTAGTAAAGGACATTGGGGGAAATTCTGCAAGGCATAGGCATAGGGAAAGACTTCTTGGAAAAAAACTCTAGAAGCAAATGCCATTAAAGCCAAAATTGACAAATGAGAATACATTCAGCTCCGAAGCTTCTGCACTTCAAACAAAACACTCAGCGAAGTGAAGAGGCAACTGAAAGAATGGGGAAATATTTGCAAATTATGAAACTTGATAAAAGCATCTATAAAGAACTCAAGAAACTCTAGGAAGAAAGGAGGAACCGAAAACACAATAAATGACAGCTCCTGTCCCACATGAACCCCATACACATAGCTCGAGGTCTCCCTGGTGACTACCCCATCCCCACTTCACGGTCAGGGAAACGTAGGACCACCACCACAGGTGGCTCTGGGGCCCATTAGTCTCTGAGACCAGGTAAAGGACAGGGCTCGTGGGGTTCAGTTGCCAGTCCAGTCCCCACCTTGAGGTCCAGAGGGGACCCAGGGAAGTGTTGTGCCAGCCACGGGATGCCCCCCCCCCCCCGATTACAGAGATGCTTCTGGGAGCCCCACATCCTGCCGGCATGTTCAGCAGGTCCACCTTCCCTACTCTGGCCTACTGGACCCATACACTGACCATTTCCAGGCTTCCGATGTGGGTGGTGTCCTGTGGTGAAAAAGGTCAAAGAACGGCTCACGTTACCTTAACTTCAGAGTCTCCCAGCAGCAGAACAGCTCCTTGGATCTTTCTCCATGGCGGAACTGGACCACTATGGCATCAGGATCCCACGAGATTATCGAGTGTTTTCACCACTGGGTCTGACTGGACAGCTTGTAAGGCAGTCAGCATGCTGCGACGATCAACGTTCTCAATAGCAGGGATGTGTAATTTCAGGCCGCTCCAGATGGATGGAGAGGCGAGGCCTGGGTTCAGATCGCAAACTGCCTCCTCTGTGGCTGCACCCTCCCTGCAGTGGGAGGGCCTTCTAGGTCCTGGATCCCGCCCCCTGCTTGGATGCCCCTGCCCCCGTGAGTCTCCTTCCAGGAGCCTACCTGGAGGTTGTGGTAACCTACTTAAAGTGAGTCAGAGTTTAATACTTGGTTATCTGACTTCTAGACCTTTTCCTTCTTTTTCATATTTACGACTCCTCTGTGGGGTCGATTGTGGTGCTTTTAATATTTTAAGAATGCTTAAAATACTCATAATTTAATCCTTTTCACCTCTCTTGTAGATATTTGTTTTCTAGTCTGCTTCTTGTCCTTTAATATTATTTTCTATTTATTTCTCGCTGGCACTTAGTAATTAGTGAAAATCTTTCCAGTAATCTCATCAAATTTGTTTATCAGTTGTATTTTTTTAGATTTTATGACTTATCTCTATATAAGTGCCATCCTATATAGCAATTTTATTTCTTGGAAATTATTTTTACACCTTTGATTTACTTTTTGCTATTTTATTTCCCTGACAACCTCTTCAGAAGAAGTTGAAGAGAAACAGTGCTGACATCCTGATCTAGACTTACTTGCAGGGAAAAAAGCTTTCAGTGCTGACATCCTGATCTAGACTTACTTGCAGGGAAAAAAGCTTTCAGTGATCCTGTATTAGTTTTATTGCTTGTTGTAGGTTCCTTTTGGTCTTGATCAGATTGAGGAAGTCATTATTTGTTTTTACTGATAGGAAGCTTCTTTTTTTACTAGATGCTGAATTTTATTTAAGACTTTTCAACATGTGATCTAAATGATCATGTGATTTCCATTTTGCATTTTTCACCTGCTTGGATGATCTATTTGGTAATCTTAACAAATCTTGTATTTTTTAGTATCTCTTGCTTGCAATTGATCTATTATATTTTCATACATGATTTAATTTATTATAATAATAAATTGCTTAGAATATTTGTATCTCTGTTTATAAAAGGGATGTTTTTCAAAATTATTTGAAGTCTTGGTCCACTTGCCTAATCATTGATGTAATGTTAGCTTCACAAAAGAAATTTAAAAATATTCTCTGCTTATTTCTACTTTGCATAGGTCTGGGAAACAGCATTTTTTTTGTTTGTTTTTTGGTAGGTTAGATCAGGAATTTTGATTGTGTGTAACTTTTTTTCTCAGTTGATTGTTTAGAGTTTCCAAACCTGATTCAACATACTTGATTATAAAAGAGTTTTCCTATTTTATGTTACACAGAGAGAATAATTATAATGATACAATATAAGCAGCAGTTTGTCATCATCCCATTGATTAATTTGAGAAGTTTTTATGTGTCATTTGAATAATGTGATCAGATTTAGAAAGAAAAATGTCACCGTTAAATTAGAATTTGAGTTAAACAGCATAAATTTTAGTTTGATGATCTTCCACACGGTATTAGGGTGCCCTACATTTTATCTGGAAGACCCTCTCTTGTAGTATATTACATATTACATATACATATTATCTCCCAAACATGTTTAACTTGAACCTCTAAGGATGTTGCTTTAATACTGTGCTCCTGAGGGGCTTTCAGAGTACAGAGAATGCAGAAAAAGATGACAATAAGGTGGGATTTGGGACAATCGGCCTTTGTTTCTAGTAGGTCAATGAACTTTTAAAGACTAAATGACAGAAATTTACTAAAAATAGATGCAATCATTTGCCCTGCTTTGTTCCTTTGGCATGTCTGCTATGTGGAGAAAAAAGGTTGAAAGTAATTGTTATTAAGTAAATTATACAGAAATGCAATGTTGAACAAAAATAAATATTCATGAAATGAGATAACTGTGATACATGTAGAATATTCTCATATTGGAAAAAAAGTAATACTGTATTTCATGATAAGATCTGGAATGAAATGAGTCTTAAAAATTGATAGAAAATATCCACCATAAAAAACTATGCATAGATTTACATATTTTTGCACAAAATACTTATCTTTTAATTCTATTTTCCTCAAATCTCAATATTTCCTTGTGTATGTATGCTAAGCAATCACTGATGAATCCCATGTTGTTTTTGTACTAGCCAGTATTCAAAGTGAGTCTTACCCTACTTGTTCTAAGGTTGTACCTTATGAATAAAAAGAAATAAAACATTATATCTGCAGTTGTTAAATTTTGGACTTTTTTGTTTTCAAAGGTTTATTTATTTGAAAGGCAGAGTTACAAACAGAGAGGGAGAGACAGAGACCTTCCATCTACTGGTTCACTTCCCCAGATGGACACAGTGGCCAGAGCTGGGCTGATCTGAAGCTAGAAACCAAAAGTTTCTTCCAGATCTCTCACTTAGGTGCAGAGGCCCAAGTAGCTGGGCCATCCTCCACTGCTTACTCAGGCATTTTAGCAGGGAGCTGGATGAAAAGTGGAGCAGCTGGGACTCAAATTGGCACCCATATAAGATTCCAGCACTATAGGCAATAGCTTTACCTGCTATGACTCAGCACCAACTCAAAATGTTGGACTTTTAAATCAGAAATTTCATTGATTGGAAATTAAAGATGTTCATCTGTTAAATTAAAGATGGTCATCTGTTCTCTCATAGATTTTTGGCACTGATTACCGATAAACTCAGAGTGTCAAACCTCACTATTTGGATTACTATCTATTTTTTAACTTTTATTTAATGAATATAAATTTCCAAAGTACAGAATATGGATTACAATGGCTTCCCCCCATAACGTCCCTCCCACCCGTAACCCTCCCCTTTCCCACTCCCTCTCCCCTTCCATTCACATCAAGATTCATTTTCGATTCTCTTTATATACAGAAGATCAGTTTAGCATACATTAAGTAAAGATTTCAACAGTTTGCTCCCACACAGAAACATAAAGTGAAAAATACTGTTTGAGTGCTAGTTATAGAATTAAATCTCAATGTACAGCACACTAAAGACAGAGATCCTACATGAGGAGTAAGTGCACAGTGACTCCTGTTGTTGACTTAACAAATTGACACTCTTTTTTATGGCCTCAGTAATCATCCTAGTCTCTGTCTATTCTGATATGCATCCATTTCCACCTCTTTCATGTGAAATTTGATTGTAAACACAAAATAACACAAATACCAGAACTGCTGACACACATGTAATTTATTGTTAAATAAATAGCTAAACCTTCAGTTGCAACAGTCTGTAGTTTGTTTCATCCTTTAAATTTTCAAAGCAGAAAAGCCAACAAGAATAAAATGAGGAACAGTAAGACTCAAAGACAATAATTAGAAATACTACTAATTTCAATGATGTTAACATTTTAGTTACATGCCCTGTACCAATTAAGTTCTTTCAAATTCTGACCCAAGCATACAGACCCCTAGAACTACCTTAAAGTATATGTAGAAATCTGGAATCATGTAGAAAAGTATTAATATAACCCAGCCCACATTTGACAAGAGAAGGGGTGAGAGTCTACAAGGTATACATGGATATAACACAGTAACAGTGAAAGAAAGCCAAGGCAAAACAGTCCAAATGAGAAAAATTCTGCTTATTGTGATTTCTGATAATAAACTTAACAATTATTTTCATAGATAATTTACACATACATAATTATCTTTCATTTTCATAGATTTCATTTCTAAATGAGGACAAAATAGTATCAGTAAGCTTTTTGAAGGGCACTGCAAAATCTGCTAGCCAATCTTTTATGTGAATATAGTCTACACATTCACTTCTCCAAGTTGGGGCAATGAAGATACTTAACTAGCAAATGATCTGAATCAGGACTTCTAATACCCATTAAAAGCACTTAAGTTGAATTATTTGCCTAAACTTTATTTTTGAAAGTCAAATTAGATAAAACTCAAAGCAAAAAGGCTACTTTAAGCTTCTCTCCACTCTCACACTATTCTAAACTCTCCACTCGGGTTTTAAAACAAAAGTGCCTCAAAAATTTATTGTCAACACAATAATACTAAGAATATAAACCAATGATGCACAGGAATTTGATTAGCTATATTAAAATTTTTTAAAGAATTCAGAATAAGGAAAATACTGAGGGGGCAGCAGATGATATGGTTATGGTAGTCTTAGATTAGTCCTGTATATGATTCACATTCACAAATAGGCATACATGTGGACAAAGCTCTAAAATAAACCTTAAATCTACATGTATTTATTTTTATACATGTAAGTTTGCTATGCTTTTAATCTTATTTTAAGAAAAAATCCTTTGCAGGCATATATTCATTCTATTACTTGTGTGATGCTACATTCTTAATTTAATACTTACGGTTCTCAGCACATTCAGCATTTTTAGATCCCTTTGTGAGCAGCTGTTATTGCCTTCTCATTAAAGTTAGCTGGAAACATCACTCTAAGCTCCGCACTTAACTTTTCCATCATTTATGGTTTCTGGTCTCAAGGGTTTTGCTATTTTCTGTTTTCTATTTTTTTAGGTTTTATTGTACCATTCAGAATTTTTATTTTGCTTTTTTTATTTGTTTCTCAAATAAAATATTTTTTTAACTTTTATTTAATGAATATAAATTTCCAAAGTACAGAATATGGATTACAATGGCTTCCCCCCCATAACGTCCCTCCAACCTGCAACCCTCCCCTTATCCACTCCCTCTCCCCTTCCATTCACATCAAGATTCATTTTCGATTCTCTTTATATACAGAAGATCAGTTTAGCATACATTAAGTAAAGATTTCAACAGTTTGCTCTCACACAGAAACATAAAGTGAAAAATACTGTTTGAGTACTAGTTATAGCATTAAATCTCAATGTACAGCACACTAAGGACAAAGATCCTACATGAGGAGTAAGTGCACAGTGACTCCTGTTGTTAACAAATTGACACTCTTGTTTATGGCATCAGTAATTTCTATTTGTTTTTCAAATAAAGTGTCTTTCACTTTATTTGAAAGCCACAGACAGGAGAGACAGATCTCCTATTAGCTGGTTCACTACCTCAAATATTCATAACAGCCAGGGATGAACCAGATTGAAGTCAGAAACTTGAAACTCTTTCTTGATCTTACATGTGAGTGACAATGATACAGGTACTTTCGTCATCACCTGCCGCTCTCTTCACCCGCCTGGGAGACCAGGAGGAAGCACCTGGCTCCTGGCTTCGGATCAGTGTAGTTCTGGCTGTAGCGGCAATTTGGGGGGTGAACCAATGGATGGAAGACCTTTCTCTCTCTCTCTCTCTCTCTCTCTCTCTCTCTCTCTCTCTCTCTCTCTCTCTCTCTCCCTCTCAAATAAATAAAAAAAGAAAATAGTAGTTTGATAATACAATTATTCATGGGCAATTATAGGCATTATAACTTAGAGGTTTGTTTTTAAATAAGGTGTTTTCGTTTTATCAATACCTTTAAATTTTATTAATGATGTTGTCATTAAAAGTTTTAGAGTTATCAAACTAAATCCTTAAATTTATAAATGTATTTTACATTTGAACACATGAATAATCTTTGATATTAGGTTAATATGCTTTTTGGAAAAGTTAAATTGAGGATCTTCACCAAACAGTAATAAAATCCCAATATTTCAATATATTTCCTAGAAATATGTACTGTACTGTGATTCTATATTGCATAAGCTTTCTATTTCTTTATTTTTGTATAATTTTCTCTATTTCCATTGTTGTCAACATGCTTGGGAGTACAATAATCAGTTATACAGTTGTAATCATTGATGTCAGGTTTTGTTTTCTGATATGGTTGAAATAATTTTGCCCATTTAGGTCTTCCAAAATTATTTATTCTACAACTTCTTTACTGGTGAATAATACATTAAGCAGCCCTATTCTTTATATTCATTTTGTAAGAGTAAACTGTGCTGTGTCATGACACATAACGTTCTACACTTAATTTGTGGAGGGATTTTTTTTTATCATGAAAGGGAGTTGAATCTTATCAAATGCTATCTCTTCATCTATTGATATAACCAATATCGATTTTGTTCTTCATTCTGTGGATGTGATTTTTAACATTTATTGATTTGCAAATGTTGGGCATCCTTGCAGTTCTGGGAAAATCCCACTTAATTGTGATGTATGGTTTTTCTATGTGGTTTTGGATTCAATTTGCTAATATTTTGTTGGGATTCTTTGCATCTGTGTTCATTAAGGATATAGGTTTGCAGTTTTCATGTTGTGTTTGTCCATTTTTGGTTTCAAAGTGATGCTGGCCTCCTAAAAAGAGTTCAGCAGAGTTCTATCCTATTCAATATTTTTAAGAGTATGAAAAGTATTGGAGTTACTTTCTCATTTAATGCTTTGTAGAATACAGTGAACTCCTGAACTCCTGAATGTTTTCTCAATGGCAGTCTGTTGATTAATGCTTCAATCATTTTGCTTGTTATGGGTTGGTTTACATTGTCTATATCTTCTTGACTTACACTTTCTATGCTATTTTTATCCAAGAATGTATCCATCTCATTGAGATTCTCTAGTTTATTATCATATAATTCTTTATAATAGTTTCTTATGATCCTTTGAATTTCAATGATGTCAGTTGTAGTGTATCAATTTTCATCTCATATGTTATTTGAGTTTTTTCTTTGTTAGTCTGACTAGAGGTTTATATATTTATCTTAAAAACATTTTCTTTTCTTGATCTTTTATTTCATCTTTTATATTTATTTAGTTTCAATTTTATTTATTTCTACCCTGATCCTCATTATATATTGCCTCCTATTGATTTTGGGTTTGATTAGTTGTTGTTTTATAAGTATGAGAGATGCATCATTAGATCTTTAATTTGAAAAATGTCTCATTTTTAATGTAAGTACTCAATAGTATAGAATTCCCTCTTTATGATGCTTTTGCTCTATCCCATAGGTGTAGATACATTGTGTTTTCATTTCCATTTATTTCAAACTTTTGATTTCCTTATTAAATTATTTGATGACCCACTGACTTTCAGTAGTATGTTTAATTTCCAATTAGTTACGAGTGTTCTATTGTTCTTCTTGTTTATTTCTAGTGTGATTGCTTTATGATCTGATAAGATGCATGGTATGAATTCAATCTGAATACTGAAACTTTATTTGTGGCCTAATTATCTGTCCTGGAAAATTTTCCATGTGCTGATAAGAAGAATGTATATTCTGTAGTTGTAGTGTGAAATGTCCTATAAATATCTGTTCATTCATTTGTTTGATATAATGTTTCAACTCCAATATACATCATCCATGTATGAGATTGGGATGTTGAAGTCTCCCAATATTATTTTATTGGAGTCTACTTCTATTAGGTCTAATAGTATTTTCTGTATATATCTGGATGCTCTTATATTGGGTGCAAATATATTTATGATAGTTACATCTTCTTGCTGAATTGAACATTTTATTAAAACAAATGTCCTTCATTATCTCTTTTTTTTTCAAAGTGGTAAGATTTTATTAGGGATATAGCATCCTCCAGAATGGAAGGGACAGAGAGAGTTCCCAGTCACTCAGACTGGGAGAGGGCAAAGTTACATGGTTGAGGAGAGAATACACCTGGGAAGGCCAGGTGGGCTGCTCAGCAGAGAGGCAGAAGGGTGAATGCCTCGCAGCGGAAAGAATGGGTCATCAAAGAAGGAGGTACCATTCTCTGAAGGGAGGAGAGAACTTCCACTTTGACCATGGCCTTGTCCAAAAATGATCAGAATCAGTGAACTCAGGGGGCTTCCATAGCCTTGGCAGCTCATGACAAGAGCCTAGGGTGATTACTGAAGCCATAAACAAGAGTGTCAATTTGTTAACAACAGGAGTCACTGTGCACTTACTCCTCATGTAGGATCTTTGTCCTTAGTGTGCTGTACATTGAGATTTAATGCTATAACTAGTACTCAAACAGTATTTTTCACTTTATGTTTCTGTGTGAGAGCAAACTGTTGAAATCTTTACTTAATGTATGCTAAACTGATCTTCTGTATATAAAGAGAATCGAAAATGAATCTTGATGTGAATGGAAGGGGAGAGGGAGTGGATAAGGGGAGGGTTTCGGGTGGGAGGGACGTTATGGGGGGAAGCCATTGTAATCCATATTCTGTACTTTGGAAATTTATATTCATTAAATAAAAGTTAAAAAAGAAGGGTGAATGCCTCTTAATTTCTTTTTATGCCTTTTAATTTAATATTTATTTTATATGATACAAGGATAGCCACTCTGGCTAGTATTTTGGTTTCCATTGGCCTGGTATGTTTTTCTAGCCCTTCACTTCTTTCAGTCTGTGTATGTATTTGTTTCTGAAGTGAGTCTGTTATAGACAAAACATAGCAGGGTTTTTTTTTTATCTATTCGTGCAACCTAAGTCTTTTGGTTGGAGAATATATTCCACTTAAATTCAAGGTTAGTATTGATAGGTAAGAACTAAGATCTGGCATTTTGTTGACTAGATGCTGCTTATATATGGTCTGTCAGTGAATTTGGTGGTGTTGTGTGTTTTCATACTGTTTACTTCTAATGCAAGATATCCTTACCTTTTGGATTTCTTGTAAGTCTGGTCTGGTGGTGGTGAATACTCTGAGCTTTCACTTATCTGTAAAAGACCTTATTTCTCCTTTACTTTTAAATGTTAGCTTCACTATATATAGTATTCTTAGTTGGAAGTTTTTTTTTTTCTTTTAAGACCTTGAATATATCATCCTGCTCTCTTCTTGCTTACAGGAAGAGAGAATCTGATGTTAATTTCATTGGTTTTCTTTTATATGTAACTTTTCTTCTCTTATTGTCTTTAGAATTCTCTCCATGTCTTTAATTTTTGACAATTTCTTTACAAGATGTCTTGGATAAGGTCTTTTTTGGGTAAATTTGTGCAAGGTCCTTTGTACTTCTTGTATCTGGATATCCACATCTCTTTCATGAACTGAAACATTTTCAGCTATTATTTCAATTAGGAGGTTCTCAATGCTCCATTTCCTTTTCTTCTCCTTCAGAAATACCTATAATATGAATATTTGGTCATTTATTGGTATCCCATATTTCACATAGACTTTCCTAGTTCTGTTAAATTCTTTTCTTTTTATTTTTGTCTGATTGGATAGTTTCAGAAGCCTTGTCCTCAAGGTCAGAAATTCTTTGCTCCTCTTGGTCTATTCTGCTGTTAAAGCTCTCAGTCATTCCCTTTACTCACTAGAGATTTCATCTCCAAAACTTACTTGGTTCTTGATGATTTCTATTTCCTCAGCAATATTTTCATTCATGTCACTCACTCACTTATTTCATTTCTTTGATCCATCTATATTCTCTTACATCACCTTTATTTTAAATTCTCTATCTGGCACTTCATAGATTTCCTTCAGTTTAGGGATTTATTTGTTTTCTTTTGGAGGCATCATGCACCCTTGTTTCTTCATGTCTCTTGTGTTCCTACATTGATATCAGTGCATCTGGTGTGCTTATACTTTCTTCTTTGAGGAATAGATTTTATTGGGAAAGTGTTTATGGTTTGCCTGGAGTGCACAATGTCACTTGGTTGGTTGTCCTGTCTTTGGTTCTAAGTGAGTCCAGAATGTGGCCTGTAAGTGATGTCTTTTGTCTTTGTGTCAGTTATATCTTCAACTGACATATGATCTAGTCTACTGCAGTTCATAGGGATGAAAGCATGGGTTAGAGAGGAATATCTTCAGTCCACAGAGAGTTCAGTGTCAGTCTCCCTTGGGATTGTGAAAGCCAGGCCTTGTTCCTGGTGCTTAAGGAGAAAGAGATAGCTATCTTCTTGTCCCACTGGCATGTCTGAAAGCTCCAGTGGCTTGTGGAACCAACTGCTATGATTTTATGTCTGTGTGATATGGATGGGCTCTTTCTCAAGTCCTGCTAGGGCAGTCCAACTGGTCTTGTGGCTTATAATAACAGCCCTAGTCTTGAGATGAGGGGATGTGAACTGAACCATGCTCCAGGCCTACGGGGTGAGTACAAGGTATACAGGAGGTTTGTGCTGGAGGGTATGAGTTCAGACAGATGGAATAAGTGTAGGTTATTTCATAGTTCCAGTGAGTAGATTCCAGTGAAATTGAGAAGTTTAAAACTAAGTACAGTTACAGTCATGGAGCTGCAGAGTACAGTGTAGCAATTTCCCAGATCTCCCAGGGTGGAATTGTATTTTTATGGGAGGCTTTTGGTGTTAGCATCGAGAAGCTAATGGCTCATGTGGAGTAAGCACAGCTCCAAAGCTAATGCCCAAAACTCCCACAGTTGCAGGATGTGGGGAATCTGTGCTTTGTCCCACAAGTTGCCCTGATTCTGACTCTGATTCTTACAGGAATGCAACAGAGGCCCCACTACATGTCTTTTCACTGCCAAGTTTGGTGCTCTGCCAGGATGGGGAGGGGAGAGAAGCAATGTAGCTTCCCCTTTCAAAGTTCTGCAGTTGCTTGGACACCAGTCAGCTCTCTAGGCTGAAGTAAAAGTTTCTGGGTGACTGTGAAATTCCCTCTCTGCTGAAACTGTCAGTGTTAGTAATTTCTTCCTGCTTTGTTATGATAAGATGGAGGAAGAGGCTCTTAATCCAGCAGCTGGCTGCACTGCATGACAGACAACAACTGAGTTTCTGCCATCTTTCCTCTTGTCCCACAGAATCTTCATTGTTTTGTCACTGCTCCATCAAAAACTTCTGCCCCTGGAAACATAGTCTTTCCTTAGTTCCTCTCATATCCCAGAGCAGCTAAAGTCAGCATGGCTATACCCTATTTAACCATCTTGGATTTCCATCTGAATGGATTTCTGCCATGTTGTTTTGATTTACAGCTTTGGAGAAATATCCAACATTTCTAACTGTTCAAAATTGCAAACTTAAACCACAATGAGATATTCTCTCCATGTTAGATTGGGTGTTATCAAAAAGATAAATCGTAACAGGTGTTGGTGAGAATGTGGAGAAAAACAAATCCTTGCACACATTTGGTGGTATTATATGTTAGGATAGCCATTTTGGAAAGTATGAATATTACTCAAAAAATTAAAGATAGAAATCCCATACAATCTAGCAATCCCACTACTGGCAACACTCAAAGGAAATGAAATACTGATGTTGAAGGAATATTTGCACTCCCACGCTCATTGCAGAATTATTCACAGCAGCTAGGAAGCATTGTACCTGTCTATCAGTGGTTGAAGGGATATTATAAGGATATATATATATATATCATATATATATACACATGTACATATATACTATTCAGCTTTTAAAATAAACAGAAAACTCTATTTGAGACAAATGAATGAACCTAAATGACACAAGGTTAAATGAAACAGATGAGGAATAGAGTGGCAAATGCCACCTTTCTCATTTATGTGAGAAATCTAGAAAATCCAAACTTATGAAGAGTACAGGCCAGACCAGGGGAAGTGATGAGGAGACATGAGTGTTTTGGTATCAAGTTACAGTTAGAGAGGAGGAAAAGGTTCTGGTGCTCTACCATGTGGCAAGTTGGTTATGGTTAACAGTAATGAATTGTTTACTTCAAAATACCCAGAAGAAAGGATTTCAAATGTTCCCACCACCAGGAAATAAAGGATACATACCTGAGGTAACAGATATGGTAACTACACTGACTCAAGCATTCCATATGTACATATGTATTGAAACATCAATCATACTTCATAAAAATCTAAAATTATCATTTTTAATTAAAAATAAAACATTTTAGAAAGAGAGAGTATTATTTTTTACAGCAGGGAGAAAGGAATGCCTGGGACTAGGGTGTTAGGGAGATGGAGCTAGGTAAGACATGAAGCAGAATTTATTCCACAAGTGGAAATTCCACAGGCTGACTTTAGCTCACTATACAGAAGTATTTTCCAACAAGTAGCACTATGCCAAAATGCAACAGGCTGTCCTTCAAAGCAGTGCACTCTGTTTCATTGGAAAGATTCTAGAGTCTCTGGGTGATCATACATGAAGGATGGATGCACACATAGAGGAACAGGACTAGATGGTATCTAGGAAAATCTGATCTCTGGTATTCTTAGCTAAAATCAACATAAATGTCAGATGGCCTGAACAACTCAATGCACAACACCTCAGAAAGAGAGATTGGGTGTGTGTATGCAAATGTATTATCTTCTCTCTCAGTTTTCTTTTATATTCAAGTTATTTCTTACAGAGAACTATATTGATAGGTTGCTTACATCTTGTCATCCAGGTGGTGAGAAAATAATGCTATACATCTGTTTCTCATAAAGAAGTAGTATTTATTCAAGAACCAGTTAAGTATCCTTTATCAAAAAATGCTTAGGACAAAAAAGTGTTTTTATTTGGGAATTGTTTTGGCTTTAGAATATTTGGGAATTCTTCTCTAGAAAATTATCTTTGATTTGCTCTGGAAAATAGCTGTAAGGGATAGTAGGTTTAATTGGGTTTCATTTGATCATCTTGTTTTGAAATCCGAGAATTTTTTAATCTAATTGATCGTAAAATTTGGTAAATAAGAAGCTAATGCTTGTTTCATGATTGAAGATCTAAGAGATAACTGCTCCCATTCCTTCTCTCAAATTTAAGTCAGAGCAGAAAGATATAGAATTCTCAAGAGCCCCAGAAACTGTTGGTAGTGTAAGGATACAAAAATATCAGGAACTCCATTATTGGCACTCATTGATATTGACACAATGTCCAGGACATTCACCAACCTCTACCACCTGATCTTCAAGTGTTAACTTACTCTGTAAAAGTGTATTTGCATAACTGTGGCTTTCAAATAAATAAATTTTTAGTAAAATGTATTTGCATGCACAATTTTATTTTGATTTTGATTTTATCTAAATTTTAAGTAAGTTTTATTTTGATTGACAGTAATTATATATTAGTGGATATGATGAGTTTTATTTTTCATTTTTCCATTTTTATAGTTACAGAAAGGACATAAATTTCATGTGCTTCATGTATACAAATTCAGGAGCAGAGTAATACTTCCAACCATACTCTCCCTCCTGCACACACTCCCACTCTCCCTCCTCCTTTAGTTTTTATTTGTCTTTTAATTTTTATCATGACATATTTTCAGTTTATTTTATAATCATAAGATTAACCCTCCACTAAGTAAAAAATTCAACAAACAGTAAGAAGAAATAAACACTGTCCATCAATATAGAAACAAGGGCTGTAAACAATCATCAAATTTTGCTCATTAGACAATGTATTTTGGGTACTTGTATTAGCTACCACAGATCAGGGAAAACATATGGTGTTTTCTTCTTTGGACTGGCTTATTTCACTATGTATAATGGTTTCCAGTTGCACTGATTTCATTGTAAAAGTCAGAATTTCATCCTTTTTTTACAGCTGAGTAGCATTTCATAGTGTGTACATATAATACATTCCCTTTATCCAGGTTGTTGGACATCTGGGTTGATTCCACATCTTAGCTACTATGAACTGAGCTGCAATAAACATGGAGGTAAAGGTAACTTTTTTATATGCTGATTTTATTTCATTTTGGTAAATTCCCAGGAGTGGGATGGCTAGATTTTATTGTATATCTATTTTCAGCTTTCTGAGGAATCTCCATACTGTCTTCCACAATGGCTGTGTTAGTTTGTATTCTCACCAACAGTTGATTAGGGTACTTTTCCCCCCCACATCCTCACTAGCATTTGTTAGTTTTTGATTGTTGTATGGGAGCCATTCTAACTGGGGTGAGGTGAAAACTAATTGTGCTTATATTTTCATTCCCTTGATGGGTGGCATGCACAATTTTAATAACAAAAGAAAGATGAGCTTGAATTTTTGAAAGGATATTTCAGACTCACAACCTTTCTAAAAAGTGGTTTTAAAGAAGTTCCCATTTATGTCCAGAGATAGTGAAAGTAGCTGTATTCTGAGGTCTGCCACTAAGTTGCTCAAAGACCTAGCTGCTCCCAACAATAAATGAAACACTCCAATATGCTAAGGAGACATGGCATATAATCATATGTGGGTGCTGGATTTTTCTTTTTTTTTATTTGACAGGTAGAGTCATAGAGAGAGAGACAGAAAGGTCTTCTGTTGGTTGACTCCCCAAATGGTTGCCATGGCAGGTACTGCGCCAATCTGAAGCCAGGAGCCAGGTGCTTTCTCCTGGTCTCCCATGCGGGTGCAGGGGCCCAAGTACTTGGGCTATCCTCCACTGCCCTCCTGGGCCACAGAAGAGAGCTGAACTGGAAGAGGAGCAACTGGGACTAGAACTTGGTGCCCACATGGGGTGGTGGTGCCACACGTGGAGGATTAACCAAGTGAGCCATGGCGCTGGCCCCAAATTTTTCAATTATTATGTTCCAAATGGGAGTTTAGAAGATACTCATGGCTGCAACCCTAGAACCTCGCATAGTTTTAGGCATATAGTTGACACAGAATATTTGATTGGTAAATACCTGATGGCTATTTAAAAATAAAATCCAGCATTTATACAGGTATCCATACTTTTTAATCAAGCATCTACACATATATTTTTGAAAGACTGGACCAGGAGACAAGGCAATGAAAACCAAAGAGGAAAATTCTCCAATCAAGACATTAAGACTAGAGTGGAACCCCTTTGGTAGGGAGGTCCTGGCATGGGATTATATGGCCTTACAGAGTCTGTGAAGTCTCCATGCTAATACCTCTCTATACTAGTTGTCAAGTGTCATGTTGACTTATCAAAACTGGAGAATTTGAGGAGAAATGGGATACTGCAGTCAACAGAAAATAACTTGAGAACAGTGTTCTTTGTTAATGGGGGGGGGGGGTTCTGTGGCACAATGAGTTAAAGCCGCAGCCTGCAGCGCCAGCATCCCAAATGGGCACCAATTGGAGTACCAGCTACTCCGCTTCTGTTCTGGCTCTCTGCTATGGCCTGGGAAAACAGTAGAGGATAGCCCAAGTCCTTGGGCCCCTGCACCCAACTGGGAGATCCAGAAGAAGCTCCTGGCTCCTGGCCTCAGATCAACTCAGCTCTGGCTGTTGCAGTCATTGGGGGAGTGAACAAGTGGAATGGAGGACCTCTGTCTTTCTGGCTCTACCTCTCTCTGTAATTGTCTTTCAAATAAATAAAATGATTCTTAAAAAAAAAAAACTGAGGTATGGAATGTCAGATCAATTGCCTTTCAAGGCTTCTGCAGAATCTATCACTTTATAAAGGCCTGGCCAATAGAAGAGACTTTCACTGGAGCAATGTGACCCTTTGAGGTACAAGTTCCTGCTGACTGGCTAAGAATGACAAAATTAGCTGACAAAATGCACAAAAAGGCATGGGTCAGGGCTGGTGCTCTGGCTTAATCTGTAAAGTCACCACCTGCTGTGCTGGCATCCCATGTGGGTGCCAGTTCAAGTCCCAGCTCCTCCTCTTCCAATCAAGCTCTCTGCTTTTGCCTGGGAAGGCAGAGGAAGATGGTCCAAGTCCTTGGGCCCCTGCATCCACACAGGAAGACCTGGAGGAAGTTCCTGGTTTCTGGCTTTGGATCAATGCAGCTCCAGCCATTGTGGCCAGCTGGGGAGGGAACCATAGGATGGAAAACTTCTCTCTTTCCTCTGCCTCTCCTCTCTCTGTGTAACTCTGACAGTCAAATAAATAAATAAATCTTTAAGAAAAAGAAGGCATAGATCAGGACCAAGATCAGGAGCATTCATTCACTTAGCAGAATCAGAGCCTAATTCAAAGCAGGGATGGACTTCAGACCCAGGATAGGCCAGCTCATGAGGCCCAGGACCACCCATGTTTGCCACCTCAGCACCCATGTTTGCCATCTCAGCCATAGCTCCATAAACTACTCCAGCATGACAAATGACACAGACTTTGCAGATTCCTGAAGTTGCAAGTTCTGGCCTAGAGCTGAGCACTCTAGGGTTATCCCTCTTCACACCAGCAGGATTAGAGCAACTGCTAATAAACATGTGTTTGTCTGAAGAAGTAATCAACTTGACCAAGGGAGATTTCAAAAAACAGAAAAAAATTCAAACTCACAGTGAGTCAAGGATCTAAATCTGAGACCCAAAACAATCAAATTACCAGAGGAAAAGTTATGGGAAACACTGAACGACATTCACATCTGTAAAGACTTCTTGAACAAGATCCTATAATCATGGGCAGTAATGCAAAAATACACAAATGGGGTTACATCAAGCTAAGAAACTTCTGAACAGCAAAGGCAGCACTCAACAAAGTAAAGAGGCAACCAACAGAATTGGAGAAAATATTTGTTAACTATATATCTGATATCTGATAAAAGGCAAATATCCATAATATATAAGGAGCTTAAAAATCAGCAACTAAACAAATCATCCAGTTAAGAAATGGGATAAGGATATGAACAGGCATTTTTCAAATGGTGAAATACAAATGGCCCACAGGCATAAGGAAAGATGTTCAGGATCACTAGGCATCAGGGAAATGCAAGTAAAAGCCACAATCATGTTTCACTATACCCCAAAAGAAATTCTGGTATGGAGCTGGCTGGCAAGAGTGTCCAGGGCCACAAACAACCACAGAGGACTGTGCCCCAAAGGAGAACCCTGGGCTTCAGGAATGCCACACCATCCAAATCTGTCAGGAATATTAACAACCAAGTGTATTTGTTGAGGGACAAAGGCTCAGTGGGCACTTTGTCCTCCGTCTGCAGCACTCCAAGCACCTCTTGAGAGCTTCCCAGGCCACTTACATGAGACCATAGGAAAGGCTTCCAAGTGCAAAAGTATCTCAGATGATCTGCAGAAAACCCGAGGATTCCCATCTGTTGCCTCTTAAATTAGTAAATCTGTTATGATGTAGTTTAGGTACAATCAGAACAACAAAAATAGTGAGATTAATTTTGTAGCTGTTTTAGGATTATTTCTTTCACTTTAAAGTTAAATGCAAATAGCACGGCCATCAGTAAGTCTCTGCCCTGGTTTCTGTGAGCAGACCAAGTAATGTCAGGATTATATCCACAGAGAGCCCGCTGATGCAGAATAAGGTTTCTGAGCATGCTTTCAGTTGTGCTCGAAAGACGTTCAGATGAGGAAACCTCCTTAGGATTTGACCCATCAGTGTCCTGTGTACACAATAACAGCTGAGGAAGACAGAAAAATGCCATGTGGTGTTTTCCGCTTCTGTCCAGCCCCCATCCTAAAGGGCTACAGTCCCCAAGACCAGGTATGGTCATACTGCAGAAATGGGTATTTATGGAGTATGTCCTGCTGGACTTTAAGTCTTGTTTAGTGCAGGATAGGCCATAATCATTTCTGCCATTATCTTGGGTGGAATTGTGGTCCGCAGCAAAGTTTGATTTCCTTACTCACACCCCTTCCTTCTACCTGCATGCAGTTTGATGGTGACCCGTCAACAGGAGCTGCAATAAGAAACTTAATTTTGGGATCATCATCCCTAGCTGAGAACTTTAGCCATGTGGCCCTAAATGGAAACAGAGTCCATTGGGTGTAGCATGGTACTGAGAAGCAAATCAAGAGATTCCCTTACAGAAATCTCTCCTGTCTTAGGAATTGTGGTATCTTTTACACTGATGATTTATTATTTATTATTTATTATTTATTTATTTATTTAAAGAGACCCAATTTATTTTGGTTTCCTAGTCCTCTTCAGGGCTGAGACACCCCCCTGCGGGGATGTGCATTCATTGAAAAGAGGGCTCTGGAGATCTGATCCAACTGTGGGTTGCAAGAGAGAAGGACAAGAGTCAGAGCCCCAGAATGGCTCAGACTTGGGGGTGGAGAGACTCCAGAGCTGGTACAGACTCCAACAGTGACCACAGCAGCAGGATTCTGAGACATGGGCCTGCACAGCACTCTGCAGGGGCACTGCAAGGAAGGCGTCAGCAGACCTCGCCATGGCGCAAATCTGGTGAGCACTGGGCCTGCACCGCCTCCCAGATAGCATGGCAGCATCAGCCACACTCAGCATTTCACATGGCCAGGCATCTCCTGGGATGCCAAGGGCTACAGGACAGTCCTGGTTATAGCACTGCCACCAGCTGCAGGTGCAGAATGTCGGCAGCCTAGGTGGCCTGGCTGAAAAAGACTGGAAGGAGTGTGGAAGCCCAAAGGCCACACATGCAGAGACATGCTGGGTGGGAGTGGCAGCGGTCACAGTAGAGCCCTCCAGTGGCCGGAGCCTGCTGTCCAGACCCAGGCCTGTGTATGCTGGAGACTCAATAGCACGTGGTCCTGTTAATGCCTGAGGCAGGTGGTGGTCTCGGCACCAGACAGTAGCCCTTAGTGAACAATAGGTGGTAGGCAATGGTGGTGGCCAGAGGGTCAGTGGGGTAAATCCCCAGCCTTGGCCAGATGCTCTTCTGCAAAGCAGGACTCAGGTCTGTGCAGTTCCTGTAGTTCAGGCATGCCAAAGGAAAGCAGAATCCAACCCAATTCATGCTCCTGTGGGACCCAGAACACACTGAGCTCCGCCCTCCTGTGAACCCCACAGCCACAGCTCTCTAAGGTTTTTCCCTCTGTTGTTCATGGCTAACTTTTTTTTTAAAGATTTATTTATTTATTTGAAAGAGTTACACAGACAGAGGAGAGGCAGAGAGAGAGAGAGAGAGAGAGAGAAAGAGAGAGGTCTTCCATCGCTGATTCACTCCCCAATTGGCAGCAACACCTGGAGCTGGGCTGATCCAAAGCCAGGAGCCAGGAGTTTCTTCCAGGTCTCCCATGTGGGTACAGGGGCCCAAGGACTTGGGCCATCTTCTACTGCTTTCCCAGGCCATAGAAGAGAGTTGGATTGGAAGTGGAGCAGCCCGGACAGGAACCAGCCTCATATGGGATGCCGGCACTTCAGGCCAGGGTGTTAACCCCTTGCACCACAATGCTAGCCCCATGGCTTTCATTTAAAAGTTCATTTAAGTGTAAAAGACTGGTGCTTTAGTGTAGTATGTTAAGCCTCTGCTTAGGGCACCAGCATCCCAAGCAGGCACCACTTCGAGTCCTGTCTCTACCTCTCCCTCTCCCTCTCTCTGTAACTCTGCTTCCCAAATAAATAAATGTCTTTTTAAAAAGGAGGCCCAACTCTATTCTGGACAGAGTAAGGACAGCTCATGTCTGGCCTTATCTATCTATCTATCTATCTATCTATCTATCTATCTATCTATCTATCTATCTATCTATCTATCTATTTTTTGCTTTTGAGGCAGAGCCAGTCAAGGGTTCAGCTGAGGCTCCTGGGAACAAGAAAGGGCTTCCAGTGAGGGTGGTGCTGGGGCAGTGTTTGGCAGATGGTAGGCACTACATGCTTCAAATGCTGGTCCAAGGCCTGCTCACCAAGTAATGAAATTACTGTGGGAAATCTTCACACCGCACTTTGATATGGCCTGAAATGGTCTATCAGCTGAAGTAGTTTACCTGAGGAAGGGGAAATGTGTATGTATTTGGAAAGTTAATTTGCTGGACAGCTTAGCCTCATCACCAGCACAAGTTCTTAGGGACACTCAGGGCTTGCACCAACAGTCCCTGAGTCAGCAACACCACCATCTATTGACTCAGATGCAAATTGGATACTGGAATTGGAAGGCAACTTACTTATGTCACAGAAACAGTACTATGAATGATGATCTGGGCCTTGTTTTAACACCAAATCCACCTGAGTTAGTGGACAACCATGCTGAGAACACCAGAAATGCCCTATTTACACAGGGACATTTGTTCCTAACCCACCCCAAGTTCACATGCTCCCCTATGCATTTATTCACTGAACAGTCATGAGATCTCTCTATCACTCTGCAAATCTCCATGTCCACTTGCTCACTCAGCCATTCTCAGCCTGGGTTAGGATGGTACCAGATTAAACCAAGGAGCATGGACAGGTACGAGGGCACTTTTAAAGTGCATGGAGGACGGCATTGTTGTTAAGCTGCCACCTGCAATGCAAGTATCCTATATAGGTGCTGGTTTGATTTCCAGCTACTTTACCTCCATGTCAGCTCCCTGCCAATGCAACTGGGAAAGTAGCAGAAGATGGCCCAAGTCCTTGGGCCTCTGAACACATTGAAGTTGCCTGAAACATTAATAATTTCAATCAACTATTACTTTTGAGAAATAATCCTTCACTTGGTTTAAGAGATGCCAAAGTTCTTGGTTTCCCACCTACATTTTCTAAATACTTTTATTCAACTTCTATTCCTGGATCTTTGTTTGTTTTCTCCACTCTTAACATTACAGCATCTTCCAGGCTCTGAGTTTGTGTTTGTAATGCTACTTTCTGCTGGAGCTTCCATTTCTATTGATAAGCCAATAACTTCCAAACCCATAGCTTCAGCTGAATACTTCCCACAAGTTCATAATTTCCCTTGTTCCTCCCCTAAACTTGCTCCTGTGCCATTACGTACTATCTCAATACTATCTCAATAAATGACATCATCATCTCTATTCAGCTGCTCCAGTTGGAAAATTTTTAAAGTTGTTTCTGATTCTTTTTTTAAAGATTTATTTATTTATTTGAGACATAGAGTTACAGAGACAGAGAGGGAGAGAAAGAGAAAGGTCCTCCATCCACTGCTTCACTCACCAAATGGCTGTAATGGTCAGAGCTGAGCTGGTACAAAGCCAGGAGCCAGGAGCCTCATTCAGGCCTCCCAAGCCGGGGTGGGGGCCCAAGCACTTGGGCCATCCTCCAACTGCTTTCCCAGGACACAAGCAGAAAGCTATATTGGAAGGGGAGCAGCTGAGACATAAACTGGCACCCTTCTGGAATATCTGAGCTCACAGGCAGAGGCCCAGCCTACTATTCTTTTTATGTGATTAAACTTATTAATTTATAATAGGAAATAGGTGCACAGTCAAATCTACTGAAATCTGCACATTTTCTCACCTAAAGATATCTAACAGTAGGCCAATTTATTTGTTTTTATCATTATACACTTAAAAACCTAGTCCTATTGATTTAATGTTAAATATCTTCCATATCTGCCTATTTCTCACATCCCCCTACTCTCACCTTAACCCAAAGCACATTTATTTTTCATTTAGGCTCCTGTAGAGGCCTCCAATCTAGCCAGTTATCAACATTCCCATTTTTATGTAACATTCCCAAATCTATTCATTTTACAAGCAAAAAGATCTTTCTAAAATATAAATTTGATCATGTTACTACCCTAGCCCATTACCTATGGCTATGTAAAACTTTTCACTTAGGCTCATTTTTTAGAGTAATATTTTAAACACCAAAGAATCTTATAGAACCCACATTCCTTCATACTTAAAGCATATTTTCCATTCTGCTTAATATTCTCCAGTGTTTCTCCATGTGGCATCAGCTCTCCAGTTCCTTGCATTGACATGTAACTCTTTCATTGTCTATATATTTTTCTTTCCCCTGAAATTCAATGATGTTCATCATATCTTTAAAATATCAGTCATGGGAGGGCAGTGCTGTGACTGTAGCAGGTTAAGTTGCCATCTGTACTTCTGGCATCCAATCTGGGGGCCAGTTTGACTCCTGGCTGCTCCACTTCTTTTTTTTTTTAAGATTTATTTATTTATTTGAAAGTCAAATTACACAGAGCGAGGAGAGGCAGAAAGAGAGAGAAAGGTCTTCCATCCATTGATTCACTCCCCAATTGGCTGCAACAGCAGTAGCTGCACCGATCTGAAGCTAGGAGTCAGGAGCTTCTTCCGGGTCTCCCACATGAATACAGGGGCCCAAGTATTGGGCCATGTTTTACTGCTTTCCAAGCCATAGCAAAGAGCTGAATTGGAAGTGGAGCAGCTGGGTTTCAAACCAGTTCCCATATGGGATGCCGGCACTTCAGGCTGGGGTGTTAACCCACTATGCCACAGTGACAGCCCCAGACTGCTCCACTTCTGATCTAGTTTCCTATTAATGCATCTGAGGAAACAGTGGAAGATGGCCCAAGTGTTTGGGCCACTGAACCCCCTTGGGAGACCTGGGTAAAGCTCCTGATCCATGGCCTCAGTATAGTCCAATCCCAACTATTGCAGCCATTTGGGGAGTGAACCAGCAGATGGAAAATCTCTCTCTCTCTCTCTTTATATATTATATATATATATATATATATATATATATATATATATATATATATATATATCTTCCTCTTTCCATAACTCTGATTGCCTTTCAAATAAATAAAATAAATCTTTTAAAAAATAAAGCATCAGTCATTCACAGTTGACTGTAAACACTAGGAAAATCTGAGTTATCACTTTCACTATTGTAGCCCCATGTCTTAGAAAAATGCCTGACAATAGTAGATGCTTAAAACACATTTATTAATTTGAACCTAGAGGGAAACTACTGTGAGTGCTTGATCTGAAGAAAAACAAAGAAAGTGAAGAAATATAAGTTCTAACATAAATTTATCCCCTGAACCTATAGTTTTTGTCACTCAAACTGTATCAAATTGACTCTCATTCTTTGCAATTTCTTTTTTCAGAAAAATGATTTATTTATTTTGACAATAAGGGTTACAGAGAGAGAGGGAGAGACAGAGAGGTCTTCCATCTACTGGTTCACTCCCCAGATGGCCACAATGGCCAGCACTGGGCTAGTCCAAAGACAGGAGCCAGGAGCTTCATCCAGGTCTCCCACATGGATGACATGGGCCCAAATTCTTGGGCCATGTTCTGTTGCTTTCTAGGCTATAAGCAGAAATCAGGATCACAAGTCAAGCAGCTTGGACATTAACTGGTGCCCATATTGTATGCTGTCATCACAGGAGGCAGCAAGTGACAATGCAGCCATTTGTGTGGGCCTTGCTTCTATATAACATGTAATTCACTCCAGTAGCCAAGATTCTTTGGATGCATGCATTTTAATAGTTTTGGTCTCATAATTCCTATCTACACAAACACAGAAGCACATTTAGGACAATTCATTCAGCAGAAAAAATATCAACAGCTTATTGAACTCGTCAAGAATGAACCATCAATAAGGGCAATTCATGACATTAAAGCCACAGGTTTGAGGTTAGGTAAAATGAGGTTTAAGGTAGAGATAGATTTCCATGGATAGGTTATTACAAGATTTTATTTACAAAAAACTAAGATTTTGACCAAATGATATATGAAATTCAAGAAGTGAAAACTCTGGAACAACTAGGTACCTGTATACTTTTTTTTATTCTTTTTTTAAATTTTTTATTTAGTAAATATAAATTTTCAAAGTACTGTTAATGGATTGTAATGGCTTCCCCCATAATTTCCCTCCCACTCACACACCTCCCATCTCCCGCTCCCTCTCCCATTCCATTCACATCAAGATTCATTTTCAATTATCTGTATATACAGAAGATCAATTCAGTATATATTAAGTAAAGATTTCATCAATTTGCACCCACACAGAAACACAAAGTGTAAAATACTGTTTCAATATTAGTTATAGTATTACTTCACATTGGACAACACATTAAGGAAAGATCCCACATGAGAAGTAAGTACACAGTGACTCCTGTTGTTGACTTAACAATTTGACACTCTTGTTTATGGCGTCAGTAATCTCCCTATGCTCTAGTCATGAGTTGCCGAGCTATGGAAGCCTTTTGAGGTCGCTGACTTCGATCTTATTCCAACAGGGTCATAGTCAAAGTGGAAGTTCTCTCCTCCTTTCAGAGAAAGGTACCTCCTTCTTTGATGGCCCCATTCTTTCCACTGGGATCTCACTCACAGAGATCTTCCATTTAGGTCTTCCTTTTTTTTTTTTTTTTCCCCAGGGTGTATTGGCTTTCCATGCCTAAAATACTCTTATGGGCTCTTCAGCCAGATCTGAATGCCTTAATGGCTGATTCTGAGGCCAGAGTGCTATTTAGGACATCTGCCATTCTATGAGTCTGCTGTGTATCCCGCTTCCCATGATGGATTGTTCTCTCCCTTTTTGATTCTATCAGCTAGTGTTAGCAGACACTAGACTTGTTTGTGTGATCCCTTTGATTCTTAGACCTATCAGTGTGATCAATTGTGAACTGAAATTGATCACTTGGACTAGTGAGATGGCATTGGTACATGCCAGCTTGATGGGATTGCATTGGGATCCCATGGCATGATTCTAACTCCACCATTTGGGGCAAGTCCGATTGAGCATGTCCCAAATTGCACATCTCCTCCCTCTCTTATTCACACTCTTATATTTAACAGGGATCACTTTTCAGTTAAAATTTAAATACCTAAGAATAATTGTGTGTTAATCATAGAGTTCAACCAATAGGATTAGAACAAAACAAAGAGAAAATACTAAAATGGATAAAGTGTTACATTGTACATCAACAGTCAGGACAAGAGCTGATCAAGTCATTGTTTCTCATACTGTCCATTTCACTTCAACAGGTTTCCCCTTTGGTGCTCATTTAGTTTTTGCCAATCAGGGAGAACATATGATATTTGTCCCTTTGGGACTGGCTTAATTCACTCAGCATAATGTTTTCCAGATTCCTCCATCTTGTTGCAAATGACACAGTTTCTGGTACAGAAACAGATGGATATACCAATGGAACAGAATAGAAACACCAGAAATCAATCCAAACATCTACAGCCAACTTACATTTTATCAAGGATCCAAAACCAATCCCTGGAGTAAGGACAGTCTATTCAATAAATGGTGCTGGGAAAATTGGATTTCCATGTGCAGAAGCATGAAGCAAGACCCCTACCTTACACCTTACACAAAAATTCACTCAACATGGATTAAAGACTTAAATCTACGACCTGACACCATCAAATTATTAGAGAGCATTGGAGAAACTCTGCAAGATATAGGTACTGGCAATGACTTCTTGGAAAACACCCCAGGAGCACAGGCAGTCAAAGCCAAAATTGACATTTGGGATTGCATCAAATTGAGAAGTTTCTGTACTGCAAAAGAAACAGTCAGGAGAGTGAAGAGACAACCAACAGAATGGGAAAAAATATTAGCAAACTATGCAACAGATAAATGGTTGATAACCAGAATCTACAAAGAAATCAAGAAACTCCAAAAAACAAAACCAACAACCCACTTAAGAGATGGGCCAAGGACCTCAATAGACATTTTTCAAAAGAGGAAATCCAAATGGCCAACAGGCACATGAAAAAATGTTCAAGATCACTAGCAATCAGGGAAATGCAAATCAAAACCACAATGAGGTTTCACCTCACTCCAGTTAGAATGGCTCACATACAGAAATCTACCAATAACAGATGCTGGCAAGGATGTGGGGAAAAAGGGACACAAACCCACTGTTGGTGGGAATGCAATCTGGTCAAGCCACTATGGAAGTCAGTCTGGAGATTCCTTGGAAACCTGAAGATAACCCTACCATACAACCCAGCCATCCCACTCCTTGGGATTTACCCAAAGGAAATTAAATTGGCAAACAAACAAGCTGTCTGCACATTAATGTTTATTGCAGCTCAATTCACAATAGCTAAGACCTGGAACCAACCCAAATGCCCATCAACAGTAGACTGGATAAAGAAATTATGGGACATGTACTCTATAGAATACTACACAGCAGGGACCTGTATACTTAAACATGAAAAATATTATTACTACCTGAGGAGCTGAAGCCCACAGACTTGAGAAGGAGTTAAAAAACAAAATCCTGAAATTCAACATGTAGGTATGGTGAGATTACTAACTGATGCAATGAATCATCTTGGAAGCATTTTACTCAGCTTCACTGTGAACCCCATTTCCTACTTTTCCACTGTGACTACAAAGCCATTCAGAAGACATATTTTCTAAGGAGAACACATGTTTTGAAGAGCAATTGTACAGGCAACAGAACTAGAACTACTTCCAAACTTAGGGAATATTTTGGTACTAACTAACATTGTTCACAGTTTCTCATTTTAGTCTGTCAATGTGCTATACCTTGAAATGATGTTCCTATTGTTTACTTTGGTGAAAACAAGTGGCATCTCCATGATTATTGGTTTCATTTGTATTCCCACTCTAAGATTTCATTCCATCAAAATCAAAAGCCTTGAGTATGCTGGTTGTATCTTAGCATGTGATTTTTATTTATTTCTGAAAGATTTATTTATTTATTTATTTGAAAGAGAGAGAGAGAGAATTTTACATCAACTGGTTCACTCCCCAAATGGCCACAGTGACTGGGGCTGTGCCAGGCTGAAGTCAGAAGCTAGGAAACCTTTCCATGTCTCCCGTGTGGGTGCAGAGGCACAAGTACATCAGCAATCCTCTGCTACCTTCCCAGGCAGATTAGCAGGGGGCTAGATTGGAAGTGGAAAAGCCAGGACTTGAACTAAGGGACAAATGGGATGTCAGCACCAGAGGTGGAGGCTTAACCTTCTATATCACAGCACCAGGTGTATGTAATGTTTATAAACAATTACTGTTTCAGGGTCAGTCTTTATAAAATGCTTATATTATTTCCACATACCTTATGACCTGGCTAACAGAAGCACTCTCCAAACCTAATTAAACAGTGTTCAATCCAGAAATGACTTAGTTACTGAATTGAATATTTCAGTATATTTTTAGGCCATAGTTGTTCTAATTTTGTAAAATTTCTTGTTTCTCTTTTAATTTTAATTCCTTATTTCATTTAATTTTTCTAATGTTAAGAGATATAAAATAATCCTAGGCACTTCTATGGGCCAGTGTGATGACTTTTTCCTTTTAGATGTGTTGTAGCACCATGTTTATTTACTGAGAACTAATGCATTCATAAGCACTTTAATAATCTGTAAAATGAACTAGTGCAACTTTATAGACAGGATATCATTTTATTTTTTATTTATTTAAAGAGGTACTACTTATGTAAATCTCAACTGTGGATGTTTCTTGCTTTATGAGAGAGATTCAAATTTCTTACACTGAAACTAGGTCATGATTGCTTAATATATTCAGTAGTATGCCTTTAAGCACCTTGCAGATACACACGGGAATAATATATTATGAAAATAAATAGCTTTCTAATGATGTAAGCTGCCCATGTGAAAAAATGCAATTCAATAATAGAAATTTACTGGAAAACTACAGCTGTCTCCATTGAAACAGCTCATACAGACTTTGAAGTGTTCAGGTAGCAGTGAGCACTGCTCCTGAGATTCGTGGTTGGCAACCTCTTTTCTGAGTAAGTTCTTCACTTGTGGACCTTTTTGACGTAAGCAACTTCAAGTTTACTCTGATGGAAACATACAAAGTATAGTAAAATGTGATTCCAGAAACAAAAACAAATTTTTATTAAAAGTTTAAAAAATAAAAATGAAATCTATGCAAATGAATGATAACTATGTATGCATGGATTATCCATGAGAACATCTATAAAGGTTATTACCTGAAATCTAAATGAGCACATTTTTCCTTTTGGACTACTTTTCCTTGGCTTTATTTTCCCCTTACTCTGATAAGTCAGTGTACATCTTATAGACTTCCAAGTGACTCTAATCAAGTGAGACTTGAGCTACTAGCACTTTTCTACATAGGATCCCAGGTTTTTAACTGTATATAAAGGTAGTTATGGGAAATGGTGTGCTCATGTCTGAATTTGAAATAACTTAATTGGTATAGTGCATGTAACTAAAATGGTAACATCTCTGACATTAGCACTATTGCTAAGCATTTTCTTTGAGTCTTATTGCTTTTCACTTTCTTCTTACTAACTTCTAATGTTTTGAAAATTTACTGAAGGTTTATACAACATTTATTTAACAATAAATTGCAGTCCTGTGAGCAGCACTGGTATTTCTTTTGCTTTGTTTTAAGTGGAACTAAATTTCACAAGAAAGTGCCAGCTGTTAGCTATGCATCTCCAGCACAGAGTAATCCAAATAGTAAACTGAATACCCCAAGTTTATCGGTAAACAGTGCAAAGTATCTAGGAGAGACTAGAGGATTAACATCTTTAACTTCCAATAGATGACATTTCTGATTTTGAAGTCCAAAATTTAACAACTGCAGATGCGAAGTTTTATATTCTTCTTAGTCATAATGTACAGCCTTAGAAAAGGCAAGTAAGTATCACATTGAAAATGGAGTCATACAAAAACAACATAGGGCTTAAAATATTTCTTAGCATAATATACAGGGCATTTCAAGAAGCTTTTGCAAGAATTCAATTAAAAATAAGATTTTGAAGCAAAATATATTTACATCCATGCATGGCTTTTCCATAATATATATTTTCTATTAAATTTAAAAGACTTATCATATCATCCCAGATCCCATCATGTAGGGTTGGTGCTGTTGCATTGCAGGTAAAGTTGCTGCCTGCAGTGCCAGCATCCTATGTGGGTGCTGGTTCAGGTTCTGACTACTCTACTTCTGATCCAGCTCTCTGCTAAGGCCTAGGAAATCAGTGGGAGATTACCCAAATCCTTGGGTTGGGGCACCTGCATAGGATACCCAGAAGAAGCTCCTGGCTCCTGGCTTCATATCAGCCCAGCTCTGGTTGTTGCGGACATATGGGGAATGAACCAGCAGATGGAAAACCTCTCTCTTGTCTTTCTGTCTCTCTGTATCTGTCTCTGTCTCTCTGTCTCTGTCTCTCTCTCTCTTCCCATTTCTCTCCCTCTCTTTCTCTCTCTCTGCCTCTGCCTCTCTGCTTTGACTTTCAAATAAATAATCTTTAAAAAAAGAAAATATAATATTGCCTTTTTCCAATATGTCAACATTCTATGTGTACAATAGTTACCGGATTTAATAATATTTTTGTTCAGCAATGCATTTCCATTCCCTTTAATAAGCAATGATTACTTCAATTTTTCCTGTGTCAGACACATCCAGGGGACAATGCAGGGAAACTGACTGGATTCTCTCTTTGACCTTTCAGTCATTTAGTCTTGCTCATTCCCATTAACAGTTCATGATGTGTTGGAGACAAAGGCCAGCTCTCCCAAAGCCCACCTCATTCTCTACTTTTTGTCTGAATTCTCTTGGGTTGCTTTTGACTATTTTCTTGAATATCCTTGAAACAGGAATACAAGTCTTTATGGGTTCAAATTGAACATGTTTGACTTGAAGACAATGTGTATATGCAATATGTGCATCACACATTGCACTGCTACAAGAATTGGTCTGCCAGGAACAAAGACGCCTTCACATGATGTTCCTTCCAGTGTTTTTTATGGCAACAATCAATCAACAAATAAGTAGGAAAAAGTTGGAGGTCAAAATTCAAATCTCCACCAGAAAAAAACAGATAGGTCGTTGTTGGTGCACCCAAAGAGATTAGTCTCCAAACTGGATCCTATAGTCCAGTGTCTAAAAGATAAGTGATCTTTTTTTTTTTTTCTTTTCCTTCCTTTTTTCCATTGGTTCACCCCTCAGTGGCCACTACGGCCGGTGTGGTGTGGCCAGCACACTGTGCCAATCTGAAGCCAGGAGCCAGGTGCTTCTCCTGGTCTCCCATGTGGGTGCAGGGCCCAAGGATTTGGGCCATCCTCCACTGCACTCCTGGGCCACAGCAGAGAGCTGGACTGGAAGAGGAACAACTGGGACAGAATCCAGCGCCCTGACCAGGACTAGAACCTGGAGTGCCAGCGCCACAGGTGGAGGATTAGCCTATTGAGCTGCGGTGCCAGCTGATAAGTAATCTCTTAAAACCATCACAAACAGAAAAAGATTTCTATGCTTAAAATCCACCAACAGTCTCATTTTATGTTTCTTATTTATTTATTTGAAAACATAAAAATAGATTTCAATTAAAATAAAAATTAAAATATATACATTATATATCCATTTATTATTCACAATAGATATTTTGAAAAGTCTGAGGTGAATGGAATTCAAAGGTAAGTTTATTTTGGTGCAAGATAATTTGAAATTCATGAATATGAGGGATTTTTTTTTTTGACAGGCAGAGTGGACGGTGAGAGAGAGAGACAGAGAGAAAGGTCTTCCTTTGCCGTTGGTTCACCCTCCAATGGCCGCCGCGGTGCGGTCATTAAGGGATCTTTAAAAACTCATTGAAATGTGTATTACAAAAATCTGTATATGGATTCAAGTGTTTTTGAACGAAAATAATCTTTTTTCTTTTTTTTTTGTTTTTGACAGGCAGAGTTGAGAGAGAGAGAGAGAGAGAGAGAGAGAGAGAGAAACGTCTTCCTTCCATTGGTTCACCCCCCAATTGGCTGCTACAGCCGGCGCTGCACTGTTCTGAAGCCACGAGCCAGGTGCTTCCTGCTGGTCTCCCATGCAGGTGCAGGGCCCGGGAACTTGGGCCATCCTCCACTGCACTCCCAGGCCACAGCAGAGAGCTGGACTGGAAGAGGCGCAACCAGGACAGAACTGGTGCCCCACCCAGGACTAGAACCCACTGCAGGCCGAGGATTAGCCTGGTGAGCAGCGGTGCCGGCCAATACATTGTTATTAACTACAGTAACCATGTTTCAATTTTTTCTTCATCTTCCAGCTCAGTCCTCCTTTATCCTTTGATTATACACCTGCATTTTTCTTCCCTTCACTAAAATATCTAAATTTGTTGTTCACTTCTTCAGCTTAAATGATCTTTTCCCAGCTTCCTTATTGAAATTTACTCTCCATTATTCTGTTTTAAGATCATGTATTATCCATTACTGAGGACTTTCAACTATTCTGGCCAAAGCACTGGGACATTATTTTATTTTTTATCCAGAGCACTTCAAAAACTTGAACTATTTTTACACAAAGATATAATTTTTGCCACCTTCTTCAAATGAGGACAGAATTTTGCCATTCATGCCACTCCAGAATGTCATGAGAATTAATAGAAAAATAAGATATATGACTCTCATTAGCATCGACACAAATTGGCAATTAACAGGCAGCCCTGTAAAGAAAAAACACCTGACAATCAGAGCAGTTCTATTTGATATGAAAGGTTGATATCGAAGCTGACACTTCAATGTTGTCAGTAGTTTCTGTGGAAATTTCTAACTTGGGCTGTCTGGGAAATTGTATCTGCTTCTCTAAAAGAAATTAAGATGTGATATATTTTAAGGGGCCATAGTCCTTTTGCAGACTTGGAAAGGGTAGTTGATGGGCTGTGATTAACTGGGCACACAAGTGTAACGAATGGGCCTCTAATGACTGAAGCACTAATCTACCAATCAGCACATATGGGTTTCAGACCTGGAGACACATGTAACCTGTGATGGCTGCAGGTACATGGAATTAGGGATACTGGGAGACAGACACGGCTTGCACACACAGGTGTTAGAAACACCTGAAGGAACACTGAGGATGCAGTAAATGAGTGCTCAGAGATAATTTATAGTCAAATGATTACAATAGAATAAAACACTCAAAATCATCATTACAGCTTCCTTGTTAAGAATTATAAAGAAAAAAAATCAAAAAGTATTGAAGAAAAGCAAGAAAAAAGAAAACAGCAGACATCTATGAAGTGCTATAAAATGTATCACAAACAAGGACACAATGACTTTTTTTAAGAAAAATATTAACAAAGTTAATAAACCATTAGGAAAAGCGATTAAGGAACCCATGGGGAAAGTAACACAAATAATCAGTTTAGGAATTAAAACAGAATCATTCCTTTGTAGGTTATAATTTTGACCAAGGCGCTAGGAGAAAGGTATGAAATTCTTAGAAGTAACATTTCACTACAGGAATCAAAATCTTCCCTATATTGAAAATCAAATTTGCAAAAAAAAACAAATATAACATAAAGTAGGAAAACTATATAAATCAGGTAAGTTAAATCATACTTTGAAAATTCCAAACAACCAATCAAGAAAAAAGTCACAGAATCAAAATTTCAGATCCAGAATTACAGAATACTCCAAAATTTTAGAGAAGAAAAAACAAATCTACATTTCACCCAAAGTGCAACTAAGTAGAGCTTTTTTCTTGGTTTCTTTTGGAACACCTGCATTGCAGTGAGGATGATGCAAGCAGACCAGGACTTGAAATAAGCATTAAGTTTTATTAAAAGCATCCCTTTCATAAACATAGCTACAGATATCTGCAGCAAAGTACTAATATAATAAATGAAATAACATAAAAAATATATCAATAGCAAGCAGGACTTAATAAAACACACAAGAGTGGTAAAGATTCTCAGACAAGTCATCCAAGTAGGTAAAAAAACACAAGAAGAAAATCACATGGTCATTTAGATTACATGTTGGAAGGCTTTAATAAAGTTCAGCATCTAGTAAAAAAGAAAACTGCCTGCAGAACAACAAAAAAGCCAGTGACTTCGTTATTCCGATCAAGAGCGAAATGAACCTACAGCCAACAACACAAGTAATACAGCATCCTTGAAGCTTTTTCTCCCTGGGAGTAAACTTAGACCACGATTCCTGCACTCTCTCGAGCTTTCCACTTCAAGGGCAGTAAGGGAAATAAAACAGCAGAAAGAAATTATATGGTGTAAAGATCAATTTATAAGTTGTAAAATGTGAATATATTGGATGAGGTTTATATACAGAGATAATCCAGGAAAAACTAAAAACAAGTACAATTGATAAATGAGATTACTGGAAAGATTGTGTGTGTGTGTGTGTGTTTCTACTACGTACCAGGAAGAAGCAAATAGAAAATAATATTAAAGGACAACAGGCAAACTAGAAATAAATGTTCAAGTAAAATTGGAAAAAAGGATTAAATTACGTTATATACGTAAACATTCTTTAAATCAATATTAAAAATAGCATAGAAGATTCATTACACGAAAAGTGTCACATATATGATAAAAAAAACAAAGGCTCTTAAGTCAATAAACAGCCATTAAATTGTAGCTGACCTGAATTACGTTCAACCCCCAAGCAGAAGCCACTCAGGAAGATGCAGGAGGGATCCAGCAGCTGGCAGGACCAGAGAAGAGAAGAGAGAATTCCCCCGCGCCCACCGCAGGGAGGTGGAGCCCAGGAGGTCCTAGTGTCAGAAATGAATCCAAACTCCCTCTTGTTTTCCCCTCCAGAAAGACCTGAAGTTATACGTCAGCGCTATGGAGGATGTTGATTGGCTGCGTCTTTTATGACGTGATGCTGCCCCTGGTATGCAAGCTGTGCAATCAAATCACGCGGGATATTGACGCCATAGTAGTTCTCTCGTTCCACTGACGAGAGAGGGCCCAGGAGGGGGCTCCAGCACTCGGAACACTGCGGGTAGCTGGCGTCTGCTGCTCTGTCTGCTCTCTGCCCCTCTTCCATCACAGGACACCACCCCCTCGGACCCGGGACACGGTGAGTGTGTGGGGCCAGGTCTGAGGAGCAGGGAAGGGGAGCAGGTGGACGTTGCTAGAAAAGGCTGGTGGGATGCGGGCTTCCCAGAGGTCGGCTCTGGGGTCTGTGGGCCCTCTGTTACTGGCATGACTCTTCCCTCTGTGTGGGGCCAGTGTGGAGGCTGGACTGCAGGATGGGGGCTGGACTGGCACCCAGGACTCCAGGTGTCCTGTCCTGTTCCTGCTCACAGCACGACCCTTCCCTCAGTGTGGGGCCAGTGTGGGGGCTGGTCTGCAGGATGGGGGCTGGACTGGCACCCAGGACTCCAGGTGTCCTGTCCTGTTCCTGCTCACAGCACGACCCTTCCCTCAGTGTGGGGCCAGTGTGGGGGCTGGTCTGCAGGATGGGGGCTGGACTGGCACCAGGGACTCCAGGCATCCTCTCCCATTCCTGCTCACAGCTCGACCCTGCCCTCAGTGTGGGGCCAGGATGGGGGCTGGACTGGCACCCGGGACTCCAGGCTTCCTGTCCTGTTCCTGCTCACAGCACGACCCTTCCCTCAGTGTGGAGCCAGCATGGGGGCTGGACTGCAGTATGGGGGCTGGACTGGCACCCGCGATTCCATGCATCCTGTCCCGTTTCTGCTCAGAGCCATCACAAAGGCACAGACCAGGTAAGTTAACCAAAGCAGCTTTATTTCAGTCAGGGTTTTAGTCTAGGTTTTAGGGGGTCACGGGGACGTTGTATTTTGCTACCTCGATGTCATCTTAGCATTTATATGTTCGCTAGACAGACTGCGATGTGTTCTGTACTTTAAAGTTGGAAATTTTAGGTAGCCACATTTACGAGTGTTTTAAAACTGTTTCTGTTCCACCATGTCTTTCCAACCACAAAGATATCAATCTAGATTCCTAAGTTAATTTTAATTTTGATGTAGGGTGATTTTTTCAAGGTTATTGGAGTATAATTGACAAACAAAGTTTGTATGTATTCGAGGCTTGCAACCTGATATTTTGATTTGTGAGGGGACTTTTTTAAAAGTTTATGGAAAATTCCCTTTATCTTTTAATCTAGTTTTTCACAAATCTTTTGGAGTTCCCTTGTGCATGTACATTATGAAATGACTAGGACAATCAACCTAACAAGTCCTTCACCTTACACAGTTTTTAAAAGAATAATTAATATCTTTACAAGTGTGAGTACCCAGTAGTGTATTCATTTTGCTTCTGTGCTGTGTATTATGTCTCAAGGAGTTAATTTATCTCCTAATGATAAATGGGTGTCATTCAACTAATATCTTACCATTTCCTTCACTCTCAGCCCCTGGAAACCACATTACTATGATATGTTCTTAAATTTGATTTTATAAGGTTCCACAAATAAGGGAAAGTGTGTGATATTTATTTTTCTGTGTCATACTTCAATCAACTTAATGTCCACATTCATACTTTTGAATCCAGGTTATGACAAAATGTCAGGATTTCTTTAAGGTTGAATGTGATTCGTGTGTGTGTGTGTGTGTGTGTGTGTGTGAGTGTGTGGCATTTTCTCTATTCATTTTGATAGACAATGTATTTATATATCTAGTTCTTGTGAATAGTGCTCACATGAACATGGATGTGCAGATGTGTCTTTGAGATATTAATTTTATTTAGATACGCATCCAATTATGGGACTGCTTTATCATTTATTAGTTCCATTTTTAATTTTGTTTGAGGCAACTCTGTAGTGCATTTCATAGTAAGTATATCAGGTTACATTCCCAAAAAGAATTTATCTGTTCCCTTTCTCCAATTCTGGTTCAGTACTTATAGTTTCTACTTTTTGATAATAGCCATTTTTACATATGTGAGATCATAACCATTGTGCTCTTGATTGGCAGTGCTGAGAGCCCCTTTTCAAATACCTATTGGCTGCTTGTGGAAAAACTGATCAGATCCTTTGTCCATTTTTATTTATTTATTTTTTTTGACAGACAGAGTGGACAGTGAGAGAGAGACAGAGAAAGGTCTTCCTTTGCCGTCAGTTCACCCTCCAATGGCCGCCGCGGCCGGCGCACCGCACTGATCCGATGGCAGGAGCCAGGTACTTATCCTGGTCTCCCAAAGGGTGCAGGGCCCAAGCACCTGGGCCATCCTCCACTGCACTCCCTGGCCACAGCAGAGAGCAACCTGGACTAGAACCCGGTGTGCCGGCGCCGCAAGGCGGAGGATTAGCCTAGTGAGCCATTTTGTCCATTTTTATTACAGTATTTCCCTTTGAGTTGTGTAAGTTCTTTGTATTATTCCTTTAATCATACTATGGTTTACCAATATTTTCTCCTATTCCTTGCTTTCACTTTTCAGCTTTCCCTTTAGTACACATAATTTTTTTTATGTTTTTTTGCAGTCCTACTTCTTTATTTTTCTTTTGTCACCTGTGCTTTTGATGTTATTCCTAAATCATTGTTGAGGTCTGTCACAACCATAGTTGTTGTAGGCATTTGTGAAGTGAACCAGTGGGTGAGAGTGTTCTCTCTCCTTCTCTGTTTCTCTATGTGTCTCTTTTTCCTTAAAACTAATTAATTACATAATTTTTAAAAACTACTTGGAGGGCTCCTCTCTTTTTGGAGAAGTTAGATGATAGATGAGTTGGATGGTAGGGGTGAGTTCCTAGTGTTACATAGCATGGTTGCGTGACTATAGACTGTAGTAATCTATTCTATATTTTATAAACAAACAGGAAAGGTGCTCAAAGGCTGTGATCATGAAGCATAATTTCAGAGAAGGGAAAATGTTGTTTACCATGCTTTGTTCAGTACACATTGCATGCATCAATTAAAATCTCACACTGTAGCCAATAGGTATATATAATTATTGTCAATAAAAATAAACTCAAAACATCATCTTTCTTGGTGTATAAGGTTAAGGGGTGTTAAATTAGTATTGCAACTAATAATATGATCTTTGGAAGGAGTTTATTAAGACAAACATAATCTGGAAATAAGTATATTGACATTTTGTCATTCTAAGTGGAGTGATTAGGAGGCAATACTTTATCTTAAATTCATGATTAATACATCTTTTAAATTGTTTCATGTAACAAAAATGAAGTATTTCTTTAAGTATGTATTCAATTAATTTGAATTAGGGCAGTATCAAACAAGAAATATGGAATTAAATCACTTGCTGAAGTATGAAACAAGACCAAAAATCCACTCAACATGCATTAAAGATCTAAATCTATGCCACGACACCATCAAATTAATCGAGAGCATAGGGGAAACTCTTCAAGATATTTGGGCTATTTAGATCCTTTGACATTCCATATGAATTTTCTGTATAGTTTTTTTAATTTTTTTTCTAAAAATAACTATTAGGATACTATAAAGAATGATTTGAATCTAAGGATCACTAGGATCATATTGATTTCTTATATTATATATTTTATAATCCATGAACACAGGATATATTTACATTTATTTGTATGACATAGTTTTCAACATTTAAATATTTTATTTCCTTGGTTAAGTTTATTCCTAAGTATGTTATTCCCTTTTATGATTTTGAAATTGAATTGTTATCTTTATTTCCTTTTGATTTATTTACTTATTTTTACATTCTATTTATATAAGGGGAATAAATTTTGTGCATTTCATATATTCAGATTTTGGAGCATAGTGATCTATCCTAACCTCTCTCCTGCCCAGGCTCATAGCTTCCTCCCTCCTTCATTATTTGTTTAATTTTTACAAAGACATACTTTCAGTTTATGTTATAATCACAAGCTTAACCCTCCACAAGGTAAAGGATTTAACAAATAATAGAAGGAAACTTACTGTTCCTGAAGAGTATAGAAAGAGCTATAAACAATAATCTGAAATGTTAATTTCACTCCTATACATAGCATTTTTGGACGCTATATATTAGTAACCACATATCATGGAAATCAGGATGTTTGTATTTTTTGAGGCTGGCTTATCCCACTGATCATAAGGGTTTCCAGGTGCATCCATTTTATGGCAAAAGACATTATTTCTTTATTCAGTTATCAGTTGATTGGCATCTGGGTTGATTCCAAATCTTAGTTATTATGAACTGAGCTGCAGTAAACATGGGGACACAGATAACTCAATTATGCTGATTTCACTTACTTTGCATACATTCCCAGGAGTGGGATGGCTAGCTCATATTGTAGATCTTTCTCAGATTGTAGAGGAATCTCTACACTGTCTCTAGTGATGGTTGTATAAATTATATTGCCACCAAATGTGTATTAGGGAACTTTTCTCCTCACATTCTCACTAACATTTATTGTGTGTGTGTGTGTGTGTGTGTGTGTGTGTGTGTGTGTGTGTGATTCTAACTGGGGTGAAGTGAAACCACATTGTGGTTTTTTTTTTTTTTTTTTTGGACAGGCAGAGTGGACAGTGAAGAGAGAGACAGACAGAGAGAAAGGTCTTCCTTTGCTGTTGGTTCACCCTCCAATGGTCGCTGCAGCCAGCACGCTGCGGCTGGTGCACCATGCTAATCCGAAGGCAGGAGCCAGGTGCTTCTCCTGGTCTCCCATGGGGTGCAGGGCCCAAGCACTTGCGCCATCCTCGACTGCACTCCTGGGCCACAGCAGAGAGATGGCCTGGAAGAAGGGCAACTGGGACAGAATCCGGAGCTCCGACCAGGCCTAGAACCCAGTGTGCCAGCGCTACAAGGCAGAGGATTAGCCTATTGAGCCACGGTGCTGGCAACTCCTTTCCTTTCAAATGTGGAACTCAGTAAGTCCAATCAGACAGAACTGTGTGTACTAGTACATGTAATACCTCAGGTGTGCTATTATTTTGGGGAAAGTGGAAGGGAACATCTGGGATCCCTCTGCAGAGAGAAGAGAGCCCCAGAACTGGTCCCTCTGCTGGTTGGATTAGGGATTGCAGACTACACTGCAGTTGGAACATTGCCCCTGGCTACCAGTCAACAAAATTTCAAGATCCTAAGCAGACAGGTGGATGGTAGCCTAGCAGAGTTAGAGAAATCTATAACTCATCTTGAATCTTCACTAGACTCTTTGCCTGAGGTAGCCCTACAAAATCAAAGGGGCTTAGATCTTCTATTTCTAGAACAAGGAGGGTTATGCATGGCCTTGGGAGAAACTTGCTGTTTCTATGCTAACCACTTAGGTGTGTGATTAGGAACAGTGTAGCACTGGTTTGAAAACAATTGAGAGAAAGAGAACAACAAAGAGAAAGTGGAGATAATTGGTATCAAAACTTCTTCTCATGGTCACCTTGGCTAACTACACTTATCTCAGCAATTGTTGGAGCCCTGACCATCATTCTTATAGGACTTTTTATAGGACCATGCTTCCTAAATTATCTCTCAAAGTATATTACCAGCAGGTTAAATGCAGTTGAATTATTAATGCTCTGAACTCACTACCAACAGCTAAGTCAGGAGGAAAGAGAAGGGCCATGCCAGGTGTTGGGTCAGCAAGGCAAGTCAATAGTTTGACTCCTGAGTAAAACCAGTGGGGAATGTGACAGCATGTCTTTAAGTTTAAGGTTTTCTCATGGGACATAGCCTGCCCAAATGGTTATAGGTTATCTTGGTTGGTTGTTTCAGAGCAGGGACTGTTCCTCTGAAAGAAACAAGTTATAGATATCAGTCTGCTCTTCCAGCTGTAACCAGCATATTTCTGGCTTCTGTATTTCTGCTTGCTTGGTTGATAATGGTCAAGATCACTAAAATGTAGTTGCTGCCTTTAACAACCCCCCACCACCACCACCACTAAAACTCTGGGCTGCCTTCTCCAGACTTGCTCTGTGAGAGGGCAATCGCCATGGCTAATAAAGACTCCTAATTTATTTCAGAGGTCTCACTATGTTTTTTTTTTTTTTTTTTTGACAGGCAGAGTGGACAGTGAGAGAGAGACAGAGAGAGAAAGGTCTTCCTTTGCCGTTGGTTCACCCTCCAATGGCCGCCGCTGCAGCCGGCGCACCGCGCTGATCCGATGGCAGGAGCCAGGATCCAGGTGCTTTTCCTGGTCTCCCATGGGGTGCAGGGCCCAAGCACCTGAGCCATCCTCCACTGCACTCCCTGGCCATAGCAGAGAGCTGGCCTGGAAGAGAGGCAACCGGGACAGAATCCAGCGCCCCGACCGGGACTAGAACCCGGTGTGCCGGTGCCGCAAGGTGGAGGATTAGCCTATTGAGCCACGGTGCCGGCCCATTTTTTTTTTTTGAGGTCTCACTATGTTTTAATCCGTGTACCCACAACAATGCAGCTTACCTCTCACATACTTAAATAAAATTTAATGAGGTTTGCAATGTATTGTTTGGTTCTTGTTTATTTGGTGTAACACACGTGATGACAATAATTGAGTGGAATGATGTGTTTTGTACCCTAACTGGAAGTGAAGTTTTCCCCATGAGATAAAGAATGACCAGCAATTTGGTCTAAGTATAGTTGTATTATTTGACGTAGAAGAATGACATTTATTTATTTCAAGTTTACATCTGGTTTAAGGACATAGTATGCATTCAGTATTGATAAAGAGACTATTGTAATCAACAACTCAACTTAGTCAACTTAGTTGCACTGTTGTGATGAATTTGGCAAAACAGTATTATTGATATTGCTATGTATATATTTTGTAGATGTGAATAACATGTCATTGAATAAGTAAGGAAGATTATGTTTGTTAATGCTAATTCCTCTATTAAGAACCCAGACTGATATAATAACTAAATACTGACAAGAAAATATAAATTTAAATTAGTAATATGCATATCTGCATGCTCTCTGTGAAATGGAATGTGGGCATAATTAGAAAGCTTATGGACTCTTAAGAATGAGTTTATGGGGCTGGCACTGTGGCATAGTGGGTAAAGCCACTGTCTTCAGGCATCCCATATGGGTGCCAGTTTGAGTCACATCTGTGCCACTTCTGGTTAAGCTCTCTGGTATGGCCTGGAAAAACAGTAGAAGATGGTCCAAGTGCTTGGGATCCTGTGCCTGTGTGGGAGGCCTGGAAGAAGCTCCTGGTTCCTGCCTTTGGATTGGCACAGCTCTGGCCATTTTGGCCATCTGCAAAGTGAATCTGCAGGTGAAAGACCTCTCTCTCTCTCTCTTGCTCTCTTTGCCTCTCTGTACTCTGTCTTTCAAATAAATTAATATTTTAGAATGAGTTTACTATTCAATTAATTAAATATTTTTACTCTGTATAATGTAAGTTTTTAATAATGCATTCTAGACTGTTGCTAGAACATTACTGTTCAAGCCACCTGTAGGAAAGGGCCAGTATCTTCCCTAATGCATTGTGGATTGATATTTTGCAACATTTAATACTAAGTAAAATGTAAATTAGTTACTAGAAAAATGAAATTCTGAAAGGACAGGAAATATATAATCCTGCTATTTCATTTTAAATCAGATGCTCCTACAAAATTAACCATTCTTTCTAATGATAATTACCATATTTTATTTTAAAATATCTGCAAACTTTATGTTTTGTGCTGTCTTTGAATATATAACAATTACCAATACAAATTTAATGTCATTTTTATGGGCTACTTTTCGGCAATTTCTCTTATCTCTTGGCATTTGTATTATTTCTAACAAAGTACTCATTTCTTCTCATAGTAATGACAGCAAATTGCTTTTCATTTCATAATATTTGCAGCACATTTGAACTTTTTGTTCTTTGAATTTCTACTTACCACCTGTACATACCTTTAATATCCAAGTTTAAGTCAGTATTTGCCTGGTGGAATGGAGGCCAGAAGTTCTGTAAGCTGTCCTGGAAACTTTCATGTACACAGTTTCTCAGAGAGACTTAGGATGGGGTAATCATTCACCACTTTCAAGTAATATATTTTGTACATTTTATGGATGTTTATGGGGCTTAAATTTTCCTTTAGTTGTGAAAGATAAAGAAGTCGAAGACTATTCTGGTAAGTGCTATTGTCTTTGATTTTGTTTTTCTTGAGCCTTTATTTTCCTTTTTTCATGTGTTGTAAGAGTCTGTTATCAGCAATTTTCCATATGTCTTTTATCAATCTATTATTTCTCCCACTGGGTTACTCATTTCTCCTCTCTTAAACACAGCTTATTTTATTTCAGAAAACATCCAATATTTTTATGCTTCATATTTCCTATTACCATTACCTGTGTGTGTTTATAATATCCTTTTTTTTTTTTGAGAGGTAGAGTGGATAGTGAGAGAGAGACAGAAAGAAAGGTCTTCCTTTTCCGTTGGTTCACCCCCCAATGGCCGCTGTGGCCAGCGTGCTGCAGCTGGTGCACAGCACTGATATGAAGCCAGGATTCAGGTGCTTCTCCTGGTCTCCCATGTGGGTGCAGGGCCCAAGCACTTGGGCCATCCTCCACTGCACTCAGGGGCCACAGCAGAGAGCTGGACTGGAAGAGGAGCAACCGGGACAGAATCCAGTGCCCCGACCGGGACTAGAACCCAGGGTGCCGGTGCTGCAGGCAGAGGATTAGCCTGTTGAGCTGTGGCACCAGCCTATAATATCCTAATCTAAGTTTATCCTTCCATTGTGAACCTGTGAACAAATTAAATTTTGATTATGAGGTCATGAATTCCACCAAAATTATTTAAGTTGTATTAAGAACCCATCATTTACAAATATTTTGAAAGATCTTGGCATTCATGATAATTCACATCATCCGTGTCATGAATTTTAAAGCCATCTTTTATTCTTTTCCTTTTTAAATTTTTTTTTCTTATTTGAGAGTTGCAGAGAGGAGAGTCAGAGATCTGCCATCTGCTGGCTTACTCTACAGATTGCTGCAATGGCTGTGTGGCCAGGCTGCAACCAGGAGTTTCTTCCCATCTTCCACATGAGTGGCAGTGGCCCAATCACTTGTCTATCTTCCACTGCTTTTCTCATGCCATTAACAGGGAGCTGGATGAGAAGTGAAGCACCAAGGATAGGAACAAGCACCAATATGGAATGCTTGCTTCACAGATGGAAACTTTATCTGCTGTACCATAATGTTGGGTCACATGCAACATATTTCTAACTTATTTGAATTTTATGGGACTCTATATTTACTATCAGTGTATGATAGTTGCATTATAATAGGTGCAGACACTGGCTTCTTTGAATTTTTACTGCTAACTTACTTGAGCTTTGATTTCCATTTTTTATTTTTTTCATCCATTTTCCTTTTTAGGGTAATTGTAGTCATATAGTTTCCAGCCAAAGTACTTATATCTACTTGTTGTTGTACTATTGTTTTTCTAAAATTATTTTTCTTATAATATATTTGATTTCATAGCATCTCTATTTTTACTTAATTTTTTATCTTGGTCCTTGTAACTATCACCTATATATATATTTAGTGAACTATGCTCAGCAAATCCTACCACTGTGAACCTTAAGCCATCTTTCTTGGTGTTTTCATTATGAGGTTATCAACTACCACAAAATTGTATAAGTTGTTCTGGGAACCTTCATGTACAGAATTTTTCAGAGCCATTTTAGGAGCATTTGATCTTTACCCACTTCAAGGTAGCAGATTTTATGGTAAGTGTGATTGTTTATGGAGCCATACCATTACTTTTGATTTTTTTTGGAAATATCAGTAGGTTAGCCCTAAATACTGATATTTTACTGGTGTTTTTATTCTGGCAGGTGGTGTTTTCTTTCATTAACATTTCCTGAAGCACTCATTTATTTTTCTTTCTACCTAATTATAATAGTATATTGTTAAAATATTTTATTTATTTAAAAGGCAGAGTTACAGGGTGAAAGGGAGACAGTGAAATTAAGAGTGTGTGTGTGTGTGTGTGTGTGTGTGTGAGAGAGAGAGAGAGAGAGAGAGAGAGAGAGAGGAAAGAGAAAGATCTTAAGATCTTCCATCCTGGTTCACTCCTCAAATTCTGACAATGGCCATGGCCAAGCCAGATTGAACCCACAGCCTAGTAGACTTCCATGTCTCCCACATGGGTGCAGGGGCCAAAGAATTGGTCCATCATCTAGTGCTTTCCCAATAGGGAAATCTAGATCAGAAGAGGAGCAGCCAGGACTTGAACAGGTACCCATTTGGGATGCCAGCCCTGAAGACAGTGACTTTACCCACTATGTCACAATGCCAGCCCCAATAGTCTAGTTTTCAGCAGTTTTTTTTTATCTTCTTTGCATTCTATCATTGCTACTAAAACTATTCATTGTTTCATTGCAATCATAATATATTTTATTTCATAACAGCCTGTTTATTTGCTTTTGCATTTGAGTTCATAACTTATACCTATATACCTCTTTAACTTGATATTGTAAGCCAATTCTAGCACTGTGAATGTGTGGTTATCATGGTTGGGCTTTTCTTTATGAGATCATCAACTCCATCCAAAGACTACAGTTTTTGCTGGCAATCATCATGGACACACATTTTCAGAGACATCGTAGATTTATCTGATAATTCTGATAAAAGCCGAGACACTGTGGCAAATATATTCTACATCAAGGATTTCAGTGAATGATACCCCAGTGGAAAGAAAGGGTGATAAAAGAAAGATGTACTTTTCTCTGAAGTGAAGGGAGAACTTCCACTTTGCTTATGGCCTTGTCTAAATATTGACAGAGTTTGTGGTCAAAAAGGCTTCCATAGCCTTGACAGGTCATGGCAAGAGCCTTGAGTGATCACTGAGGTCATAAATAAGAGTGGTAATTGTTAAATTAACAAAAGTCACAGTGTACTTACTCCCCATGTATGACCTCTGTCCTTAATGAGTTGTACTATGAGAACTGCAAAACTTGTTCTCAGCTTTTTTTTTACATTGCATGTAGGTATGTGTGTAAACTGTTGAGAGCTTTACTTAGTATAAAGTTGGTCTTCTGTATATAAAGTTAATTAAAATGAAGCTTAAAAAAGAATGGGATGTGGCCGGCGCCGCGGCTCACTAGGCTAATCCTCCGCCTAGCGGCGCCGGCACACCGGGTTCTAGTCCCGGTCGGGGCGCCGGATTCTGTCCCGGTTGCCCCTCTTCCAGGCCAGCCCTCTGCTGTGGCCCGGGAGTGCAGTGGAGGATGGCCCAGGTGCTTGGGCCCTGCACCCCATGGGAGACCAGGAAAAGCACCTGGCTCCTGGCTCCTGCCATCGGATCAGCGCGGTGCGCCGGCCACATCGCGCTGGCCGCGGCGGCCATTGGAGGGTGAACCAATGGCAAAGGAAGACCTTTCTCTCTGTCTCTCTCTCTCACTGTCCACTCTGCCTGTCAAAAAAAATAAAAAAAAATAAAATAAAAAAAAAAAAGAATGGGATGTGAGAGGAAGTAGGAGGTGGGATGGGAGTGGGGGAGGGAAGGTAGGTATGGGGGGAAGAACCAATATATTCCTAAAGCTGTACCTATGAAAGTTGTATTCATTAAATAAAAACTTTAGAAAAATAAAAGACACACACAAATAAACCAATCTCTATGATGTCAAGTCAAAAAAGCCAATGTGATGCCACAAATCCAATGTTGTTATATCATAATCTCTGAGATATCCTAATCCACCTTTGTGATACTATAATCAGTAGTGATGCTATAAAACAATTATGATGTTATAAATCAGTATTTGGGTGGCATAAAGTATTGTACTACAGTAAAACAAAATAATAATAACAGAAACTAACCATTGTGGTATTACAAAACTACCATTGTAACATTATAATCAATTGCAATGCATAAACAACCATGATTATGTCATAATGACCAATGTGATTTTATAAAATTACCATTTTGGTGTCATAATCAATTGTGAAGTCATTGAAATAATTGGGACATCATAACTTTACCATTATGAAATTATAATTAATTGTGATCTCATAAAGTAACCATTATAATGCCATATTTAATTGTGAAATCATGAAAACTGTTTTGATGTCATAAACTTATAATATGATGTCTTATTCAATTACTATGTCATAAACCAGCATTTTGATGGCAGTATCAATTGTGATGTCATAAAACACAATATTGATGTTATAGTAAAATCAGATATTATGAAAACTATTTTGATATCATATACTAATATGTTGCCATGAATGTGTAATTGTGATATCATAGATCAAACATTGTGTAGTCATGATGAAATAGTAAAACCATGAATATCATTGTGATGTCATGAAACTGCCATTGTGAGGTAACAATCAATTGAGATGTCATAAATGAACACTGTGTGGACATGACTTTTCACTGTGAGGTCATCATAATTTATAAAGTCATAAAACAATATTTTGATATCATAAGCCACAATTGAAATGTCATAAAACTGCCAATATAATGGTATAATCAAGTATGATGTAATTAAAACAATTTTGAAGTCAATACCTATTATGATATGAAAAACCATGATGTAAATGATATAAAGCTATAATTGTAATGTCATAATCAATTAGGATATCATAAAAATCCTTGTAATTTTCTAATCAGCTAGGATATAATACACCTACCATTGTGATGTCCTAATCAATTGACTCATAAATACCATTGTGATGTTATACATATACTAGTATGAAGTTATAACCAGTTTGTGATGTCATAAACTATAATTGTGATAACATGAGCAACCTTTGCTGTTTAAACTATAGTGATGTCATATCAATTATGATGTCATAAAGCATCATTTTCATGATAAACCCAATTATAATGTCATAAAATCTATTGTGATTCCATAAACCAGTATTGTGATGGCATAACATACAATTGTTATTGCAATAAAGCTACCAATGTTATGTCATAATCAATTGTGATGTCACAAAAATCAACTGGGATATGATAAATAATCATGGTGAGTTCATAATCCATTTAATATTATGATCAATATTGCAGTCTTAAAAGCCACCATGATGTTATGAACCTATCATTGTAACATTATAAGCAATTCTAAAGTCAATAAATCATTGTGATGCTATAAAGATACCATTTTGATGTCATAGTCAATTGTGAACTAATAAAAACCATGGTGATGTCACAAACTTACCTTTAGGAAGTCATAATCAATTGTGAAGTGTTAAACTGCCATTGTATGATAATCAATTGTGATATAATGAAAGCCATTATTTTGCCATCAATATTATGATGCAATAAACTAATATTTTCATGTCACAAACCAACCACTGTGATGTCATAATCAATTGTAAAGTCATAAATACCACTGTGACATTTTAAACCTAGCATTGTGATGTCACATTATGATTTCATAGACCATGATTGTGATGTCATAATCAATTATGATGTCATGAAAACCACTGTGATGACATATACTAATATTGTTATGTATACTGTGATAAATAGAAAAATGTGATTTCATAAACCAGTTACGATGTTGTCATTATTAACTGAACTTTTATTTTTTTGACAGGCAGAGTTACACAATGAGAGAGAGAGAGAGAGAGAGAGAGAGAGAGAGAGAGAGAGAAAGGTCTTCCTTTCCATTGATTCACCCTCTCAATGGCTGCTATGGCTGGTGCTCTGCGGCTGGCACACTGTGCAGATCTGAAGCCAGGAGCCAGGTGCTTCCTCTTGGTCTCCCATGTGGGTGCAGGGACCAAGGATCTGGGCTATCCTCCACTGCACTGCCAGGCCACAGCAGAGAACTGGACTGGAAGAGAAGCCACCAGGACAGAATCCGGTGCCCCAACTGGGACTAGAACCCAGGGTGCCAGTGCCGCAAGCAGAGAATTAGCCAAGTGAGCTGTGGCGCTGGCCATTAATTCAACTTTGAAGCCATAAAAGCCATTGTAGCATAACATACCATTGTGATGTTATAATTGTGATATCATATACTACCATTGTGATGTTATAAGCTTCCATTGTGATGCCATAAAACTTGTTATGGTGTTATAATCATCTATGATATAATAGAAAACATTGTGAAATCAAAATCTGTTGTGATTCTGTAAAAAATTTTGATGTCCTAAACTACCATTATTATCTCATAATCAATTGTGATGACATAGGACCTGGTGATGTAATAATTAATTGGCATGTCATAAACCACCATTATGATATCATATTTTTAAAAAGTTACCAGGGGAGTGATGTTCCATTTTTGGGCAATTTACATATGAGTGTGAATTTTAAGAAACATAACAATAGCAATGTTTCCCCACAGCATCAGCCCCAAGACCCCATTTCTTAAATCTGCAATTTAATATGCAATTCCAATTTTTTAATGTGCAGGCAAAGCTCAACATTTCTGCAAGACAAATAACATCAGTTTATGGCTCATGGCTCTAGCATTTACATGTTTACTATTTTTCATAAAAAGATCCAGCTGAGTATATATTCAAAAGAAATTAGATCATACTATTAAAAATATACCTGAACTCCCATGTTTATTGTAGTGATCTTCACAATAGCAAGATATAGAATAAACTTAAATGTACATTACCAGATAAGTGGGTAAAGAAAATGCAGTACATATTCACAATGGAATACTATCAGCCATAAAAAGGATGACATTCTGTAACTTTCAACAAAATGGATGGATTTGGATTTGATGTCACTTCAAATATGAAAAACAGACAAAGATAAATACTACACTTTATCCTACATGTGTTGAAGCTAAACAAGTCGATCTGAACACAAAATAATGATAATTGTAGGATGGTAAGTGTGTATGTTAGATTAAAGGAGGTTGAATAATGGGTACTAAATCAGATTTTGAAGGAATAAGTTCCTAGTGTTAAATAACAGAGTGGGATGGCTATAGTTTACAATAACCTATTAGATATTTTTTGAGCAAATGAAAAGAGGGGTTCTTAATAGGCTGCAATCATCAACTAAAGGCAAAGATGGGAAAATGTTAATGACTGATTTTACCAGCTCATGTGATGTACATTTGTTGAAATTTCACATTACACTTCATAATTATGTACAATTATTAGAAAACCATTTAATATTTAAGAAGATGAAAATGCTAACTAACCTGAGGTGTTCCCTTATCCTGTCATGTCCCATAAATATGTACAATTACAATAATTTAAAAAATATTATTCTAAAAAAATTTTTACAGAATTTATTTTAATTACTTGAGATGCAGAGTACAGAAGATGAGGGAAAGATAGCTAGAAAGGTCTTCCATCTGCTGGTTCACTCCCTAAATAGATGCAATGGTCAGAGATGGGCCAATTTAAAACCAGGAACCAGTAGATTCTTTGGGGTCTCCCATGCTGGTGCAGGGTCCAAACACTCAGATCATCTTCTGTTGCATTCCCAGGCATAGCAGAGAGCTAGATCAGAAGAGGAGCAGCCAGGACATGAGCCAGAACACCTATGGGATGCTGGCACTACATGAGGAGGCTAAGCCAACTATACCATAGCATCAGCCCTTCTAAAATCATTTTTAAAAGAACTTTCTATTTGAGTGAATAGCTAAAATAAGCTTAAAATTATGAAGTGAGCATTTGTCCTAACAGTTGAGATGGCTGCATTCCATGGTGGAATGCTGAGTTTGAATCCCAACACTAACCCCTCATTTCAGTTTCCTGCTTAGGTGCACTCTAGGAAGCAGCAAGTGATGAAGCAAGTAGGTACCTAGATTGACTTCTCATCTGGTCCCAGCCTCACCTGGGCTATTGTAGGCATTTGAGGAGTGAACGTGTGTGTGGGAGATGTCTATCTCTCTTTCTGTTTGTATCTATTGGCTTGTTTCTCACTCTCAGACAAAAAATAATTGAAGAGGTACTTGCAATATTTACTATGATTCCACAATAAATATCTTGTGTTAATATTTTTGGATGCACAGATTTTTTAAATGAAAATAATTAAATTACATAGATACTATTTACTTTGTGTGCATAAAATAAAAAGCTATATGATAAAAATCATATATAGTATTTAAAAAGAAATATCAAAGCAGAAATAATCTTTCCATGTAATAAAGAACCGCAATATTAAACCCATGAGAGTATTCATTGCTTCTACATTTCTATAGGCAAAATGTATGAAAAAGTTACAAATAAAAATACTTTCAGGATAATCATTTGTTCTAGCAAATAACACATAGGTTGGGATGTTTGAGTTCTATATCAGAGTTTGAGTTCCATATCTTGGGCTTGAGTCACACTTCCACTCTGAACTGTAGCTTCCTGTTAATGCACCCCTCAGGATGTGGCATGAGATGGCTCAAAAACTGGATTCCCTCAATCAAGTAGGATTCTGGATTGAATTCTAAGATCCCAATTAATCCTGGTCCAGCTCTGGCCATTGTGGGCATTTTATAAGAGAACCAGCAGATGGTGCTCTGTATGTTCATCTTTCTCTGTCTTAAAATGTAAATTTAAAAATAATATTACTACTGATCTATTAAAACAATAGGCCTTTATCCTAACAAGGTTATTTGATATAGTATTATATATGTTTAAAATTAAACTGCATGAATGATTATTCTAGAATAGTTATCACATCAAGTATATTTAAGTACATTATTACATCACATTATAGAAGCAGGGGAAACGTGCAGAGACTAATTCAGTTTTCTACTTTTCAAAAGAAGTCTCTGTAGAGCCCAGTTTATGCAGGGGCATCCCCAAGCATCACTGAATCCAGCAGCAATGGAGAAAGGCATGGAGTGCTCCCTGGAAGAGAGTCCACCTGAAGTTCAGGAGGCACCACACACTGAGGGGTTGTGACAATCACCTTCCCCACCACCAATAAGGTCTTCTAGCACCTTGTACAGGAATTTCATGGGGATCTGAAGTGGGTTGTGATCAACTAGCTTGCTAGCCAGGAAGGGCCCACAGAAGCAGGTTGTGGACTAGTCAGAGTAAGCTGAGGAAAGGGCTCAAACAAAAAGAGTGTGGAAACCTGGGACTGGAGACCAACCTTCAACAGCTACTGTGAGGGGAAATCTGTGAGGGATGCCTGAGAGTGCTCCAGGGCCTTGTCACTTCTAGAGGCAATGCATTTGAATCATCTGAGAGGTGCCCAGCTCCAATCTGTGGTTATCAATGATACCCCTGCATGAGTCTCATATGCTGCCATATGAAGCTCATGAAATAGTACATCTGATACAGTCCCACCCTGAACACTGTATCGCCAGCTCCAGAGGGTAGTGAACAGAGCTGCATGATGTCATCCACTTGGATCCCTAGGCAGCTCTGCCCCCTTCCTGGATGTAGCCTTGCAGGCTGCAAGAAAAGGAGGGTTACTGTGCCTGACCTGAATAAACATGGTGGTGCTGGCAGGGAGCAGTTGAGAGACCTGCTGTAGCAAGTTCAGTGCCATAGCCTTCAAGTACTGGATCTGCCACGAAATGGCCCTGAGGATCATCTTGCAGTTTGAACCTCCAGAGCAGCTGCTGCCTGTGCTCTGTGGTGCCACTGCTCATGTAAGGGACAAGTTCTATGAATGAGTGTTTGTTGGAGTCTTAGGACTTATCTCTCCCTCAAAATTCCATACCTAATGCAACAATATTCCTTTTGTTTTACTTGTTAAATATCTTGAAGTTTGACCTACTCTCATAACTTTTGAACTTGAATTGTATCAAGATGCTTCCTACTCATATCCAGTATTTTTTATCTTCAAATAAACCACCCAGTAGTGTATATTTTGTAGATGTGATTAACCTCTACCATCAACTAAGTAAGGGAGGTAATACTTTTTAATGCAAATTCCTCTATTAAGAACCCTGGCTAAAATAATAAAAAAGCAGAAAAATTATGAAATTAAATTAGTAATATTAATATCTATATGCTCTCTGAGAAAAGGAATGTAGTTATGATTAGAATATTTATGGGCTCTATTCTTTAAGAATGAGTTTATGGGGCCGGCACTGTTTTTTGACTTTCTATCTACCACCTACATATATCTTTTATATCTTAGTTTAAGTCAGAATTTTCTAAGTGAAATGGAAGCCATCTTGCTTGTATTTTACATTGTGAGGTCATCAGATTCCTTAAAGTTCTGTAAGTTGTCATGGGAACTTTCAAATACACAGTTTCTCAGAGAGACCTTAGGGTGGGGTAATCATTCACCAGGTAATATATTTTGTACATTTTATGGAAGTTTATGGGACTGTAAATTTCCTTTTAATTGTGAAAGCTAAAGAAGTTCAAGATTATTCTGGTAACTATTATTGTCTTTGATATTCTTTTTCCTGAGTCTTTATTTTATTTTTAATGCATTATAATAATTTGTTTATCACCAATTTTTCATGTCTTTTGTCAATCTATTATTTCTCCCTCTTAATCATAATATATTTTATTTCACGAAACAGCCAATAATTTTATGTTTCATCTTTCATATTACCATTACCTGTGAATGTTTTTAATATCCTAGTCTAAATCTATCCTTCCATCGTGAACCTATAAACAAATTGAATTTTAAGTATTTTATCATGAACTCAAACAAAATTATTTCAGTTGTACAGACTACAATCATATATATCTATTTTGAGAAATCTTGGAACCCTGAATAATTCACACTATCCAGGTAATGCATTTTTAAAGCCACATTTTCTTATTTTCTTTTTAAAAGTTTTGTACACTTATTTGAGAAAACTTTTCAATTAGCAAGAAATTCGTTGGCTATGATTAGTGCCCAATCAGCTTTTCCATCACTGGGTATACTGCTCTTAGTGGTTGGTGCTGAAGATGAAGAATTCCTTAAAGAGCAACCCCAAAGGAAGGCTTTGGATATCTTGAGGGAAAGCAGGAGCAAGAGCTGAGAAAATGCAATTTCCTTACCAGACACTCGGGGTCTTGTGCATTGTTGACTTCTACCACCCCTCCACCCAGAACTCTTACCAAAGTTTGGTTTAAGGGTCTCAAAGTTACAGGTTTACTGGAAAAGATAATAAATCAAGGACTGTTGAGAACTGCTCTCAAGCAGTCCTATCCTATTTTTAGCTGGACAGAGGCAAGGATCACCACTGACTGGCCCAAAGGAAGTTGAAACTCAAAATTGCACCATTCTGCTCAGCTTAATCTCATCTATAAGAACTATCACTGTAGACTCCTGCATTGTTTTTCCTCTGGGAAAGTGTTGATGGTTATTTCTCTATTCAACTGTGTAATTCTAAAAAAATCAAGTATTTATACCAAACAATCCAGCAATTTAGCCCCTAAGTAACTAGCCATAACTACACTAATAAATTATAGACTTGCATATAAATTTCCTAGCAATATTATACTGTGTAGCCCAAAATTTGAAACAACTTAAATGTCCTTTAACTGAAGATTTGACATATAAAATGTAGTATGTTCCTAGTATGGAGTAACACTCAGCAAAAAAAGAATGAAATAACACAATCATTATGCATCTCAAAAACATTGTGATAAGTGAAAGAAATCAAATGCAAAAAATTACATATTGTATAATGAAATATATGATATTTCTAAAATGGCAAAACTATAATGCACAAGAGTTGTTGCCTGGTGCTTTGAAATGGAATAGGGATTAACTTAAAAGAGCAAGGGAGGTCTTTTCAGGAGAATGGGAGTGTTCCAAAATTGGATGTGGTACTGGTTAAATAAGATAAATTTAAGAAAAATGTATTAAAAGTCATAAAACTGCATACATGAGGTAGGTGACCATATGGTATGTAAATTATACAACAAAGCTGACAAAATAATTCAGAGTTCCCAAAAGCATTGGCTAAATGAGTTTCTTAATGACATGTTCTAAAATAAAACTAGAAAAGAATTAAATATGCATTTACTGATCATTTGAAATAAGTTGTAACACAACCTTAACCATTGGTACATTTTTAAAATTATCTCCTTCTTGCTATTGATATATTTCTTACATAATTTGATTTATTACCTTAATATTTTGCTTAGGATACCTATAGCTTGGCCTATGAAATGGATGCATTTAAATAACTTGATTTTTATTTCATGTCCTGGTACCTTTACATCAACATCAATATAATATCAGTTTCCCAAAGGAAATTTTAAAATATTCTTTGTGTTTTCTACTCTGTGTAGGTATGGGAAATGTAAATTTATTTTTCTTCCTTAAAAGTGTGGAGTATTCTGTAAGTCTGGACATGAAATTTTGATTCTGTGGTTTCATTTCTTGCTTGGTTCTTTGGAATTTTCAAAATGTGATTCAACTTTCTGGGTTTATATAGGGTTTTCCTGTTTTATGTTGTGCTTGTGTTTTATAAATTTGATTTTCAAAATATGGTGGATTTTGATCTTTGCAGTCAAATTTTTACTTTTAAGAATTTCAAACTTTTCTCCTAGTATCTCTATAAAACAATTATTCTGTTTAAAAAAAAATAAGAAAGAAGTTGTAATACTATAATTGTGGGGAAATTAGTTACACGAGGCAATTCAAAGATGGCACCCAAAGGAAGTAAGGTGGATGGAATCCAAAGTTGTTTACCACTAAAACTAATTGGTGGCCGGTGCCTCGGCTCAATAGGCTAATCCTCCACCTTGCGGCACCGGCACACCGGGTTCTAGTCCTGGTTGGGGAGCTGGATTCTGTCCTGGTTGCCCCTCTTCCAGGCCAGCTCTCTGCTGTGGCCAGGGAGTGCAGTGGAGGATGGCCCAAGTGCTTAGGCCCTGCACCCCATGGGAGACCAGGAGAAGCACCTGGCTCCTGCCATCGGATCATCATGGTGCACCGGCCACAGAGCGCCGGCCGTGGCAGGACAATGGAGGGTGAACCAACAGCAAAGGAAGACCTTTCTCTCTCTCTCTCTCCCTATCCACTCTGCCTGTCAAAAAAAAAAAAAAAACTAATTGGCTACGCAACATCAGGGGGAGTGGCAACAACTGATAATGAGGGTATACACATGGCTAGTCCTATAGACATTGCCCCATAAAGTGATCTTTGATTGGTTGGTCCTTATGCCCTGCCCCAATGACTCTGCAGTTTTGTGCTTTAAAAGGCTTTGTTACACGTGAAATAAACCAGTTCTTGCTACACTTGGCTCCCTGCTGTGTCTGATTGTCTCTGGGATCTGGAGGCTGGGGAATGGGCAAGCAGAGCACTTACCTTTTCTCAGGCCCAGTCTATCCTGTATGGGTGGACTAAGACCCTGCAATAATCTATAGCAAATTTTTTTTGACAGGCAGAGTGGACAGTGAGAGAAAGAGACAGAGAGAAAGGTCTTCCTTTGCCATTGGTTCACCCTCCAAATGGCCACCACAGCTGTTGCGCTATAGCTGGCACACTGTGCTGATCCAATGACAGGAGCCAGGTGCTTCTCCTGGTCTCCCATGGGGTGCAGGGCCCAGGCACTTGGGCCATCCTCCACTGCACTCCCTGGCCACAGCAGAGAGCTGGCCTGGAAGAGGGGCAACCGGGACAGAATCTGGTGCCCCGACCGGAACTAGAACCCGGTGTGCTGGCACTGCAAGGTGGAGGATTAGCCTAGTGAGCCATGGCACCAGCTCAGCAAAATATTTTTGTAAGTAACTACATTTTCTAAAACCACAAATATAAAAAATTTGGACAGTGGCATTGTTTTCTATTTTTGAAAATCTCTTTAATGTCTTGCTTAATAAAAAAAAAAAATTATCTGGACTCTCATAGCTGCTTGTCCTTCAATCTTGGGTAATACTGCAAGTCACACTACCCCCTGGAAAAATATCCTGTAAACTCATAGAAGGACAAGAGGGCAGGGAGCAATTAATGACAAGGTTGACAGAACTATACTTTCAGAATACTTATAGTGAGGGACTGTTTCCCTGCTCATTTGTTGGTTGAAGATTTAGTTGGGGAAATGGATGTTTTAAAGGGGCAGACTTTCTGGGCTCCTGAACAACAGAGCTGCATCTTGTGTCTTGTTTAAGGGGCAGAGCTGATTCAGCCTCTGGACCACACAAAAGACCCATGAAATCATTTGGCCTGGCCTTAAGGCAGCCACAGGCAGGGCTGGAAATTCAACAGACTAATTTTTAAGCTGATAATTTTCTATGGCCTGTGAATGATGTTTTAAATATCCAAATGGCCCCAGGCAGACACAATTTCCCCACCCCTCTTAGACCCTGGAAACCAAGTGTGCTGCACACTAGGCATCTCATTGCCCTCCACAGGTGCTGTAGCTGTAGGACTTTAAGGGACTGCATGTCCCACCATTCCCTTCTCCTCACCACAGCCACAAGCTACAGCATAAAATTCTCATCCTGGAATTATGTTGTGTTATCCAGGAAGATTCTATTGTAATTGCTTATCTTTGTGCAACCTAGAAGTATCATCTTTAATGAACATTAAGCTAAGTCAGAGGTTCTCAAAATTGAGTCCAGGGACCAGCACCAGAAGCAGCATCTTATAACTGATTTGAAATTCAAGCTCTCTGGCCCCACCCTCCTGAACAAAGCCTCTGCAGTTGAGGCTCAGCAATCTGTAGTCTAACAAGCCTTTCAGGTGATTCCAATGCACCAAATAGTTTAAGGCACTAGCCTTGAAGTTAAACTGAGCTGGATCTTTCCTTGGAAAGGAAACCCAGCACAGGTGATAAGGAAAGCACTTTCATTCCCTTCCTATCTCCTCCCCTTCCTGTGTGAGTGGTTCTGGAGAGACAGTGGCAGTACAAGCTTTGAATCAGAAACACAAGTTTTTGTTATTCTGTTTCTCTGGAGATTCCTAATTAATCCATGGTGAATAAATTGCACTGATATATAAGAAAAGATATTTGAAAAAATTCCTAAATATTATGGATTAAAACCAATTAATACTGGGACCAACGTTGTGGTACAGCTGGTTGAGGTACTACTTGTGACACTGGCAACCTAAATCAACTGTGATTGAGTCCAAACTGCTCTATTTCTGATCCAATTCACTGCTAATATGCCTGGGAAGGAAACAGAAGATGGCTCAAGTACTTGGACACCCCCCAACCCAGGTGGGAGACCAGGTTAGAGTTCCAAGCTCCTGGCTGTGGCCAGGAACAGTCTCAGCCATTATAGCCATTTAGATACTGAACCAGTGGATGGAGGATCTACCTTTCTCTGTCATTTTGCCTGTAAAATGAATACTTTAAAAAGATAAAATTAATACATATAAACCCGACATTTACTTAATATTTAATTTATTTCAAATAATTTACTAAAATAATGTCTATGGTTGCAGCCATTAGCTTCAAAGTCAGAAGATGAGATCAAATCATTACTATTATTTACCATTGTTTCTGATACTCACAATGAACATATTTAGAAAAGGAAACTTGTGGTATAAAAATTGTAAATGTTTCAAAACTGATTTTTGATCTAGAAAAACACTTTAAATCATACTTTGTTAAGATTTCTAGGAACAAAATAAGCACTCAAAAATGGCCATCATACATAAAGGGTAGAAATACTAATTAGATATAAATATTTTTAGCACACAATGTAGAATTTGGGGAGTGAACTGGCAGATGGAAGATTCTCTCCCTCTCTCTCTCTCTGCCAGTCCTTCTCTCTGTGTATAACTCTTTCAAATAAATAAATAAATATTTATAAAAAAAACAACAACAGAGGAGAGGCTGGCATTGTGTGTGGCATAGCTGATTAAGTTGCCACTCACAATTCTGGCATTCCAAGAGGGATGGTTTGATTCCCAGGTGCTCCAGTTCTGATCCAGCTGTTAATATACCTGGGAGATCCACAAAAGATGACCCAAATACTTGGGTCCCTGAACGCATGTGGGAGACCTGGATGGAGTTTCAAGCACCTTTTTTTTGGCCTGGCCCAACCCTAACTAGTATGGCCATTTGAGAAAGGAATCAGTAGATGGCATAACTCTCTCTCTGCCTCTCCAACTCCATCCCCTTCCTTCTCCCTCTCCCTGTAACTCCTTACCAAAAGTACTGTGAAATTAACTACAAAACTTGTTCTCAAACAGGACTTTGGATGTTTTGTGTGTGTGTGTGTGCTGTGGGTGTGGGGACAAACTGTTGAAATCTATACTTAGTATAGAGTTGGTCTTCTGTATATAAAGTTAATTAAAAGTTAATCTTAATGAAGAATGGGATAAGAGAGGGAATAGGAGAAGCAATGGGAGTAGGTGTGGGAGAGTGGGTACCAGAGGAAGGAACACTAAATTTGTACCTATGAAATTTCCATTCATTAAGAAAAAGCTTTAAAAAGAACTTAAAAACTCCTAAAAAAAAGAAAACCTAGAGACCAGTGAACTACAAAATAATGATCTTTCAGCATTTACAGAAGCTCAGCTGCAACCTTGTATTGGTTTAAGTATGGTGCTTCATCAATTTCATACAGGAAAGGGAATACACTTTGAAAAACAAGCACAAAATTTAAATACAAGTGCAGGGAAAAATGTTTTTGATGCAGAAAGGGATCATAGTGCTTGAACCCCAAAAAAGAGATTTTAAAGTGATCTCTTCATGGTGGTTCTTTTATTATTATTATTATTATTTCTTTATTCAAACATGAATTTGAAGAGGAAATCCTGTCATTTTGTGTTCTGGTTGGGAGTCTAAAGTAGAAACTCACTTGCTGGCATCATTGCTTTTTTGTATTTTACAATAAACTGTCCCCCCATCCACCCAACCCCTGATGTTTTTATGTCTAAAACAAAAACTTTGTAGTCATGGGGAAAAAAAATAAAACTAGTCTCATCTTCTAACACCTTCAATGTCGTACCCAAAAATAGCATTAATTTTGGAATCTGATGTCCAATTTAAGAAAGAATTGACCATCACACTTAGTTGAATTAGTAGTGACTTGAGTTAGTAAATTACCTAATATTAAGCCCACAGAGCTCCCATCTGCCGATTCACTCCCCAAGATGGCCAGGACTGGGCTACAACAAAGCTAGCAGCCAGAAATGTATTTCTGGGTCTTCCATGTAAGTACTTGAACCATCTCCTGTTGCTTCCCACAGTGCCCATTGTCACCAAGAAGCTAGAATCTGGAGAGGAGAAGAACATGTCCCCAGGTACTCCAATATGAGATGTGGCCATGGCAAGTGGCTCTGAAACCAATAAGCTGAACATTCCTGATGTTAGAGTAGCTTTGTTAATACTAATCTTTTAGAACACTTCTGCTCAGCATATCAACTCTGTCACAAAACAAGCACTCACAGAGTTGTATATCTTGTATATGGGAATGAAGAAAGAAGGGAAGGATGAGATTTCATTTTAGATTTGAACTTTTGGACAGCCACACAGAAGCATTCAACAGGAAGTCAAACTTAATGTCTAAAAGCCATGAAAAATGTCCCAGCTGTAGGGATACAGGAGTTTTAGATCACAAAGGGCCACATCTATCAAGGGGAATTATACTACAGACTGAAGGGGATACAATATTGACCCCTTGATAAGTAGTGTTCAGGAGAAGAACATAGAAGTATTCAGGGAAAAAGACAATGACCCATCACTGAAGCTATGATGGAAAAGAACAGAGAAGAATTTCCAGAAAAACCTCATTCACAATCACTTCAAATATGGCAAAGAAAAGATATTTTAAGAGAGGCCAGGCATTTAGCTTAGTGCTTATCATGCTAGCTAAGATACACTAGTTCTACCTCAGAGTGCCCAGGTTGGATTTTCAGTGCCAGGTCCAGTTCCTAGCTCCCAGAATGAGGGAGGCCTAGACTACATTCCTGACTCCTGCCTCAGTCCTTCCCCACTTCTGTTTGGTATGATTGTTTAGGGAGTGAATAAGTATATGGGAGCTGTTTATCATTTAGTCCATCAGCTTCTTTCTCTGCCAAGCTCCTAAATATTTTGAAATAAGAGAGAAGATTCAAGTAAGAAAAAGAATAGTAAATAGCTTTTGGGTTTGTTTATGCATATTCTGCTAATAAAATTTTGAAGAACTGAAATAACATTACACCAAATTAAAGTGAAAACAATGGAATTATTTGCCCAAAAACAGATCTTGGGAGTCTACATTTGTGACTAACTGAGAGAAATGTATAAAGATTTATTTAAGAACCTATAGTTGGCACCAGTATTGTGGTACAATGGGTTAAGCCTCCACCTACACTGCTGGCATTCTGTGTGAGCAGACAACATAAGTCCTGGCTACTCCATTTCCAATCCAACTCCCTTGCTAGTGTGCCTGAAAGAGCAGTCAAAGATGACTTGAATATCTGGGCCCCTTCCCAAATATGGGAGACCAAAATGGAGTCCCAGGCTCCTGGTTTGGCCTGGCCCAGTCCAAGCCATTGACACCATTTGAGGAATGAACCAGTAGATTGAAGATATCTCTTTCTGTTTCTCCATTCCTCCCAATTTCTGTAATTCTGCCTTTCAAACAAAAAAAAATCTTAAAAAATAAAATAACCTGCACTAGATTCTTTTTCTCATATTCCTGACCTCATCCCTGAATCAAGCTCAGCTCCTCAAAACTATTAGACTGTCTTACTCTAACAATTCAAAAACAAACTTAACTGATTGTGTTTTAATACTAGGTAACTCTTACCCTTGCAGAATGCTAAATATTTATTTCCAGGATTGCATTAAAACACTCCTCACTCCATCATTTATGTGACAATAAAGATTGTTTCAGACACCATGACCCACATTTAGCATATTGTACTCTAAGTTACCATTCAAATCATGTAACATATGTTTATCTATGACAAGAGAAAGACCAAAGACCAAATTGTCTTATCTTAGATGACTATAATGTTTCATTACCATGCCAGATTCATCATTCATCTTGTTTGTGTATATTCCCTGAGAATAAATTTTATGTGTATTTTTCATTTTAATTAATAAATTCTTATAAATTTCCTGAAATGAAAACATAACAAGCAAAGGAATATTTTAGAAAACCACTTACAAGGGAAGTACTAATTTTCTTTGCTCTTAGAAGTGTGTGCAGGTGCCAGAACCACACCTGGAAGAGAAAGTGAATGGAAGGAGTTAAAAGAAGTATTTATCTGGTTTCCTTCTACATAGATCTATGAAAAAAAAGGATATGATAGAGTAAATGAAGAATAATTAATACATTACCTGAGAAAACATGAACTTCACAGTGGAGGAATAAAACTTTAAACATAGAAATGCATAATAATATGCACCCACTTCTATTAAATGGCAGAGATTAAACTGAAGTTATCATTGGTTCAATGAAAGCATTGTCTAATTTTTAAAATAATAATAGTAAAAAATAAAATATTAAGGGTTATTGTTCAAATAAATGAAGTTATCAAAGAGATAAGCAGGCCAGCACTGCGGCTCACTAGGCTAATCCTCTGCCTTGTGGCACTGGCACACTGGGTTCTAGTCCTGGTCAGGGTGCCGGATTCTGTCCAGGTTGCCCCTCTTCCAGGCCAGCTCTCTGCTCTGGCCAGGGAGTGCAGTGGAGGATGGCCCAAGTGCTTGGGCCCTGTACCCCATGGGAGACCAGGATAAGTACCTGGCTCCTGCCATAGGATCAGCGTGGTGCACTGGCCACAGAGCGCTGGCTGCGGCGGCCATTGGAGGGTGAACCAACGGCAAAGGAAGACCTTTCTTTCTGTCTCTCTCTCACTGTCCACTCTGCCTGTCAAAAAAAAAAAAAAAAAAAGAGAGAGATAAGCATTATGTTGTCACTAAAATGTATATTTACTGTAGTACACTTTTCCAGTAATGATTCCAAATAACAACATTCCCTGTATTCATCCCTTCACAAGACCTTGTATTTCACCATTTCACTTGCTTTACCCATGAGATATTAATAAATGTGACAGAAACAGATAGTTTGTAAAAATATTTGCCTTCTCAGATTTTCCTTACTTGACACAATTATCTTCTGGAAAACACTGGGTCCTGCCTGTGGAAGAGGTAGAATCTAGCCAAGATTCACCAAAAATCACCATTTGAGTGACTGCTCCAATCTTGATTCAATTCCAGTTTCCTGCAAAAGCACTCCCTGAAGAAAATCACCTGAAAAGCAATGTCGCAAATAGGTGTTAGCCTTTGAGCTGTGTTGGAGACTTGAATTGAGTTATTTTTTAAATAAAATTACTTATTGAAAAAACAGATAAATCTTCTCTAAACCCAGATCTTCGAGTTTAAAGTCACCACAAATGTGTTGTGCCTATAGATATGCTTACTGTGAACATGACATGTATTGGAAGGTTGGATCCATATGTTCTCTTGCCAAATAGAGTCTCCATGATTCAGACAGGACAGAGCACAACCTCTCAGCCACACACACACAGAGAACATATTCCTGGCAACAAGGTATCTAGAGAAAACACAAAAGAGGATGCCTTGTCTCCAAATTGGCTGTTTCACAACAATTCACTGTGTCATGACAAGGGAGAAGAAAATAGACATGGATTCAAATAGCACCCAATCTCTTTGCTCTTACTGAATCTTAAACTTTCTGTCATATTTCTTCACTTCCTGTATGTCTTTTGAATTTACTATAACAGCTTCTTGTTTAGATTTTAAGTAATTCTTATAAATTTTACTAAAAAAAAGTGTCCCTACTGCTACTCACTGTCATGCTTAAATTCTATACATCCCTCAATTTTAATGCTTATGAGCTTAGTTAATTAATGATTACATTTGTAATTGCCACATATGATAAATTTAGTTAATTTACTTATTTTTAGTTAAAAGAATTAAACTCAATCAAATATTAGTCTCAGAACTGATTCATGGTATAATTTATGTGTTCTGGAGGCTTTTCAGATGTTGATTACATTTGCCATTAAAATACAATTTTTAAAAATCCTGTGAAGGATAACTCCATGTGCACTAAACTGGTAAAATCCAGGGCATGTGATGAAAAACACACAAAATGGTAAATTTGGAAAAGCTGGTAAGTATTATAAATGGTTGGCAAGAGTTTAAAAACCCACAATGACTCACTATGTCACTATTTTAGTATATACAAATGCTGAGAAAATCAGAAGTATTTGTTAAAATTTCTACTACGATGCACTAGATTTATGATTTTCAGAATGTACTTCCCTATATATAATGTAGGTCTGTGCTAGCTTTGAGTAGCAGAAAGGCTTCTTTTGCTGTTTTTTAAAGATTTATTTTTTATTTGAGAGGTCAAGTTACAGACATAGAGAAGAAGAGATAGAAAGAGAGGTCTTTTAACCACTGGTTCACTCCCAAAATGGCTGCAACAACTGGAGTTAAACAAATACAAAGCCAGGAGATAGAAGCTTCCTCTGGGTCTCCCATATGGGTGCAGGGTCCCAAGCACTTTGGTCATCTTCCACTCCTTTCCCAGACAAATAACAAAGAGCTGTATTGGAAGTGCAGCAGCAATGACTGGAATCAGCACTCATATGGGATAATGGTGCTTCAGGTGAAGGTTTAACCTACTATGCCACAGCGCTGGCCCAGTGGTAAATTTTAGGAAGACATCCTTCATGTAGATTAGTCTATAATATTGTAAGGTAAGGTTTAGGTTTTATTTCCCACACATCAGTATTTATCTTTTGGCAACTATAAATATTGAATATCATGAATATGTATATATATGTACATATTTTGTAGCTGCAGATTTTGTCATTCTTTCTAATTCTCTTTTTAATGCCTGCTATTATGCCATTTTATGGAAATTGTATTGATATTACCTGTACACAATGATCAGGCATTTCCATTGTAATATGTGTTTATGTGTACAAGAAGTTTTGTGTCTGTGTGTATATGAGTGCACAATTTTTGATATATAGTTTAAAAAGTAATGCTGTGAGAAATATTAACATTCATTTCAAAATCTGTCCTCCCCAGAGATGGGTGTCTATGAGTCAGACCACAAGACCCCTCTAAGTGTTATGGACTGAAATGTGCTTTCCTAAAACTCACACATTAAAGTGCTAACCACCAACATGACTCTACCTGGAGAAAGTGCTTTTTAGCAGGTCAAATAATATCTTATGTGTGATGTCCATCAGGAGAAAGATTTCTGGAAAAATCAAGCCAGTATGACCTTGATCTTGTATTTTCAAACTTCACAACTCTAAGAAGTAAACTTCCATGATATAAAACATATTATCTATGGAATTTTGTTAGCAAATTAATACAGCCTTATTTCTGCCAGCATTTCCTGCAGCCACCTAGAAGGTCCACACTGTTATCAGGGAAACATAGAAGCTAAAACTATGACTTAAGATGGACAAACCTCTAGAAACACAAGAAAGATACCCTTCTCAATGACCCAGAAAAAATAAAAAATGTATCAAATCCAAGGACAGTAGAAAAAAGTGAATAATAAAGACCACAGCGGAAATAAATAAGGAAGAAACTCGAGAAATTAAAAATTAATAAAATTAAGAGCTAGTTCATTGAAAAGAAAAAAAAAACAATTCTCAAGCTATAGTAAGAGAAACAGGAAATGATCCAAATGGATGAGATCAAAGAGAGGATATAATATCTATTCAAACAGGAAAATAAGAATTTGCATTCATATTTCTATTTGCAGATAGCATGATTTTATATGGAGAGAAACCTAAGAACATCATCAAGAAAATTCTGAAAATGATAAATGAACTTAGCAAAATTGACAATACAAAATAAAATCAGTTGCACTTTTGTACATAATAGTCAACTCAGTTGGGAAACAAATTATAAGAACAAACATATTTACAATTGTCACAAGAAAATAAAATACCTCGCAATAAACTTAATCCAGGATATGAAAGCCCTCTACAATAAAAGTCACAAAACGATGATGAAAGAAAATAAATATATAAACATTGGAAAGATGTCTAATGAACCTTGATTGAAACAATTTGTATGATTGAGCTTTTATACTAACCAAAGTAATGTGCACCTTTGATGAAATTTGCCTTGAAACACCAATTAAATTCTTCACAGAGGGAATAGCACTGGGGCACAATGGGTTATATTTCCACCTGCAATGCAAGGATCCCATAGCAGAATAATTGTTTAAGTACTGTCAGCTCTACTTTTGATCCAGCTCTCTGTTAATGTGATTGAGAAAGCAGGACAAGATGACCCAAGTACCTGAGTCTTTGCCACCAATGTGGGAGATGGAGATGGAGTTCCAGACTCTAGATTTGTCCTTGCTCAGCACCAGCCATTGTTTCCTTTAGGGAAGTGAACCAAGAGATGAAAGATCTCTTTCACTCTCTGATTCTCTTTGTCACTCTGTCTTTCAAATAAATAAATCTTTTCAAAAAGAAAACCAATTCTTCACAGAACTAGAAAATAAAAAACTAAACTTAATCTGAAATCAGAAAACCCCAAATTTCAAAGCCATCTTGAACAACATAATAAATCTGAAGGCACCACAATATCTAATTTCAAGACAATATAAAAGTAGTGTAAGCATTGGCATAATATCAGACACATAGTTCAATGGAATAGAACAAACATCTCAGAAATAAACCCACACTTCCACAAGCAACTTATCTTTAACAAAGGAATAAAAATACCCTGAAAAAAGAAGAATCTTTTTAAAAATGGTCCAGAGAAAACTGATTATCCATATGTAGAAGACTAAAAATAAAACCTAACACATGTTACACTATGTAAAAGTGAACTCACAGTAATGTAATACCTAAATAGAAGACCAAAAACTAAGTAAACATAGAGAAAGTGTAGAACACTGGCATAGAAACAGCTATTGTATAAGATTCCAAAAGCACAAGCCATAAAAATAAAAATAAATTTGATAATATCAAATAAGATGCTTCATACAAAAAAGTAATTATCAGAGTCAAGATACAATGAGCACAGTGGCAGAAAACACTTGAAAAATCTGAATATGACAAAGGATTTATATCCAGAATATATAGAGAATTGGAAAAACTCTAAGCAAAAAAAAAGCACAGTTAAGAAATGGGCAAGGATCATAAAAGACATTCTATCAGAAAAAAATACAAATGGTCAAAACATGTGAATGTGCTCAATGTCACTAACCATCAGGGAAATGTAAATCAAACCACAATATGAGGATCCAAAACCTCTAAGAGAATGCAATGCTCAGGTTTTTGTCTGTGCATTGAGTGGGTTTAGAAGATCCTGTTCACCTGCAGAGAGAAGAATCTACATATAGGCAAAGAAAATCTTACTCTTTTTCTAACAGGCTTATTTGAATCTTGACCAGTTCCTGTTAGCCTTGCCACAAACTTTCCAGTTTCACTAATTTCCATCTGCTAAATTCTTATTTAATCTCCTCTCTGTATAGTAGTCCTTCTATCTATTGAGGATACATTTGTCTTGTTTTGTTTTATTCCTTCTGTCTCTTATTAAGTTCTTGCAAGGAATTGTGACCCTCAAAAGATCCATTCATTTATGCAGTCTTTAGTTTTCATTAGTGACTACATGCCAAGTAGTATGTTAAAGGCAAGGCATAGATCGGAGTTTGTGAAATCAAGAGGCTTCCATAGCCTTGGCAACTCATGACAAGAGCCTTGGGTGATTGCTGACATCATAAATAAGAGTGTCAATTGTTAAATCAACAATGGGAATCACTACACACCTACTCCCCATGTAGGATCTCTGTCCTTAATGTATTGTACTATGCAAATTAATGGTAAAACTACTACTCAAACAGTACTTTTTAAACTTTTATTTAATAAATATAAATTTTCAAAGTACAGCATATGGATTATAGTGGCTTTTTCCTTCCCCATAACTTCCCTCCCACCCAAAACCCTCCCATCTCCTGCTCCCTCTCCCATTCCATTCACATCGATTCATTTTCAATTCTCTTTATATACAGAAGATCAATTTAGTATATGTTAAGTAAAGAGTTCATCAGTTTGCACCCACACAGAAATACAAAGTGTAAAGTACTGTTTGAGTACTAGTTATAGCATTAATTCACATGTACAACACATTAAGGTCAGAGATCCTACATGAGGAGTAAGTGCACAATGATTCCTGTTGTTGACTTAACAATTGACACTCTTGTTTATGGCATCAGTAATCAACCTAGGCTCTTGTCATTAGTTGCCAAGGCTATGGAAGCCTTTTGAATTCACTGACTCTGATCTTATTTAGACAAGGTTTTAGTCAAAGTGGAAGTTCTCTCCTCCCTTCAGAGAAAGGTGCCTCCTTCTTTGATGGCCCCATTATTTCCACTGGGATCTCACTCGCAGAGATATTTCATTTAGTGTTTTTTGTTTGTTTGTTTGTGTTTTTTTTTTTGCCAGAGTGTCTTGGCTTTCCATGCCTAAAATACTCTCATGGGTTCTTCAGCCAGATCCAAATGCCTTAAGGGCTTATTCTGAGGCCAGAGTGTTTTAAAAAGTACTTTATACTCTCTGTGTTTCTGTGTGGGTGCAAGCTGTTGAAATCTTTACTTAATAAATACTAAGTTGATCTTCTGTATATGAAGATAATTGAAAATGAATCTTGATGAAGAATGGGATGGTAAAGGGAGTGAGAGATGGGATGGTTGCAGGTGGGAGGGAGGTTATGGGGGGAAAAGCCACTATAATCCAAAAGTTGTACTTTGCAAATTTATATTTATTAAATAAAAGTTGAAAAAAAGGCAAGGCATAGGCCAGAAACTAAGCAAAATTCACTCTGCTTAAAGCAGAGTTGGGGTCAGGAGCCATTCACTAAGACAAAGATGGAGAAGTAGGCAGGAGTGAGATAAAAAATGGTCATGTAGCTTTCTTATTAGCGTGAAGATATGAAGGTGGAATAAGGTGGCAGCTATTGCGTTTTACTTCTGCTTGAGGAATTGATTGAAGTTGAGAGCAAGACTGGGAGCCATGTTAGATAAATATTGCAATTCCATTTGTGCAGGAGATAGCAGATCTAAGGAAGGTGGCTAGTGGAATGAAGAGATTTGAGCAGGGAGATGGCAATTGGAATGAAGAGAATTGAGCAGCTAAGGAATAGAATCATCCAGTCATAAATGAATGGAAAAAGGAAAGAATTGATGATTCCCAAATATTTGCTTTTTAATTTTTTTTATTTTATTTATTTATTTTTTTGACAGGCAGAGTGGACAGTGAGAGAGAGAGAGACAGAAAGAAAGGTCTTCCTTTTGCCATTGGTTCACTCTCCAATGGCCACTGCGGCCGTTGCGCTGTGGCCGGCTCACCATGCTGATCCAAAGGCAGGAGCCAGGTGCTTCTCCTGGTCTCCCATGGGGTGCAGGGCCCAAGCACTTGGGCCATCCTCCACTGCACTCCCTGGCCACAGCAGAGAGCTGGCCTGGAAAAGGGGCAACCTGGACAGAATCCGACACCCTGGCCGGGACTAGAACCCAGTGTGCTGGTGCCACAAGGCAGAGGATTAGCCTAGTGAGCCATGGCGCTGGCCAAATATTTGCCTTTTAGGGTAGTTTGAATGTTAGTGACATATTTCAAGATAAGGATTACCAAAGTGGAAGAAAGTTTTACTTTTAATTTTGCTCAAATTGATTTTGAGGAACCTGTAAAAGTTACAGTTGAATTCTATGCTAAGGAGAAATGTAAATTTCTTTAGTATAATATAAAGTATGAATCATGCGGACTAGAAGAAATTAGCCAGGCACTGCACATCTGTGTAAAGTGTGAAAACAACCACTGCAATGGTAAATATTTGAGCAATATCAATATTTAGTTTTAGGCAGAAGTGATGGCAAATGGACTCAAAAGGAGTAATCAGAAGGTCAGAGGGAAGCCAGGATATGAGATAGGATGTATGCTGAGAGAGGCAGTATTTGAGGAGGGAGCTTGGAAATGTGTCAGATGACACCTTCTAATCCCTTTCTTTATTCTTATTTGTTCTCTATTCCATTAACCTGCTTTACTTTCATAATAAAATTTATTCTTAATGAACTTGTATTTTATATTTTCTTATTAGCATGTGATCATATTATCACTAAGAGAAAAAGGTTCTATATTCAGTGCATAAAAAAGGGTTTGGCACATAGTAGAACTTTAATGAAGTGCTGAGCGAATGACATTCACTCAGTCAATGAGGAATTAAAAGCATAAATTGCATTAACCAACACAGTAATTACTAATGACCTTGGAAAGAGCAATTTGACAGGAATACTGGGAATAAAAATAAGGCTTCAATAAACTGAATAACAGAAAGAAAGGAAATTGGGTTTATGCCAACATTGAAGACTTTTTTGAAGAATTTAAATTGATGTTGAGAGGAACTGGCACTGTGGCATAGTGAGTTAAGCTGCCACCTGTGATGCCAGCATCCCGTTGAATACCAGTTTGAGTCTGGGCTACTTCACTTACAATTCAACTCCCTTCTAAGGCACCTGGGGAAGTAGCAGAAGATGAATCAAGGACCTGGACTACTGCCTCTTATGTGGGAGACATGAATAAACCCTGACTTAAACTTGTCTCAGCCCCAGCTGTTGTGACATTTGGGTAATGAGCCAGCAGATGAGAGATCTGCCTGTCTTTCCCTCTCCCTCTCTCTATAACTCTTCCTTTTGATTAAATAAATAAATATTAATAAACTGATAAAATAAAAAAGTCTCTGTAATCCAAAAGCTGTACTTTGGAAATTTATATTTATTAAATTAAAGTTAAAAAAATAAACTGATAAAAGAAAAAGACAATGGTATATCATCTTATTCCAAAAAGGTACAAAATAATAAATGATAGGACATGGGAAAAGAAACCACCATACGCTATGGGTGAAAATGCAAATTAGTACATGTGTTATGGAGAACAGTATGGCCATTCCTCAAAAAACATAAAAGTGAATCTACCATGACATAGTTATCTTACTCTTGGCTATATAGTAGAAATAAATGAAATCAGCATAGCATATCAAAGAGACAACAATTTTTCTATAGTCACTACAATGCAGTTCACAGCAGCTATGATTTGGAACCAATCTAGCTGTCAATCAACGAAAAAGTGGACAAGGGAACATCATTTAGACTCAAAAAGAATAAAATGTTATATCCTGCAAAATGTAAAGAAGGAAGTCATAAAATTAACTGAAATAAGCCAGGACCAAAAACACAAATGTCACATGTTCCTTGTCATCTATGGAAGTGAAAAAAATAATGAATCTGACCATAGAATTGAGATTATTAGAGGTTGAGAAGGGTAGAGGGTAGGGATAGAGGGGGACTGAATAACAGGCAGCAAAATACACTGAAGCAGAAGTAACTTTGGTGTTCCATAATACATTTTGATGACTACAGTTCACCACATTAGGTATTGTGTAAGGGACTGGAGGAGAGGAGCTAGTAGGCTCAAATTTATAAAGAGGAAATTGGAAACACAGCAGCCTAGCTTGATCAATTTCTATGTTGTATACATGTTCAAATATGCCACTATACCCTATAATAATATTACTAGTAAAAATTAATCAAAAGTTATTTTTTTTGACAGAGTGGACAGTGAGAAAGAGACAGAGAGAAAGGTATTTGTTTTCCATTGGTTCACCCCACAATGGCCACTGCAGCTGGCGCACTGCGGCCGGCGCACCATGCTGATCCGAAGCCAGGAGCCAGGTGCTTCCTCCTGGTCTCCCATGCGGGTGCAGGGCCCAAGCACTTGGACCATCCTCCACTGCCTTTCCAGGCCACAGCAGAGAGCTGGACTGGAAGAGGAGCAACTGGGACAGAATTCAGCACCCCAATCAGGACTAGAACCCAGGATGCCAGTGCCACAGGCAGAGGATTAGTCTATTGAGCCACGGCACCAGCAAGGATCTACTTCTTAAACTAGTTGCCGGTGCCAACTAGTAACAGGGTCCAACGACTTCCCTGTACTACATAGGAAGGTAATATAAAAGTGCCTTCTTCTGGTGAGAATACGAATTGATACAAAGGGACAATTTCTTGCAATTGGTTAACCAAAGTCAGGAAGAGAGAACACATGGAGTCAATGGCAAGTTTGGTAGCTCAACCCTAATCCTGCAAAGAACTTAATCAATGGCTACAACCATTCCTGATATTGTATGAGGAGCAAAGTGATCTAATTTGGAAGATAGCTAAGAACGAAATCACCTGGCCTGCCTCTTGTGATGCCATCTTCAAGGGAAATGTTCTCTATGATCATGATCATAATCATGATCATAGATCATGAACTTTTTGAAATGCCTTCATAAGAATATATATGCATGAGGCTAGTATTGTGGCATAATAAGATAATCACCATCTTTGAAGCTGGTATCCCTTATGGGCAATAGTTCATGTTCCAGCTGCTCCACTTCTGCTCTAACTCCTGCTGATAAGCCTGGGAAAGCAGTGAAAGATGATCAAAATCCTTGGCTCTAACACCCACATGGGATATCTGGGTGAAGCTCCTAAATCATGGCTTCAGCCTGGCCCATCCTTAGCCATTGCACCCACTTGGGTAGTGAATCAGTGGATGAAAATCTCTCTCTGCCTGTCTCTCTGCCTTATGAATGAAATGAAAATAAGTAAATAATTTTTAATTTTTTTTATTTGACACACAGTGAGAAAGAAAAGTCTTACTTCCATTGGTTCACCCCCCAAATGGCCGCTACAGCTGGCATGCTGCGCTGATCCAAAGCCAGGAGCCAGGGCTTCCTCCAGGTCTCCCACATGGGTGCAGGCACTCAAGTACTTGAGCCATCCTCCACTGCCTTCCCGGGCCACAGCAGAGAGCTGGACTGGAAGAGGAGCAGCTGGGACTAGAACCCGGTGCCCAAATGGGATGCCGGCACCACAGGCAGAGGATTAGCCAAGTAAGCTATGGCACTGGTCCCAGTAAATAAAATTTTTAAAAGTGATATATATATGCATGCATCTTTTTTTTCTTTATAAAGGGGCATTTTTTTTCTGTACTTTGCTTTACATATAAGCATTCTATCCCTAAATCATTTTTCTGGCCATAACATATTTAGTATTTCATTGTAATGTATTTTACCAATTACCTATCAATATTCATTTAGGTTGTCTATGTTGTATTCCTATCATAAACAGTATTAGAAATAAATTGCATAATCTTTATACATTTGGCCAAATATATGTAAGATAACATCCTTTAGTTGAATCCTACCAAGAGACATTTGAATTTAAAGTATTTTGCATAGAAATCTGTTAAATTATCCTCCAAAGAGACTACTGCATTGCACTACTACCAATAAGAGTGAAAGTGCTTGTTTTCCCACACCTTCAACAAGTGTGTGTGATCAGACTCAGAATTCCTTCAGATGCTTCCAATTTCCCATTTCTTCTGACCTCTATCTTCAAGTTTTCTTTCCTTCTTTTCACTTCTCTGTTAAGATGGTCCTGCATTTATTTCCTCTGCATTTACCTTCTGCCATCCCTCATATTGCCAACCTCATTTTGCTGGTCTCAAACTTCCCTTATACATTCCCTAAATTTCAGCACAACTGAATAGAAAACAGGTGCTCTATCACTGGTCTTCCAATTTGCCAGCCTCCTGAACCAACAAAGAATGTTATTCAGGAAACATGGCAAAACTTAATCTGGGTCATATTATAAGAAATAACTTCCTATTGGTATAGCCATGAGGAAAAGTTTTCTAGAATAATTCTGTATTGGCTTTTGTTAAAATGAAATCTTGGCTGGTATAGTGAGTGAAGCTGCCATGTGCAGTGCTGGCATCCCATATGGGCACCATTTTGAGTCCTGGCTGCTCCATTTCTGATCCAGCTACCTGCTAATGAGCCTGAGAAAGCAGCAGAGGATGGCTCCAGTGCTTAGGCCCTTTCACCCACACGGGAGACCTGGATGAAGCTCCTGGTTCCTGGCTTCAGTCTATCCCAGCACTGGCTGTTGCAATCATTAGAGGGGTTAATCAGCAGATGGAGGATTTCTCCCCTTCCTTTCTGTCTCTCCCTCCCCCTGCTACTCTCTGTATGTGTGTGTGTGTGTGTGTGTGTGTGTGTGTGTGTGTGCCTATCCTTCTGGCTTTCAACTAAATAAATAAACCTTTAAAAAAAGGACATGCAGGTAACTTTAAAAACAATGGAATTCTTTTCCTATATTCCATATTGGATGGGATTCCTGTCTTTTGAAACAATAGCTTGTGATTTTTATTCATTACACCTTCTTGGGAACTGGGGTGAGAGTAAGTAAAAACAGGGATGAAAGAAAGGGAAGAAAACAACCCTAAAAATGCCACATTGTAAAGTAGGAGCAAATGGGCAAGAAGGCTGAAGGTGAGGGGGGAAAAAAGTGAAATTCTTAAATCCTCAAAAAAAGAAAGGAATGAAGAAGGAAGTGTTATGTAGGGAAGTATGGTTATGTTCTTAAGATTGTATTTGTGAAATACATTGAATCTGTCCTCTATATATTAAATATATTAAATAAAGTATTTAAAAATGAAAAGTTATTTCCTTTATTGCATCACTACTGCCTCACTCCAGCACTCCAAACACAGAATCCAAGGACAGGCATGGGTTGCAGGGTGGGTCTCAGTGGAAAAAACAATGCCAGCCCTATTTCTCTAACAGAAACCTCCTGACTCCTGATCCAGCAAAGCTCTACCTACCAACCATAATCAACTTCATAAAATAACCCTTAGGACAAAGCCTCAGAGAAAAGCAATGACAGCACCATTTCTTCGCGTATGAAGCATCTTAGAAATTAGCATGCTGCTGGGGCCAGCACTGTAGTGCAGTATATTAATATTCCACATGCAGCACCAGCATCCCATATGGGCAATGGTTCTAGTTCCAGCTCCCTGCTATGACCTGGGAAAGCAGTGGAAGATGGCCAAAGTGCTTGGGCTCCTGCACCTGTGTGGGAGACTGGGAAGTAGCTCCTGGCTTCTGGCTTTGGATCAGTGCAGCTCCAGTTTTTGTAGTCATTTCGGGAGTGAACCAGCAGAAGGAAGACCTTTCTCTCTGTCTCTCCCTCTCGCTTTAACTCCAAGTCTCAAATAAATAAATAAAATTGTAAAAAAAAAAAATAAAGAATAAAGAAGTTAGCATGCTGCTAAAGAAAGTAAGATTATGGTCAAGTTATGTATAAAGAACACAAGGATGCAAAGTCAGGAGGCAGTTTGTTGATTTATGAGCACCCACAGTGAATTGCAGATGATAGAAGGTGATGCATCCCAAAATGGGAACTAAAGTAGGAAGCCCAGAAACCAGTGCTTAACAAGACTCTGCGATTTACAAGAGTAAATTTTTCTTAGTAGATAAGACAAAACACATCGTTTATTTTTTGCAATGTTTTAAAGATTTATTTTAATCCATTTGAAAGACAAAGTTACAGAGAGAGAGGTAGAGACAGAGGAGGGAGATAGAAAGATCTCCCATCCACTGGTTCACTACCCATAATGGCTGCAATGGCTGAAACTGAGCTCATCCGAAGTCAGGAGCAAGGAACTTCCTTCAGGTCTCCCACATGGGTGCAGGGATCTAAAGACTTAGGCCATCCCCTACTGCTTTTTCAGGCACATGAGCAGGAAGCTGGATTGGAAGTGGAACAGTCCATGTGAGATGCCAGTGCTGCAGACAGAGGCTTTAACTCGCTGTACCACAATGCGAGCCCCATCATTTTTAATCTAATTATCTTTTTCATCTCATTTAAAAGGCATGCGGGGGGCAAAGGAGCTTCTTCCATTTGCTGGTATGTCCCCAAATGCCCACAATAGCTGGGAATGTGCCAGCCTGAAGCCAGGATCCTGGCACTCCATCTAGGCCTGGATAAGTTCAGCTGATTTTGAGAACACACAGTCCTAGGTGATACCTGCCTTTTATAAACACATGTTTCATTATAAAATAACACCAGCTACTATAAACACATCTCTCATTATAAAATAACACCAACCTAGGCTTCTAGGACTTGAGAGAAAACTTTAAAATACCTCACAGATAAGAGCAATGCATTAATCCAGAGACTGCTATGAGCCAACAGATTTCAAGAGTTCATCTCTGGGGTGAGCAAGAAAGCAGAGTCAGTCATAGCAGTTCTGGGCCCCCTTGACCCTGGAGTGGGTAAACAAACTAGCTGATTCTAATTTAGGCTGGGTGAACAGACCAGTAGTCTGGCCAAAGATTGTGTCACCCATTCAGGAATCTGGACACGAAAGTGGCCTAAAAAGAATCTTCAGGAGATGCACACAACAATAGAGCGCTAAGGGGGTAACCCTTTAGCTGTCTAACCCAAGACAGCAGAAAACACCAACCTTCTCTTCTGTTGTAAAGTTTCCTTGCTTTATTTTAAAGGCCTTGGAAAAACATATCTGTGGACAATTCATATGTAAGACACACATGGATTATTCATAATTGGTCTGTAAATATTAGCATTATGTCATTGAGAAATGAACATCAATAAGTACCTCAGGGAGGGACACTTAAAGGGAATTACTTCAGTTTGCTTCCTAGGGAATTATGCATCCTACATGAATTCTTCTTACAAAATGGCCCAATTGTTTGGGCCCCTGCCACTCCCATAGGGCAGGAGACTCAGAAGAAGCTCCTGGCTCCTGGATTCAACTTGGCCCAGCCCTGACAATTATTGCTATTTAGGGAGTAAGCAAACAGATGAAAAATTTTTTCTCTCTCTCTCTCTCTCTGTCTCTGTCTCTCTCTCTCCCTCCCCTTTTCCCTCTCATCTCTCTCTTTTCTACCTGTAACTCTTTCAAATAAAAATATTTTTAAAAGAAATTATAGATATATAATAATTTTATCTCCCAATGAATAGTGTAATGCTAATTGAAAGTGAGTTTAAACCAGTTTTGAATGTGTAATATAAGCTCTAGGAAAATTACCAAAAGAAAAATTTAGGAAATACTTATCTTTGATATCTTAATAAAATAGACAAAGTGAAATTCTAACAAAACAAGGAGATACTGATATTTAGAATAGTGGGTAATAAGTTATTCATCATGTATAGGAGTACCTGTGTTTGAGTCTTTTAGAAGAAGACAATAGCAGCCAAATATCCCATGAGCCAAGAGAGGAGGGATTCCCAAGATGAAATAGTTGGTGGTACCCTATACTACCAAGGATCCTCATTCTTAAACTTGTTGCCAATGCCAACTGGTAACAGAATCCAGAGATCCCTCTTTACTACATAGGAGGGTAATACCAAGGTTCTTTCCTCTGGTGAGAATACAAATGGATACAAAGGGGCAATTTCTTACAATTGATCTTAAGCAAAGTCAGGAAGAGAGATGAGCACATATCAAATGGAGTCAATAAGTCTCAGTTCCTCAACCCTAACCATTCAAAGAACTCAGTCAATGACTGTCAGCATTCCTGATGTTGCATGAGGAGCAAAGTAATCTAATTTGGAAGAGGGTTAAGAATAGAATCTCTTGGCCTGCTTTTATAGTGCCAGCTTGAAGGAAAAATTGTTATAGAAATGACCACTCACAGAACTGGTTTAATGGAATTACACTGACAACTCATATCTGCTCTCTGTCTACTCCATTTTGTTCATTAAAAAAAAAAAATCCAAGCACTTGACCATGTTTAAGTCTCCTCATTTAAAAGAAAAAAAAAACTTTATTCATTTGAATGAGTGAACAAAAGGGGAAAATGCACAGACACTTTTTCCATCTGTTACATCTCTTCCCAAATGAAACAGGGCCATTTGAAGCCATGCTTCAGGATCTCTCATGTTGGTAGAAAGAATCTAAGCACTTTGACCATCATATGCTGCTTCTCAATCTTGTGCATTGGCAGGAAGCTAGACTGGAGTGATGACAGGACTAGATTCCATGTACTCCAACACATAAGGAAGACATCTCAAGTGGCAGCTTAACTCACTGCAACATAACACCTATCCCAAGGCTTTCATTTTTAAACTCTCTTAGCTGTGTAACTCCCAATGAGTCTTGGATTTTTGGATGTTGAAATTTAAAAATCCACCACTTAATTTTTTAAAACATATTCAGAAAGCTAATTTTATAAACAAAATCAGTTCTCCAGCAAACGTGACTATACTCCCATCCATTTAATGATTCAAAGAAAGCATAACTAGTTAATAACTGATTATGGATCCAGGGGAATCATTTTTCTGCAATAATTCATCACCTTAATTTTTAAATGCTAGATCTTTGTCCTTTCCCATAATACAGTCTTTCAAGATATCATTTTTTTTAATTTGACAGGTAGACTTATAGACAGTGAGAGAGAGACAGAGAGAAAGGACTTCCTTTCATTGGACCACTCTCCTAATGGTTACCACGGCCAGCACTGCACTGATCTGAAGCCAGGAGCCGGATACTTCCTCCCAGTCTGCCATGCAGGTGCAGGGACCCAAGCACTTGGGAATCCTCCACTGCCTTCCCAGGCCACAACAGAGAGCTGTACTGGAAGAGGAGCACCCTGACTAGTACCTGGCACCCCAACCAAGACTAGAACCCAGGGTGCCGGTGCCGCAGGCTGAGGATTAGCCAAGTGAGCCATGGTGCCAGCCCCAAGATATCTTTTTAAACTAGATGTTATTTAAGAATATTTTTTATGATTTATAGAAAAATTACAAAGATAAAACTGTTTAGAGATACCTCACACCTCAGTTTAATAGTGAAAACCCCAGTTTACACTATTGCTAACATCTCATAATTACATGGCACAATTATCACAACTAATGTGGTAATATTTACATACTATCTTCTTTTTTTTAAGATGTATTTTAATTTGAAAGGCATATTTACAAGAAGGGAGAGAGGGAGAGGTCTTCCATCGATTAGTTCACTCCACAAAAGTCAGCAATGCCTGGGGCTGAGACAAGCAAAAATCAAGAGCCCAGAACTCCATCTGGGTTCCCACATGGGTGGCAGGAACCCAAGCACTTGGACCATATTATGCTACTTCCACAGGTACACTAGCACGTGACTGGATTGGAAGTGGAGCAGCTGGGATTTTAACCAACACTCAGGTGTGATTACTTGCATTGTAGATGGTAGTTTACATTGGGCCACAACACTGACTCTGATATTGACTCATCATTTCTAAAGTCTACATTTTATTTGAATTTCCTTTAATTACATAATATAATAATTTGAATTTCCATAATTACATTATATCCTTTATCTATTACAGAAACACCAAATTTCAATTTAAAATGAGAATCTAGATGTTTGAATTATAAAAATATGTGGGGTGGGGTGCTGGCACTGTGGCACAGTGGGTTAACGCCCTGGCCTGAAGCACCAGCATCACACATGGGTGCCAGTTTTAGTCTCGGCTGCTCTGATCCAGCTCTCTGCTATGGCCTGGGAAAGCAGTAGATGACCCAAGTCCTTGGGCCCCTGCACCCACATGGGAGACCTATATGGAGTTCTAGGCTCCAGGTTTTCAAATGGCCAAGCCCTGTTCACTGTGGTCATTTAAGGAGTGAACCAGCAGATTCAAGATCCTCATCCTTCTGTCTCTCCCTCTTTCCCTGTAAATCTGACTTTAAAATAAAATTTTTAATTCTTACCAAAAAAAGGGGGGGAAACAGTCAAACAGGGCCACATCCAATTAACATCCAAATAACAGCAAGGCTAGAGTTGTGCTGTTTCAAGTGGGAAGTCTCCAGCTTACAGACACTGACATAAAAGACACACTCACAATATATTTCAAAATAACAGATGAGATGTTTACAAGATAGATTAATATTATGATGACTTCTATTGTAAAGTTACAGTGAGTATAAGAAGATCCCTTCTAGTACAGCCAGGTTAACCCAGTGCCTAATGCAAGGAGACAGCTTGAGGAGGAAGATGTGCTCACAAGGGGAGAGAGTTGAAAAGTCCCCATTACTCTTCTCAGCATCATAAAGAGAAGAGAAAAAAGTGTACTCATGTCTGTGGTAATAAAGAGGATGGAAACACGAAAATTCCAGAAAAAAGGGGAGCAAAGCCCAGATACAGGTTTCTTAAGAAAATAAAATGAACTAACTCTCAGAATATAATGTGGGTTGAAAGAAACCAGCAGTTCATCAATTCTCACCAGGATCCAGAAAAACTGCACTGTCTACCCACAGCCCAACAGTTTCAAAACATATTTTCTATTAAATTCATGCAAAAGATTGCAGGACTCATGAATCCAAGTCTCCAAGTGTCACAGACAGGTTTAGTTCCCACTGTGGGCAGTTATAGCCCAACCAGGCACATAGAGAACATGAGAAAATCTTTTCCATAAGAGGGTCCATGAAATAGGAAGCTGTCACACAGGGCAACTATGTTTAGTACTCAATATGAGCACCAGAATAAGCACCCAGCAGACCTGTTACGTCCCAAGAGAAATCAGCTTTCCAACCTTACCATCACAAGGAAAACACAGCTACTTGAAATGCTTTGTGGTGACTGATAATATCTCTGTCCTTCTCTGAAAAATAGCCTGATGTGGACAAGGGCTGAGAGTTATGAAAATAGAGTTACATGCAATCTATTAGATGTGAATCAATGGAAAAGCTAGAAAATAATACCAAGACCAGAGAAGCATATGAGGAATGCAAGAAATGAGGGATGGATCAGTTTCTTCAGCCCCTTTCCTCCAACAAATTACTAAGGAATATAGTGGCATTTACTCCAGTGCCAAAGGGTTGGAAGTTGTCCACCTTGAAGATGCCCAATGTGAGCCCATTAGAGTCTCTTTCAATGGCCAGCATCACACAAGAAGTAGTCTTCCAGGGAGAGAGGCCAAGTGGAGTCTTGGATCAAGGCAGTGACTATTGCCTGGCCATCATCCCCTTTGCAGATCAGCAGAAACAGCAAAGAGAAAAATGGAGGAAGAAAGAGGAGAAAAAAATGGAAACCTCAAGTGGTGAAGACTCCATCTTTCTGGTTTACAGATACTCAGACAAGAGCCACCACAGGTTTTAGGAGCCACTGGGAAGCAGCAGCACATCATGGTCACTCGGAAAAGTCAACAGTCAGGTTCAGGTTGTTTATATATAGCTGACTTTGGTCTGTACACATTACAGGTGAAATATACCTGAGTCAAGAAAAGAAAATGACTTATAAAAACCTTCAAATACAATATTCCATGGGAAATGAACTTTGCACACCCAAGTCATGCAATAGAGTAGGTGGTGTATCTATATTTTAAAGCAGCACCACTCAAGGCAGGCCTGATATGTAGAGACTAACTTTAAGCAATGCATTTCCCTCACATATGCATCCTCTCATCAATTTCCCCAACAAGGGCCAGGCCGTGAATATTCCCCACATCCAGCACACCTAGAAAATAACATCCATACATATGAGCCTGTACAAATTGCACACATGGATACTTCATGCACACTGGCCATAAACATGCATCTCCACATGCTATCTAAGACTGTTTACAGAAACAGGCTCTCTGTGAGCCAACAGCAGCAACACTAATTTTGATGCACATAACTCTCTCATTGCACAAGATTCCCATTTGTCTTTTCTGAGAAGGAATAAAGTCACTTCAACAACTTGCCTGGCATCTCTGACAGTATTTAGAGACATAATTGATTTCTTTGGCATGTGTTCTTTAGAAATGTCTCTCTTCCACAGGATTGGTAATCGTAATTATTCATTCACTCTTAAACAAATTTGTAACTGCCTTGGATTTGTCATTAATATTTTTGCAGGGGTGGGAATATTTTCTCTGCCAAGGCCATTTGGATATTTATAACATCACCCATAAACCATACAAAATTACCAAATTGAAAATTTACATGCTATGGATTGCCTTGGCAGGGCCAGAAGAAATGATTTCATGGACCCTATATGGCTCACAGGCTGGATGTTCCCCACCCCTGATTTAGAGCAAAATGTTAACTAAAGTTCTAACTTCTTTCAACTTGTTTATTGGCCCAGACAGAGCTGATGTAAAATAAAGGTCCCTAGAACCAGTTGGAGTTATAAGACATTTCTTTCAATTCCCTTGAAACTTAACAGTGTGCATTTTTATAGCCACTGATGCCACTTCAAAATGTCTATTGATGGACTAGCATTGTGGCGCACTGAGTTTGGCTGCCTCCTGCAGTGCAAATGTCCCATATGAGCACCAGTTCAAGTGTCAGATGCTCCACTTCCAATTTACTTACATACCTCAGAAAAGTGGCAAATGATGACTTGGGTCCCTGCCACCTACCTACATGGGAGGCTTTTTTTTTTTCCCCTTTGGACAGACAGAGCTAGAGAGAGAGAGACAGAGAGACAGAGAGAAAGGTTTTCCTTTTCCATTGGTTCACCCCTCAAATGGCCATTACAGCCAGCATGCTGCCACCAGTGAGCTGTGCTGATCTGAAGCCAGGAGCCAGGTGCTTCCTCCTGGTCTCCCATGCAGGTGCAGGGCCCAAGCACTTGATCCATCCTCTACTGCCTTCCCAGGCCACAGCAGAGAGCTGGACTGGAAGAGGAGCAACCAGGACAGAATCCAGCACCCCAACCAGGAATAGAACTCAGGTGTTGGTGCCCCAGGCAGAGGATTAACCAAGTGAGCCATGGCGCTGGCTGACAATACCATTCTAGCAGAACACTTGAATCACTCAAACACAGTTATGCATGTGAAAACTTCATCATACTGAAATTCAGTCAGCAATAGTTTTCAAGACCACATCTTCTGCTGTATTATGTAGACATCTCTGTGGGGAGAGAGTGAACTTTTTTTTTCCCCTCTTCTTTCTTACCCTTCTTCACAATAACAACTTCTATAGATGCTTCCACACACCACAGCCATTATGAAATTGTAGAAATAATAACCTTCCATGTCAAAAATGTCATTGGCTTAAACACAAAACCCAGAATAAGACAAGTAATGGGCCCTCTTAATTAAACAGTATGGACTGTAAGATAACCAGTTTAGTGGATCATTGGGTGACTGTAAAGAACTGGGCAGAGAAAGAGTGTTAATTTTCTGTATTTATGCTTTTATAGTTCTACACTTCATGCAAATTCAGGTTAAACTAGCTCTAGTTATTGACCCACACAATAGATTTGCATTAACTTTAGTTCTCTTCTCACTCTGCAAAGGGAGCAGTAGCAGATAATAACATCCTTGCTAACAGAAGAATGAAGGGCTGAAGACAGAAATCAAAAAGCAGTCAAATGAATCCTCTGCTATGTTTCCATGGCCTCAAATTCGATTGAAAAAACGTCTGTTAACTAAACACAGAAGAGGGATCAATCCACAGAGCTACTACCCACCCTTCACGATGTTCGCTCTGAGAAAAACAGAACACGCAGGGCCACAGCTGCCAGGTGTGTCCTCGGGGACCCCACCAGCTGATGAGGTGCTGGGGGGGCCCAGAGCAGACCCTGGTCTGATCCTCCTTCCCCACCCTTCTGCAGCCTAGGGTTCCCTGCTGAGGGCCACAATGCCTTGCCCTGCCCCTGCCAGAACTGCCCAGGGATACAGGCAGAGGCCTGCCAGAAGGCATTTTGTGACCCACTTAAAGTGGAAAATGGGATTATTTAAATATAGAAAATGGAAGCCTCGCTGCCTCCCCTCACTGTCCTCTCACCTGCCCTACTTGTGCAGTTTCCCTGTTCGGTGCTCTGTCTCTTGTAACCACTAAATAAAACACATCAAGAAAAGTTTGGGCAAGGTAGCCCGCCATATTGCTTGTGCCCTGGGAGCCTGGGAAGCAGTAGTGTAAGACAAGGTAGCCCAGCTCTCAGCCCTGCTCTTGCTGTGGAAACCTGCCAGGATCACTGAGAAGCAAGGGAGTGGCCAGCAGCCAGCTGCCCTCCCTCCCAGCCCTCTCCCATATACACATTCCCTCACTTCCTGTTTTCCATACTTGCTGTGGAAAGTCCCAGAGGCACATTCCCTTTCTTTAGGACACACGAGGAGCAAAGCAGAGTGTGGTACAGAAAAGGGCCCCCACACGTGGGACCCACAGGTGGCAGATGAAGAGGCGCAGTAGTAGCAGGCGGCAGGATCTAGGTGTATGCTTGCAAACTCCCAGATATTGCATGTGTGGAGCCAGAGAGGCAGTGAAAGCTGAAGGAGGAGCAGCCTGCCCTCTCCAGGCTGACTCTGATCAGTGAATGTGCTTTCTGTTCCCAGTTCAAAGCCTCAAGGGCAGGCCCTTGCAAGTGCAAATTCTCCCACATTCACAGGTAAAGGCATTCAGAACAAGGAATACCTCAGGGCACCTATCATCTCTGGGAAATGGAGTCCAGGCCAACGTATATCTAGAGAGACCAGTTGGCCCTCCCCAGTTTCAGTCTGGGGCTACTGGAGACAGGCTGGAAACAGAGGGTATTTGCTTTTGTTTTTATCCCTCCTTCCCTTCCTTCCCACCCCAAATCTTAAGGATTTGGTGTTCTTCCTTTCCTGAACAAAAATCTTAAAGAGTGACATCCACTACTGTTAACTGAAACCCAAACTCTGGCTATTTCATGGACTGTCTTCTTCCAGAAAAGTCTTACTTGCTGTCTCTGGAAACATCACTCAAATAATAAATGATTATGAATACAATATAACTTATAGCAGAGCTGTGGAAAGCATAGTTTATCATCTAGATTTGAGAATAAAATTTTTGTGTTTTATTGATATTATATTTCTTTTCAAATCATTTTACACCATCTTTTAATTCACTAGGTACAGAAACAAACAAGGGAACTGGCATTGCTGAGTATCTTCTAGGAGCAAGGTTAGGGGATGAAAGGCCTAATATCATATCACTTATACCTTATATTAATCCTGGAGATAGTATTATCAGGAGATTACAAAGAGGAAACTGAGATGCAAACAGTTCAGAATTTCTGCATGGTGATATTATTAAAAGGCCTAGGTTAGGCCAGTGCCCTGGCTCAATAGGCTAATCCTCTGCCTGTGGCACTAGCACCCTGGGTTGTAGTCCAGGTCAGAGTGCTGGATTCTGTCCCAGTTGCTCCTCTTCCAGTCCAGCTCTCTGCTGTGGCCTGAGAGTGCAGTGAAGGATGGCCCAGGTCCTTGGGCCCTGCACCCACATGGGAGACCAGGAGGAAGCACCTGGCTCCTGACTTCGGATCAGCGTGGTGCACTGGCTGCAGCAGCCATTGAGGGGTGAACCAATGGAAAAGGAAGACCCTTCTCTCTGTCTCTCTCTCTCTCACTGTCCACTCTGCCTGTCAAAAAAAAAAAAAAAAAACTAAAAAACTAAAAAAAAAAGGTCTAGGTTAAAGGCCAACTAAAATCTAATACTGTTTTAAGAACTCTTTTTTTTTTCTTTTTGTCTTAGGGTTCAGGTTGTAAAACTTGAGATTTCTCATCTGGAAATAAAAAAGTGAGAGAGAGGAAGAATTCCTACAACAATAATCCATACTGTAAGGACCACAAAGGATTATAACTTGTCTAATAAAGGAAGGAGATTCAAAGTTGCTATTAGTCCATGGTCCTTTTTTCTTAGGTTTAATATCAAGATAGCATACAAATACTATGCATTCTTAGGCATATGTGTTTTTTTAATTTTTTATTTTTAACTATAAATGTAAATAAATAACTGGATGACATGGAGTTCTATGTTTATGATTACTTCTGTCAATTTTAGTTCATGGGATTAGGGTTGCTGCTGGATTACGAATGCTTAAATTTTTATCCATTGACTTCACACTAGTTTTTACTGTTTCAGGCAATATCTTTCCTTAAATTCCTCTTTCTTGCCAAATTGAAAATTTCATGAGAGCAAGAAACATATTTGCATTGATATTATAACTCAGCATCTTAAATTCAAAAACCCACAGAATTGTATAATTCAAAGCCAAATTTGGAATACCTCACTAATTCAGAGTTCATGTGTCCACCAACCTCAGGTACAAAAAGCACAATGTAGCAGAAAATAAAAAAAAAAAAAACTTACCCAAATAGCCAAAATATGCATTATAAGTGTTAGGAAACTGGTGCAGTTTTAGCCAGGTGGCCACATGGCCCAGCTACCTGAGCCAGGCTCCACCCCCATCCTAATGGGATTCACTGCTCCTGCTTCCCTGCCCAAAAAGTTTTAAAAGGGCCTGTTCCTGAACACTTGCTCTCTTGGCTCCTCTCCTCCTCTTGTCTCTCTTCTCCCTCCTCTCTGTCTCTCTCTCTTATAGTCTCCTTCTCTCTTTTTCCTTCGCTGCCCCTTCAGTCCAGTCTGTAGGGTATTCCCCAATAAACCCTTTCCCTTACTCCAGTGTTCGGTGTGTTTTGTGATGGCTAACATTAATATATAACAATAAGGGACAAGTAGAGTCCTGCCACTGGCTCAGCACTATGGCTCTTAAATAAACTCACTCTGTATGGCTACTCTGGTGAGAGTGGATGGCAAAGAGAAGAAGAAAGCAACAGGTGTGAACAGTGAATAAATGGAAAGGGCTCCAAACAGTGCTTCAGAGCTCTGTGGCCCCTAACTGAATGTAATATGCAAGCAGGCATTATATTTCAATTTCTGGGAGACCGCCATTCTCTCAGTTGTCATAGAACTATAAGAACTGAACACAATCAGAGCATTCAAGGACAACATCCACAATTAATTAGTGATAATGGAGCACAGTAGCTTGGCTTCATGGGTGCAACTAAGTCTCACTCAGTTGCTATCTTTCTTTTTGGAGCCACTGAAACTGAAGAGCACATGAGGTCAGAATGGGTAGAGGAGCATGGTGTGTGAGGGTCTCATGATGGAGGGAGCTGAGCAGAGAGAGGGGTGGGGGAGACAATCAAGAGCATCTAGCATTGTGGACATGAAAAGCAGAGGAGAGAGGGAGACAGGGATGACTTGTCTGCATTAAGTCTGATAGTCTCATGGGTATAACTGATACAACATGAATCATGTGAATATAATGCTTACCCTAAAGGCATTTACAGTCCTGGGGGACAGATTACTAGGACACAGATAAGCACAAAACAATGTGAAAAAAGCTATAGGTACACAATAGAATCACCTACATCATTTGTAGGTGCCATGCACATGTCAGGTAGGAACCATTGCATTAAGGTCAGATCTCAAAGGTAACAGAGCCCAGAAAATACACCATTGTCTGAAGTGAAAATAGGCAGCTGGTAGGCAGAGGCTTGGTAACTGAAGGCCAGAACATGTGTTACCAGTTGTGGAGGGGAGGGAGTTTCCAGGAGCAAGTTTTGTGGGTTCTTTTCCTCAGCTTAGTTTAGAAATAAAAAGCCAGGAAACAATTTACAAAGAGCCAAAAATTTTACTTGACAGAAAAGGAACTTTGATTGGCAAGGGACAGGAAAGCTGGTCCTAGAGGAGACCAGGAGAACTGCCTGAGCAGGACACTGGCTGTTAGGAAGTGCTCAGTGTTTTTAAGTCATTACTGCTTTTTTTTTTTTTTTTTTTTTTTTTTTTTTTTTTTTTTTTTTTTTGTGCCATTGGGTCATTCAGTGGGGGTGTCCATTGGATGGGGGTTTCACATACTGTATACTGATTGACTAGTGGTTCATGGAGATAGCAGGGGTCTCCTGGAGCTGGCCTTTCTCCCACTCAGGGGCTTAGCCTCCTCTTCTGCTGGCATAGTGGGTTTAAGCCTTGGTCCGAAGTGCCGGCATCCCATATGGGCTCCAGTTCGAGTCCCAGATTCTCCTCTTCCAATCTAGCTTTATGCTATGGCCTGGGATAGCAGTAGAAGATGGCCCAAGTCCTTGGGCCCCTGCACCCACATGGGAGCCTGGAAGAAGCTCCTAGATCCTGGCTTTGGATCAGTGCAGCTCCGTCCATTGTGGCCATCTGGGGAGTGGACCAACAGATGAAAAACCTCTTCTCTGTCTCTATCTCTCTTTGTAATTCTTTTAAATAAATAAAATAAATCTTGAAAATAAATAAATAAATAAATAAAATCAAAAGGGTCACACGAGATAGCCAGGATCTCCTGGAACCATTCCAACTCTTTCCAGAGGTTCAACCCCTTCCCCTGCCAACTCTAGCTGAAAAATTGCACCTACCTTGAAGGTGTGATCTAAGGCTGCAAGGTCACACATGCAGCACAGAAAGCTATTAGTGGGGGGATGCCAGTAGGTCTGGAGACAGGCTTTCCAGCCACAGCTGACAGTTTGCTTTTGAAGGACATTTTACCTATGTTTTGAGGGGTCCACAGACCCCCAGCCCCACTGACAGCCTCCACATGGATCATGACTGACTAGAAATCTGTCAAACCCATCACTAAACCTGGATAAGGCTGAGATCTCCTAGCTTCTCTGCTGGTCCTCAGTCTTTGCCGAGAGGCATAAACAAGAAAGAGAAGCTTCTCTGGCTTTGGCTGATGTGAGGGACTTTGGGAGCTCCCCAGATTTGAGGCCAGAATTGCTTTATCCTGAGGTTTCCTCCTTTATTTTCTTCTTAGTGTAAACCTCTCCTGCCACCAGATCTCCTACAGGCCCACACTGAAGGGCATGTGCTAATGACATGTTAAATGAGCAGAATATTGAGGTGTCATCTAAATAGAAGATTCCTGAGTCAATAGTTACCTTGTGGGTGTACTGCAAGGTGAGAAAACTGAGGCAGAGGACTTTGATCATGATCAACCTTAGTGTCTGCCTCAAAAAGCAAATACATAAATAAATAAACAAACAAATAAATACCTTTCACAGCTCAGAAGTGCCCAGCTTCCAACCTCCTGAGTACATGGTCCTGGAAATTGACAAGTCCCCTAAGACAGAGGTGGGCAGGCACCATCTTGAAACTCTAGAAACTATTTGAGCAGAAAATGCCCCACCCCACTAGAACCCATTGCTCAAAGGATACAGCATAAACCTTATAAAGTGGCCTCTTTGCACATTTGCCAACAGGGTAGGCCAGGCAGAGAGGGCATGAAGGTGTGTCATGTGCTGTAACTTAGTGGTCAGAAGCACTGGACTAATGGTTGGAGAATTGCCATAGCAACAACATTATCAGGGGTGATGTGGCAGGGGCAGCCTGGGAAGGTGGGCTGGTCTCCTGATCCTATGTCCTTAGCCTTATGCGCCTCTGAACTTAGGGGAGCCTGAGTGCAAAAACCTAAGTGAGTGATATTGTGAGGCTGGTTAATGTATGCAGGTTGTGGGTCATAGTGCCAACAGTATGTGCAACAGTGGGTGCTGACCAATGCAGTCACCCATATGAATGACTATGTGAGGGTTTCACAGCGTAAGAACAGGACATCATATTTCCCAAACTAGGGAGTGAGTGAAGCAGGCTAACTTCTTGTCTGAGACTACGAGAGAAGGGGAGGAGAGATTTGCAGGTTAGAAACAGAGCAAAGAGATAGCAGATAGCACATCCCTTTTGCCCCTTCCTCAATATGCACACCCAAGATTAGCAGTTGACCTCTTCTTAAATCTGAGTCAGTGGTAATAGTGATGTTGGACGTTGTAAATGAAGGACCCAATACAGCTATGTTTCTGCTTGTCTTTCCTGCAAATGTTCTAGCAAATGATACTTCCTTAACACAAACATAGACATGAACATAGCTTGAGGCTTGACTGAGAGTTCTTGTAAAATATTAGTACACCATGGGAACTTGCAAGATGCTAAATGTATGGCCCCTCATGGGGGTTTGAGTACTGTCATTAGGGCTGGATTTTGTCACTGCTGATTTGCACTGTTGTATCTACTAGAGTCTCTGGCCACTTCCATGGAATTCACCCTTGTCAGACATTTCCTCAGGTTCCCAGTTAAAGGCATCAAACATGAATCCCTTTATCTAGAGTGAAATCTATGTGAATTGACATAGATTGCAATTGGCTATATTTTTGTTTAATTTTTATTTTATTTTTTTTTGACAAGCAGAGTGGACAGTGAGAGAGAGAGAGACAGAGAGAAAGGTCTTCCTTTGCTGTTGGTTCACCCTCCAATGGCTGTTGCGGCTGGCGAGCTGCAGCCAGCGCACCGCGCTGATCCGATGGCAGGAGCCAGGTGCTTCTCCTGGTCTCCCATGCAGGTGCAGGGCCCAAGCACTTGGGCCATCCTTCACTGCACTCCCGGGCCACAGCAGAGAGCTGGCCTGGAAGAGGGGCAACCAGGACAGAATCCGGCGCCCCAACCGGGACTAGAACCCGGTGTGCTGGTGCCACAAGGCGGAGGATTAGCCTGGTGAGCCGCGGCACCGGCCAATTGGCTATATTTTTATTATAGAATTTCTACCAGGGGCCTGTGCCATGATGCAGTAGGTTAATCCTCCACCTGCAGTTGCTAGCATCCCATATGGGCACCAGTTCTAGTCCCAGTTGCTCCACTTCCAGTCCAGCTCTCTGCTATGGTCTGGTAAAGCAGTAGAAGATGGTCCAAGTCCTTGGGTCCCTGCACCCACCAGGGTGACCAGGAAAAAGTGCCTGGCTCCTGGCTTCAGATGGGCACAGCTCTGGTCTTTGCAGCCATTTGGTGGGTGGGTGAACCAATGGAAGGAAGACCTTTCTCTGTCTCTCCCTCTCACTGTAACTCTACCTCTCAAATAAAACAAATAAAATCTTCTTAAAAAGAATTTGTACCAGAAATTGCCTTAATCAAAGTCTGCTTTATTCTGACTTCATCATACACAGTGATGAAGCTAGGACAAAAAGATTTAGATCCATGTTGACCTCTCACCTAACAAGCAAGCCCTTGTTTCTCTGCCTTGCCAATACAGCCCCACCCTACCTTGATCAGCCCTGTCCTGCCTTGATTCTTGGACACAATGCTATAAGAAGATGCCTACTATCAGCCTAAGATCTCTCTTACTCTCCCAAGTTCTCTCCCCCTATTTCAACAGCTCAGCATCGGAGTCCTGCCTCAGCTCATCCCTTCACAGTGCACACTGTTATCTCAAAGGAACTTTAAATCTAGCCCAAATTCTCCCTTTGTCTCACTAGCCCAGCTTTAGCTCAGACCTCCAAGCCCCTCCCAGTTGTTTTATGCTATATAAAACACTAGTCATTAAGGGAGGGATTTCCCCTCTGCTGTGTATTCATTGGTAACTGTCTTAAATGCATTCATCTGGTAGTGAGCCATTCCTAGGCTTTATTCTAAATAAACCTGGTCTGGAAGTGGCTTAATGCTTTCCCCTTTTTTCTGACACACAGCATATCTTGAGCAGGCTTGTTGTTGGAGATTAAAGTACCTCAACCTTTACCATTTAAAAGTCAATTTATAAACAGGGCTTGTACTGTCACTCCACTAATGTGTGCTTGTGCTCTTAGTTGCTTTTTTAAAAAGACTTATTTTATTTGTTTGAAAGAGTTACAGAGAGAAGTAGAGACAGAGAGAGGTCTTCCATTCACTGGTTCACTCCAAAATGACTGCAATGGACAGAGCTGAACTAATCCAAAGCGTGAGCCAGGAGCTTCTTCTGGGTCTCCCTTGCTGGTGCAGGGGTCCAAGGACTTGGGCCATCTTCTACTGCTTTCCCAGGCCATAGCAGAGAGCTGGATCAGTAGAGGAGCAGCCAGGACTTGAACTGATGTAGGCACTGCAGGTTGGGGCTTTAACCCACTGTGCCAGGGCACCAGCCCCAGTCTTAGCTGCTTTTATTGGGAGATGGGTGTCAAGATAGGAGCTGCTGGGAAGGCATTGACAGGTTTCCTTTATGAATTCTGTGGGTCCTCAATAAATTTTAGAGCATTTTGGTGATTTAAGACCTTCAGATTAAAAGCTCATTAATAATTCCTGCTCAAAAATGCTAAAAACAATCAGTTATCTAGATCACAGATGTTGGCTAAGTGTTTTCTCTCCAGATTGAAATTTCTATAGAGGACTTCATTTAAATTTTTTAGGAGTGAGGTTTTCAAGACGAGAAGACAAAGAGCTACCATATTTTCCTTGACTTAGCAGAACTTAGTTTTGAGAAGTAAGGGGAGTGTGGAACCCAGTGACTGTTGATGTCTACAGATGTGACTTCCTAATGAATACTCCCATGATTTTCTACAGCTTTTCTATGTGAGTGAAATCAAGTGAGAAAGGACAGTATGCAAGCAAAATGACTCTGGCCATCAATTTGTTGTCCATAGCAGAGACTAGGGTGCATGAAGAGTCTTTAAAAATTCCATTAAAATGTCTATCAGTGGAAAAAAACCTAGGTACTTGTGGGGAGCAACTCGGACTAGACTATTACTGGAATTAAGACTTATTCTATGCATCTGCTCTCCCACAATATGGTGCTGAGAAGGGAGTAACAACTTCTACACAGCTGCCTCTCACCAACTTGAGTGATGACCTGCAGGAGCTGATCCTGCTCCTGATTGCAGGAGAGCAGCATACTCGGCATGTGGGTAGCAGAGTTGGGATTGGTGGAAGAGGACTATAAAGGAGGAGAGAGACAACATGCACCAGGAACATCTATCTGAAGGAACACCGGTGCAGCCCCTGAGAGAACCGGCCGGCGGTGTGCCGCTCCCCCGTGGAAGTGGGGAAAGTGGCAGGGGGAACCGCCCTTCTACAGAGGTGGAAGCGTCGGTAGCCAACCCGGGAAGAACCAGCAGCAAACCCGGGGAGGGCCGAGCAGACAAAAGAACAGCGCAGGGTCCTGTGTCATTCCTCCACGAAGATGGGGTGTGACATAATGGTGCCGTGACTCGGATATGAAGCCTAGGCAGCGTTTAGTGTCGTTCCTCCATGAAGAGGGGGAGCGACAGGTACTGATTTTTTTAAATGAAACAAAATTATCTTTTAATTCAATTTCTCCTATGAACTTTTTAAAGCCCATTTGGATATGATTAGCTCTATGTGAGGTCTAGAGCACTTTAGACAACAAGAGCCACTGTTGTCTCTGAGGCTGCATCATGTGTTGATTGGGCTTATACATTCAGAGTATGGGAACTTAAGTGTGGCCACTGCACTTAGCCTTATAGAACAGTAGTAGTGAACATGGTAAGCTAGTACTGAGTCATTATATGCAAGACATGGCACTTAGCATTTCAAATGTGTTGTCCTACTTCATTCTTGTTTAAGCAGTAGGTTGCATTATTGTCATCATTTTAGAGGTGAGGAAGAACCAAGAATGCCCAAGAAGCTGTTGCTAAGAAGAGGCCAAGCCAGCATTCAAACCTGGAAACATTCCTTAATGATGATGCTTAATTTTGGTTGGAGTTGTCACAGTCTGGCTAACTGTACATACTCTATATACTCTGTACACTGGATAAGGTTAAGAATTTTACAAGTCCTTGTACATGACCTAACTTGATGGGTCTAGAGAAGAATTTGATGTCCCAAGGGACTTTACATACCACTTGAATGAAAAATCTGAGAATACTAGTACTTCCCATTTCAGTCAACTTTCAGAAGAGTGATGTATAGAGTTATTTAGCATTCTGTCTTCAAAGGAATGTTGTGGGGCCACTGCTGTGGTATAGAAGGTAAAGCCACCATGTGCAGTGCTGGGGTCCCATATGGACACCAGTTTGGGTCCCAGCTGCTCCACTTCTGATCCAGCTCTCTGATGTGGTCTGGGAGAGCAGTGGAGAAAAGCCCAAGTCCTTGGGCCTTTGCACCACGTGGGAAATCTGGAAGAAGCTCCTGACTCCTGGCTTTGGATCAGCCCAACGCCGGCCATTGAAGCCACTTGGGGAGTAAATCAGCAGATGGAACACTTATCTCTCTCTCTCTCTCTCTCTGCTTCTGCCTCTCTGTAACTCTGCCTTTCAAATAAGTAAATCTTTAAAAAGAAAATGGATGTTGAACACTTTTGCTTGTCCTAGATATTCCGTAGTAAAACACAAGGCAGCCTTTGTCTTTCCAGCAGAGGGATTTTGGCTTTATTTTTGGAGTGACTGTAAAGCAATGGGTAAAGCAAGTTCTGTGCTTGTGCAAGAAGCACAAGGAAGTATTTAATATAATTTTAAGCCTTAGCACCACTGAATCCCTATGAGCTCTCACTAGAATTAAAGGTATTTTGGAGGGCTGGCCCTGTGGTGCAGCAGGTTAAAGCCCTAGCCTTAAGCACCAGCATCCCATATGGGCACAAGTTCTAGTACTGGCTGCTCCTCTTCCAATCAGCTCTCTGATGTGGCCTGGGATAGCAGTGGAGGATAGCCCAAGTCCTTGGGCCCCTGAACCCACATGGGAGACTTGGAAGAAGTTCCCAGCTCCTGGCTTCAGATCAGTGCAGTTCTGGCCATTGTGGCCACCAGGGGAGTGAACCAGCAGAAGACTCTCTCTGTCTCTACCTCTCTATATAACTCTGTCTTTCAAATAAATAAATCTTTAAAAAAGGTACTTTGAGGACTCATATTAGTACAGAGCACATAGTCAATATGCAAGTGAGTGAGTGTGTCTAGTTCAGTGGGGCAGGAGAAAGCTAGGGAGAGAAATGACAGTTGACATTGTCCACTCCATGCAGGTGGCAGTGGGCTATTTGGCTTTGAGCATTCTGTGGACTTCACTGGGTGCCATTCCCTCTACCTGAGATGGAAGCAGCCAGGTGCCCACTTGAAGCAACTCAGAGACAAGTCTTTGGGTTTGTTTCAGTGAGGCCATTTCTGTAATGAGCAGTGAAGTTTTGTGTTTGAAGACTAAAGTAGTGAAAAATTTAGGTCAGGGTTTAAAAGGGGCAATGACACAAAATTTCTGCCTTACCTTTATTTTTTTCTATTTTAGGAAATTTAAGTTATATGTAAGTAAAACTTAGGCCATGATTTTTATGTTTAGTTAGGCCTCTGAGGATAAGACATCCTACAAATTTTAAAGAAAAATGTCAAGAGAAAATATTCTTTTTCACAGGTTCATGAAGGTTTTTGAGACTTTCAGCAATGCTCCCACTACTGTACTTGCTTTTTCTCTTTCTTTCCCTATTTAAAAAGTCCTGAAGTCCCTCAGGGCCTCTGGGGAGAGTGAGTCCGAAGGCAGCAAATGGAAAAGGGCTGTGGTCACCTGTACTCTCCAGTCCTTGTTCAGCCCCCAGCATGCCACCCCTAGTACAGGGGGTTCAGAAATTGCCTGAATGTCCAGAGCAAACTCCCCTGTGCTGGACATTGTTTTCACATTGGGAGAATGGAAGAGATTGAACAGAGATGCCCAGACTGAGACAGAAAACCTAGGGATGAATGGTTAGCAATAGAGCTGAGTGGAGAGCCTTGGCATGTTTCCCAGAGGTTTAATGTGGATAATTGCCACCTAAGAAATGTTCAGACTTTCAACTTTCTCTCATTTGAGCTGCAGAGCTCCATCTACAGGTGAAGGTCAGTGGTGTTTTGAAAATGATCGGGGGGACTCAGAGCTGTAATAATGCATCAGGCACATAATCAGGGTCTTGAACTTCCAGTGATGAGTACTGTGGTTTAGAAGAGGGAGGCCAGAGACACGGGATATGGACATGCTGAATGGACATTACTCAAGACTGGTTATAACAGGGTCACAGTGGATACAGTAGGAGAGGAGTAACAGGGTTGTTTTTGTTTTTGTTTTTTTTATCTTTACTTTCCTCCCCTACGTTTTAGATGCATCTCTGTGTTAAATTCTTTTTTTGTTTGTTTGTTTGTTCCCCGCGTCACCCGTTTATTGAGGGAAGTGGCTGGTGGGGCGCACACTCGCTCGGGGCTCAGGCCCAGCCCAGCCGGAGAGCACCGCCCAGGGGCTGGCCCGGGCAGCTCCACGCCCGCCGGGGCCAGGCCAGGGCCAGGGGCCCCTGCGCTTAACCAACGCGACGGCAGCGGCGCCCTCGCGCGAGTCCTCGTGGCCGGGCGGGGCTCAGGAGCCAGCGGCACCTCCAGAACCCGGGTCTTCACAGAGCCGCGCCCCCGAGGGCCACGGGAGGACGCCGGCCGCTCCGAGCCGAGCCGGGGGCCTTGCCTCGGGGCCGGGCAGCCTGGTCCCGCGCGCGGCCGCTCGGAGGCGAGCTGGGGCCCTGCAGCAGGGGCTCCTGGGCAGGCGGCTGCGCTACGCCTGCTCCAGCTCCCGGTCCTGCTCAGCCTCGTCGTCGTCCTCGTCGTCGTCCTCGTCCTCGTCGGCGCAGGCCTTGTCCAGCGGGGCCTCGCCGTCGCGGGCCAGCTCCTCCACGTGGGCCAGCATGTTGGCCATCAGCGCCTCCTCCAGCCGCTTCCGCACCTGCTGCACCAGCTCCTCCTGCTTCCTGATGTCCTCGTTGGTCACCATGAAGGCCTTGCACAGGGGCTGCGTCGTGTTCAGCCACACGCCGGGGTTCTTCTCCATGGCCGCCGACAGCTGCGCGGTGATGGGCATGGTGCTGGTGTGCAGGGACTGGCGATTGCTGACAGCAAAGTCTCGTCCGTGCATCCGGGACCCACCCCCTGCAGGCCTTTGGGCAGGTCCATGGTCTTGACCAGCTCCTCGGTAATGTCGAACGCCTTGAAGCCGCTCAGCTTCTTCTCCCAGAAGAGCTGGCGTGGCTGCTCCACCGCCTTCTGCGGGTCGCTCTTCACCTTGTTGCTCGGGTGGTTGGTGATCTTGGTCACCGGCTGCTTGAAGATGGAAGCCGTCTGCCGCACGGGTAGCGCCGTGTTCAGGTCGGGCTTGCCCTTGACCTGGTTGGACGGGTCGTAGCGCACGCGCTGCCGGCTTTTGCTCATCTTGCTCAGCAGCATCTTGCCCGTGCGGAAGTCGAACGTGCTCAGGTCCATGGAGCCGCCCAGGTAGCGCGCCAGCTGGGGCTTGCTGCGGAACTTCTTGCCGCTCGGGCTGCGGGCACAGGCGAGGTCGGCATGGGCCCAAGCGGCCGCGCGCCCGCCCCAGCCCGCGCGCCCCGGACACTCTGGAAGCAGAAGGGGCAGCCGCGAGGCTGGGCTGGGGGCGCCTGACGCCCCCCACCACCACCACGCAGTCTACGCGGGCGACTCCACACCCGGGTCTGCACACGAGCGCGCGCGCAGGCTTGCTGCCGCTCAACTCAGCGCGGCCAGGAAACCGGCGGAGGTCCTACCCTCGCTGCGTGCCCAGGGTCTCCGCAGACCCAGGTACTACCTGGGGCGCTGGGGGTGATTCGGAGGCAGGGCTGCGCAAGCCACTGAAATAAAACGGAGCCGCTGCTCGGGCACCCACACCCTGCGTCTGAGCGCCGGCCGCTCTGCTTCCACCCAGGTCCCCGCGCCTGCGCCCGGAGGCAGCCGCGATGGCGCAAGTGCCTGGGCCCCTGCACACGCGTGGGACAGGCGCAGTGGACACCCTAGCTTCAGCCCGGCCCAGCCCTGCCATCACCCTGCCCCGGGCCCGGGCTCTGCCTTGGAAGGGGAAGGCGGGAGGGGGTCGAGGGGCTGGCAGCCTGGGGTCAGCCGCCAGGGCCCTTTCTCCTTGGATACAGAAACCTGTACAGCTCCACAGGGCGGCTTCTGCATGGGGCGCCCCGAGCAGCCTGGGACCGCTAAGAGCAAAGCGCATGGACGCACAGCGGCTTCCTGGCTACTGGGGAGGGGGTCATGGCTGGCGCGCGCCGGCCTTCTGCGTGGGGTACGGAGAATGTTCTGGAATCAGGGGTGGCAGCTGCACCAGCGTCAGGTGCGCGTAGGAACGGCGACTGTTACCGAACGGGTTACGCGGATCTCACCGACAGAGAAACATGTCCCTGGTGTTTTAATGAATGAGAAAAAGGACACTTCGTGAGGCCGCCGGCACCTCCCAGGCCAGCAGCGCTCGCCCCGTGGGTAGACCCCGACCCGCTCCGGGGAGTCCGGCCTCGGGACACCGTGGCCAGCCACCTGCTGGGCGCCTGCCCCTCTGCTGGCCTCCCCGTGCCTGGGGGCTGCTCTGCTCCAAGCCACCGCACTCGGGGGCTTACGGACCGACAACGGGGACCGGCCCCCGACCTCACCGGGGAGGGCTAGACCCAAGGTTTCAGACACAAAGGGCAGGGTCCCCAGACACGGCTCCACCTCAGCACCCGGGGCGCCAGAGCTCCCGCAGTGACGGCCTGGCTGGAGTCCCAGGGCCTCACCGCACGCCCCGCCCCCCGCCCAGCTGCTGCCCCCCGCCTCAGCGGTAGGGGACCCAGGTCGGCCAGCCAAGCGCGGCCTGGCAGAGAGGCAGCAGCGGGGGAGCGGGAGCGCCTGGCCCGCGAGGGCTACCCTCTCCGCAACAGCCAGCGCGTCTGCATGACTGGGGTCCCTGCCGCGGGGGGAACCGGCCATCCCGTGAGCGCGCGCCCAAGGGTCCCTGCTCCGGGGGGAACCCGGCCACCCTGTGAGCGCGCGCCCAAGGGTCCCTGCTCCGGGGGGAACCCGGCCACCCTGTGAGCGCGCGCCCAAGGGCCCCTACCCCGGGGGGGGGGGACCCGGCCACCCCGTGAGCGCGCGCCCAGGAAGCGGCATCTCCATGCACGCCTGCCCGCCCCGGACGCCGCGCGGCTGTGGAAGAGCCCCCCCGTGGAATTCCCCCTGCACCCCGCGCGGACCGCAGCCCCCCGCCCACGCCCCCAGCCCCCCAGGCAGCGTGCGGCCACCGCCCGGCGCCCCTCACCCTGCGCGTGCGTCCCCCGGGCCCGCGCGAACAAAGGCCACAGGAGACGGCCCCGCACCACGCGGAGCCGGAGGAGCCGCCACCGCCGCCGCCCTCTGTGTTAAATTCTACCATCTTTACAGATTGTAGTAGATCCCTTGCTTTGTATTTACTTTCAAGGGCAAGGGAAGTGCTAGGTTCCCACATTTCTCCCAGTGGTGTTCCAGATTCCTGCTCTATATATTCAGTAGAAAGTTGAAGACTATGGCATTCATGCATCCTTGGTTACAATAGCATCATTCCTTCCCCAGAGGCATCACTTTTTTTAAAAGCAATCTTACATTTATTAAAGAGATTTATTTATTTATTTGAAATGCAGAGTTACAGAGGCAGAGGCAGAGAGACACAGAGAAATCTTCCATCAGTGGTTCACTCTCCAAATGACTGCAATGGCCAGAGATGAGCAGATCTAAAGACAGGAGCCAGAAGCTTCTTCAGGTCTTCCAGATGGGTGCAGGGGCACAAGGCCTTGGACTGTCTTCTACTGCTTTCCCAGGCCATGGCAGACAGCTGCACCAGAAGTAGTGTAGCCAGAACTCAAACTGGCATCCAGATGGGTTGCCAGGACTGTGGGTGGCAGCTTTATCCACTCTGTCACAGCACTGACCCAGCATCATCACTTTTTAGTGACCAGTTTTGGGAACATGTGTGTCAAGCCACAGACTTATTCTTAGGTACCTGTCACATCATAGCTTCAACAAAGGTAAGGTAGGAAAAGGGGAAAGGAAGACAGCTGTGCTTCACGGGACCAGGAAGAGCTTTCTCAATGCATCCTGTCTTTTTGTGACTCTTCTGAAATCTCTGACTTAGGAGTTGGAGTTTGGATTCAGGATTCTACTGTGAAGAGACATCAAGGTCAGCCTCAGAGGTCTCAGGAAAGAACTGTGTACATTGTTTCTATCTGCTCTCAGCTTTTAGGAATCAAAACATTTCCTTCTCTCCCATGCTGCCTCTATTTCCCTTCTATCTCTTTTATGATATGCTTCTTATTAAGGACTATTTCAGCAAATCTCCAAGATGATCCCCAGTGATCTTCATCAGTATTCACACCCTTTGCACACTCACTGAATCTGAGACAGTGTGGGGAACAACTCGGACTAGACTGTTACTGGAATTAAGACTTATTCTATGCATCTGCTCTCCCACAATATGGCGCTGAGAAGGGAGTAACAACTTCTACGCAGCTGCCTCTCGCCAACTTGAGTGATGACCTGCAGGAGCTGATCCTGCTCCTGATTGCAGGAGAGCAGTGTACTCGGTGTGTGGGTAGCAGAGTTGGGATTGGTGGAAGAGGACTATAAAGGAGGAGAGAGACAACATGCACCAGGAACATCTATCTGAAGGAACACCTGTGCAGCCCCTGAGAGAGCTGGCCGGCGGTGTGCCGCTCCCCTGCGGAAGTGGGGAAAGTGGCAGGGGGAACCACCCTTCCACGGAGGTGGAAGGGTCAGTAGCCAACCCGGGAAGAACCAGCAGCAAACCCGGGGAGGGCCGAGCAGACAAAAGAACAGCGCAGGGTCCTGTGTCATTCCTCCACGAAGACAGGGAGCAACATAATGGTGCCGTGACTGGGATAGGAAACCTAGGCAGGGTCTAGTGTCGCTCCTCCACGAAGACAGGGAGTAACATAATGGTGCCGTGACTCGGATATGAAGCTTAGGCAGGGTTTAGTGTTGTTCCTCCGCAAAGAGGGGGAGCGACATAATGGTGCCGTGACTCGGATAGGAGACCTAGGAGGGAAGAAATGGGAAAAAGTGGGAAAATACCGGAGAGAGAGACTAGAAGAGCCTAGGGGAAAGCTGGATGGAAAAGGTGCCAGAAGAAGCTATCAAAAGCCTCGGCATAGACTCGTATATGGACTACGGGAGGAAGCTGGGAGAAATCTCTATGGTCTAAAGCGAAAGTGAAACCTAGAAGAAACTTAGACTCGGATACGGACTGTGGGGAGAAGCCAGGAGAAATGAGAGGGGAATATTGTTGGAAGAAAACTTAGGGAAACATACTGGGTAGAGAAAAATATGTTAGGGAGGATGAAGCTGCGGGGGCAGGCTGAGGCGGAGATGTAAGCTAGCTTGGGATTCGTCAAGTCAGCCCAGGGAGCAAAAGGCGAAAAGCTAAAACAGAAGCGGAGACGTGAGCTAGGTTGAATTCGCCAGGTTAGCCCGGGGAACTTAGACTGAATACCGGTGGCGGAAATGTGAGCTAGGCTGTGTGACTCGCAGAAGCCGCCGCGCAGAGAGAGCACGCGGGGCGCAAGTTGATAGGGAACGCGGGGCTAGCGTGAAGGCCGTGGTGCGGGCGCAAAGGGTACGGAGACCGCGGAGTGTGCGTGAAGGCGGGAAGCTGCCGCGGGGTGAGGTGCCGAGAAGCAGCCTCGGGGCAGGCTCCGGGAAGCCGTGCAGATGAGAGAAGCATGGGCTGAAGTGGCGCAGAGCCGGGAAGCCGCCACAGGGCGAGGCGCAGAGAAGCTGCCTCTGGGCGGGCACCGGGAAGCCGCAGGGATAAGAGAAACAGAAGTTTAGAAGTAAAATGAGAGAAATAGGAATGCTGGTAGATAGAAGTAAAATAGGAGAGGTAGGAATGCCCGGAGATAGAGAAATAGAGAAAAATAAGGCCTCCCCTCAACATGGCAATGAGAGAGCTTGGATTCAGTCTGCCTGATTAGTAAGACGATAAGCACCTGCGGGCGGCTGCAGGTCACCAAAGACAGGCACGTTATCAACACCAATAAGTCTCCCCACAAGACAGCCATGAGAGGGCTTGGATTCGGTTTGCCTGATTGGTAGGGCTTGTAAGCACCTGCAGGCAGTTCTAGCAGAGCAGAGCATGCGCTGCAGGGCACCGAACACAGGCACGCATCAGCGCCTAAAAACCTCCTCACAACATGGCGGAGAGGACCCGGATTCGGTTTGCCTGATTGGTAGGGCTTGTAAGCACCTGTGGGCAACTCCAGCAAGCAGAGCAGAGTGTGTGCCACGGGGCACCGAAGACAGGTGCGTATCAATGCCAAAAAATAAAAAGAAAGGGGGAATTGTGGGGAGCAACTCGGACTAGACTGTTACTGGAATTAAGACTTATTCTATGCATCTGCTCTCCCACAATATGGCGCTGAGAAGGGAGTAACAACTTCTACGCAGCTGCCTCTCGCCAACTTGAGTGATGACCTGCAGGAGCTGATCCTGCTCCTGATTGCAGGAGAGCAGTGTACTCGGTGTGTGGGTAGCAGAGTTGGGATTGGTGGAAGAGGACTATAAAGGAGGAGAGAGACAACATGCACCAGGAACATCTATCTGAAGGAACACTGGTGCAGCCCCTGAGAGAGCCGGCCGGCGGTGTGCCGCTCCCCTGCGGAAGTGGGGAAAGTGGCAGGGGGAACCGCCCTTCCATGGAGGTGGAAGGGTCAGTAGCCAACCCGGGAAGAACCAGCAGCAAACCCGGGGAGGGCCGAGCAGACAAAAGAACAGCGCAGGGTCCTGTGTCATTCCTCCATGAAGATGGGGAGCGACATAATGGTGCCGTGACTGGGATAGGAAACCTAGGCAGGGTCTAGTGTCACTCCTCCATGAAGATGGGGAGTGACATAATGGTGCCGTGACTCGGATATGAAGCTTAGGCAGGGTTTAGTGTCGTTCCTCCACGAAGAGGGGGAGCAACAAGACAGCTCTGTAGAAACAGTAGTATGTCATGGAAGTGATACATATGACTTCTGAGGCACTTATAAAGATCACTTCCATCTGCCTTGGATTAGTTCCTCCAGGGGAAATCCCCATGCTGTAAGGACACCAAGGAAACCCTGTGGAATGGTGCATGTTGTAGAAAATAGGATGTAGCCAAAATCTAGTGACAACTTGTCAACCACGTGAATGAGTTATAAGTGAGTCCATCAGCCTTAATCAAGCTTTCAGATGATGACAGCTCCAGTGGATGTCTGACTTCAGCCTTGGGAGAGAGCCTGCACACAGCTACTCAATCCTCTCCCACATTCCTAACTCACAGGAATGTGAATAACAACCAATGATCTAATGGTTTTTTTAAAGCCACAGTTTGGAAAATTTTTTAAAAATATTTATTTATTTATTTGATGTCAGAGAGAGAGAGAGAGAGGTCCTCCATCTGATGGTTCACTCCCCAATCGGCCACAATGGGCAGAGCTGCATTGATCTGAAGCCAGGAGCCAGGAGCTGCTTCCTGGTCTCTCATGTGGGTGCAGGGGCCCAAGGACCTGGGCCATCCTCCACTGCTATCACCAGGCCACAGCAGAGAGCTGGATCAGAAGTGGAGCAGCCAGGTCTCAAACTGGCACCGATATGGGATGTGGGCACTCCAGGCCAGGGCGTTAACCCACTGAGCCACAGCACTGGCCCCTTGGGAAATTTCTTGATAGAAGCATTAGATAAAACAAATTAGTATTTTTTTTGTTGCTGGAAAGGAAAACCTCTTGGTTTGCATATTTTCCTTTAAGAGAAACTGTACTCAAATATATTTCTCCTTATACAGTAGTATTCCTAGAAGCATGGAGTAGCAGCAGAGAGGCATGTGCACTATGATTCTGAATGCTTAATGTTTACTTTGAGGGATAATGTGGGATATCTCTGGCAGTTATTTTATTGTGGATGCCCTTGTTGTGTCTGGCTCTAGGAATACAACTGTCCTGCAAGGCTACACCATTGGGAAGCATAAACATATCACTGTGGGAGCTGCCTCCTTAGTAAGCACAAAGGAGAGAGAGAGAGAGAGAGCGCACACATGAGAGAGCTCTTTCATCCACTGGTTCACTCCCCGAAAGGCCACAATAGCTGGGATTGGGCCATATCAAAGCTAGGAGTCAGTCACTTTACACAGGCCTCCCAGATGGATGGCAGAGGTCAAACATTTGGGCCATCCTCCACTGTCTTTCCAGGTACATTAGCAGGGAGCTAGAACTGAAATGGGCTAGTCAGGACTCAAACTGGTACCCAATTGAGATACTGGCACTGTGGGCTGTCTTAACACAATGTGGCTGAATATCAGACCCTGGGTTCATTTCTTGTGGTTGGTTTTTTCAGGGGTCTCTAGAAAAGTAGCATACTGGAGAACAGCTCTGGGTGTAGCAGGTAGAGCAGCTGTGTGTGGAGTCCAGAATTCCATATGAGAGCCAGTTCATTATTTTGCTGTTCTACTTCCCATCCAGTTCCCTGCTAATGTGTCTGGGAAAGCAGTGGAGGATGGCCCAAGCACCTGGGCACCTGCAACCATGTGGGAGACCAAGAAGAAGATTCTGGCTCCTCTCTTCAGACCAGCCCAGCTCTGGGCATTACAGTCATATGGGAAGTGAGACAGCAGATGAAATATCTATCTCTATATGTAACAGAAGATATATAGCAGGGAGAGTTCAGGGGATACAGAAGGATCAGTTCCACATCAGTAGATACATTAAAAGAAAGTAGCGTATTTTACCTATAACAAAACACAACTTTTCCCTTTCACTTCACTTTTCCCTTTCTTCTCTTATTCTCCATTTAAGAGGTGGTTTGCCACTGGGGTATTGGAGTAAGCACTTCCAAGGCATTGGAATACAGGATCTGGATAAGGAGAAGTTATGAAGGAAGAAACTATGAGTGAAATGGAATAGCATTTGTAAGCTGCCCAAACCATATTTTTTCTTCTTCTTACTCCTGTCTGTGCTGTAAAGTCATTTCTGCTTTATCAAACTGCTAGTTTCTTTGCATGATGAGTGTGCCTTGTTGGTGGGTTAGGAATTTGATGAAGTAAGTTCTCCCAGTTTAGGAATCATGTATAAATAATCTTCATATGCCATTTTATTTAATTTATAGATATAGATTTCAGTAACTAAGCCTTAGTGGAACATGGGATTAAAACTGCACACATATCTATTGTGTATGATTCATTCTCACCTGAATTCTCATAATCACTTGATATTTCCATTATGGCATTTACTGTCTCCTGCTTCTTAGCACCTGCTTATATATGTACGTTATAAGCTTGAAGTAGGATATTAACTCAGATAATTACAGACCTTTAATCTATTCTCTTGAAGAGGTTTCCATCCATGTTCCAGAAGGTAAAGACTTATTGGCTTCTCAATCTGAACATAGGCATTTTGCAGTTCTCTCTCTAGGATATTTACTTACTTACTTACTTATTTATTCATGTTTATTTTTTATTTAAATGCTTATGACATCACGTGGTTCATATTTCAAAGACCTGTATCACCAATTTCCTTCCTAGGTTTAAGCATCAAAATCTTCCAGATGTAGGCCAAGTTGTTAGTCCATACATTTTACCAGGACCTGGGCCTGATTAAAGATTATTTCTGATCAGGGAGAACATATGGTATTTGTCCCTTTGGGACTGGCTTATTTCACTCAGCATGATGTGTTCCAGATTCCTCCATGTTGTTGCAAATGACCTTGTCTAAACAAGATAAGAGTCAGTGAACTCAAGGGGCTTCCATAGCCTTGGAAACTCATGACTGGTGCATAGGAAGATTACTGATGCCATAAACAGGAGTGTCAATTTGTAAGGTCAACAACAGGAGTCACTGTGCACTTACTCCTCATGTAGGATCTCTGTCCTTAATGTGCTGTACATTGAGACTTAATGCTATAATGAGTACTCAAACAGTATATTTCGCTTTGTGTTTCTATGGGGGTGCAAACTGTTGAAATCTTTACTTAATGTATACTAAACTGATCTTCTGTAAAAAAAAAAAAAAGAAGAAGAAGAAATTATCAATTCCCAACTTGACTCTCACTGGGATTAAACATGACAATAGGTCTGATCTGATTTCATCATCATTTAAAAAATCAGCTATTATTTTTCACTTTACGTTTGTGTGGGAGCAAACTGTTGAAATCTTTACTTAATGTATGCTAAACTGATCTTCTGTATATAAAGAGAATCGAAAATGAATCTTGATGTGAATGGAAGGGGAGAGGGAGTGGGAAAGGGGAGGGATGCAGGTGGGAGAGACGATATGGGGGGGGGGGAACCATTGTAATCCATAAGCCGTACTTTGGAAATTTATATTCATTAAATAAAAGTTAAAAAAAAAAGATTATTTCCAAGGGCCAGGGTTGTGGCATAACAGGTTAAGCCACTACCTGTGAACTTGGCATCCCATGTAGGATGCAGTTTGAGCCCTGGCTGCTCCACTTCCTGTCTAATTCCCTGATAATGAACCTGTGAAAGCAGTTGAAGATGGCCCAAATCCCTAGGCCTCTGCCACCATGTAGGAGTCCTGGAAGAAGCTCCTCTCTTCTTGCTTTGGCCTGGACAAGCCGTGGCCATTGATGCCATTTGTGGAGTGAACTAGTGACCCAGGCCAATGCCAGGAGGTAGGAATGCCATTTGGGTTTCCCATTTGTGTGGCAGGGGTCCAAGGACTTGGGCCACATTGTGATGCATTCCCAGGTGCATTCACAAGGAGCTGTATTGAAAGCACAGCAGACAGACTCAAAGTGGCATTCTCATATGGGATGCTGGCATTGAACTCAGTGGCTTTACCTGTTATACCACAACGCCAGCTCTGCAGAGAAGATTCTTGACCTGATTGTCAGATAATCAATCAATATAGAGCTGGAAGTGCCTGGAGTGCTGAGTAATAACTTACACACATTTGTAATGAAGAGCAAGTCCTATAAGATCCATTTAATTTCTTGTTGCAACAGTGATGGATTTGAGTAGACTTAGGACCTGTAAGTGAAATTCATCTTGATCTCATTAAATCTCCACAATGCTGTGAACAAAAAATGAGAATGTGACTTTGGGGTCAGACATCTTTTTGACTCCCATCAGATCATCTCAGGAAAGAAGTGGACAGTTTGAGAACTGAGTGTGACAGCTTTAAGTCATCTCATTTTCAGTCTTCTTTCAAGTTTGCAGGTAGTAAGGCCCAAATAGTATTCAGAGAAATCTTAGAATATGAATGGGAGAAATGAGTCCCAGATAGGACAGCATTGCTCCAGTGAATTCATTATCAGTTAGGTTTTCATTAGAGCTTGTATGATTAGATCTGGTAAACAAAGCAAGTGCAGAAAAAAAGTAAAAAAAAAAAAAAGCAAGTGCAGAAATTGGAAAAGCTCAGAAGAGGAACAAAAATCATTAGAGCCAAAAATATGTGACTTACATTTTTCCTATAAAAAGAAAACAAATTGAATACAGTTATAGTAACTAATTTCTTTTCTAGGTAAATAAACTTATCATGTGCAGAGAGAGAGAGAGAGAGAGAGAGAGAAATGTCTTCCTTCCATTGGTAACCCCCAAATGGTCACTACAGCCAGAACTGTGCCAATCCAAAGCCAGGAGCCAGGTACTTCCTCCTGGTCTCCCATGCGGGTACAGGGGAGAAAATGGAAAATTTATAGACTGAAAATGTTGAACTTTAGACTTTAAAAGATCTCCTCATACTACAAGTTTTGTAGGTGAGGAAGAATTGCTCTTCCAGGCTAGGAAGTAATGAAAAGGGCACGTGAGGATAGACCCTGCTCAAAACTTCAGCCTTTTTTATTTTTCTTTATTTTTTTTTTATTTTTTGACAGGCCGAGTGGACAGTGAGAGAGAGAGACAGAGAGAAAGGTTTTCCTTTGCCGTAGGTTCACCCTCCAATAGCCTCCATGGCCAGCACACTGCGCTGATCCGTAGCCAGGAGCCAGGTCCTTCTCCTGGTCTCCCATGCAGGTGCAGGGCCCAAGCACTTGGGCCATCCTCCACTGCACTCCCTGGCCACAGCAGAGAGCTGGCCTGGAAGAGGGGCAACCGGGACAGAATCCAGCTCCCCGACTGGGACTAGAACCCGGTGTGCCGGCACCGCAAGGCGGAGGATTAGCCTAGTGAGCTGCGGCGCCAGCAAAACTTCAGCCTTAACCCCATCACTGAGCTGGCTGGCCAGCCCTGAGAGGCCCAAGGACCAGAACATGCCCTTGCTAGAGCAGGGCATCAGGAGCCTAAAATCCCTAACCCCATTGGATTTGTCTCTCTTCTATGAGTTTGTCTCCTCAACAGCCCCAAATCTTTTACCATTCTCTCACACAGAGCTCCACTAGATCAAGAATCAGCAGCAAGACTGGAATGGCCCCACAGAGGCAGGGACCTGGTGATAAGAAGAGGCTTTCTGCTGCTCATGTCCCCTTATCCAGGGCTGATTTACATAATTGAAAGGTACACACTGTTCAAGAAATTCAACAACAGTATAACAATCCAGTTAAGGAATGGACAAAGGAATTGAACACGTATTTTTCAACAGAGGAAATTCAAATTGACACTTGAGAAAATGCTCAGGGTCACTAGCCATCAAGGAAGTGCAAATCAAAATCCCAATGAGATTTCACTTCACCCCAGTTAGAATGGCTGCCATAAAGAAATCAACAAAATATAAATGCTGGTGAGGATGAGGGGAAAATGTACCTTATCCACTGTTGGTGGGAATATAAACTGGTGCAGCCACTATGGAAGACAGTATAGAGATATTTCAGAAATCTGAATATAGACCTACCATGTGATCCAGCCATCCTACTCCTGGGGATTTACCCAAACCAAAACAAATCAGCATATGAAAGAGTTATTGGTCCATTCATATTCATTGCAGTTCACAATAGCTAAGATATGGAATAAACCCAGATGTCCATCAAATGTTAGCTGGATAAATTATAGTGTATATATACTCAGCTGGAAAAAAAATGAAATCCTGTCTTTTGCAACAAAATAGATGCAACTAGAAACCATTATACTTGGTGAAACAAGCCAGTCCCAAAAAAACAGATACCACATGTTTACTTTGATCTGAAATAACTCACAGAATCCCTAAAATAATGTGGTGGAATGAAATGGATGTTTTGAGATTCAATAATTTCTTATAGTCCATGTCTCTTCTGTTGAGGAACAGTGTTTGTTTTTTTCTTCATGCTATTTGTTGAACACTTCTACTTAGTGTAGAGTTAACTTTATGATGATTAATAAATTGAAAATATATCTTTGTAAAAAAATTAAGAGTGGGAATGGGAGAGGGAAGAGGAAGAAAGGCTGGAGTATGGGCAGGAGGGAGAGTAGGGTGGGAAATATGACAATTTTCCTATATCTGTGTATATGAAATACATGAAACTCATATAAGTTAAATAAAATTTTTAAAAAAAGAAAGGCACACATCACAGGGAAAGAATTGAGTCAGAGAAATTTATAAACAAGGATTTTCTATATGCACAGTCCAAATTGTTAAATTCTGGTGCCTGCTCACCTCCCTGTTGAGAAGTTGGCTTTTCTGCTGGAGATGATAAATACTAGCTAGGGTAAAGAGTTAGGAGACTCAGTGAAGAGGTTCTGCCAGGGATCTGCCCTAAACAGGATCCACAGGACCCTGAGGGACAAGAGAAATTAGGACACTTTTGGAGTCTCCTACTGAAGGCAATGTGGCTACTAATCACCCTCCCAACAACTGCATTATCTGAGAGAGGTCCAGCAGGGCCCTGGGGAAATCACATCACCTTTTGCAGAGGTGGCAGGACTGCCTCAGAAAATCTGAAAAGGTCTGAGGCCTGAGCAGTGCACTGGTTGTTTTTAAAGATTTATTTATTGATTTCAAAGGCAGAGTGATTGAAAGAGGGAGAGAGAGAGAAATATCTCCTATCAACTGATGCACTATCAGACCACAATGGCCAGGGTTGGACCAGGCCAAACCCAGGAGCCCAAAACTCCATTGAGGTCTCCTACATGGGTGTCAGTAGCCTAATGCTTGGGCCTTCTTCCACTACTTTCCCAGTCACATTAACAGGGAGCTAGGAAAGAACTAAAACAGCCAGGACATGAACCAGCACTGCCATATAAGATGCTGGCATTGCAACAGCTTTACATTGTACCCACAATATGGTTCCAAGGAAGTGGTCCTAAATATGTACTTCATACCTCAGAGTGCCCCACACATCTGGAGATAGCTTCAATAATTGATGATATGCCCTGATGCTAACCATACTTGTTCAAGATACTATTCAGTGTTTAACAACTAAGGAGTGCTGAGGAAAGAAAAGAAGACAAAAAGATACAAAGATCAATTTCATGCAATTTCATCTGGCTTAAAACAGATGACAACACAATGAGATTATCCAGTTAGCCCCTGACCACATCTTCATCTCCCATGAGGGTCTCCAGGTAATCTAGTTAGATGTGATATAAAAAGAACATTAGGAGAGAGAGACAAAGAGGTTTCTGTAGCCCTTCACCTGTGGAACAGGGATAAAGATGTGAATCCATTCCATTCTGCTTCTGCCAGAATCTCCTGTTTCCATGTTAGAAAGGAACATTATCTAAGTTAGTAGCATTAATAAACTGAATTAGACAAAATTTAGATCCACATATCTATACATTGAGGGTTTATTGCAAATACAATAGTGCCTGAACTGGAAAGGTTTCTTCTAAGTGTCCTCATTTAAATTAACTTGGAAGTTTCAGCACAAAGCTGATTGGGACAAGTGGCTTCTGCCATTCCATTAAGAGTAGAATTAAAAGAGATGGATCCCTCAACATGGGAAGCAGGACACACAGCAGACTCATAGAATCACAAATGCCCTAAACAGCACTCTCCACAGAATCAGCCCTCAAGGCATTTGGATCTGGCTAAAAAGCCCATGAGATAATTTCAGGCATGGAAAGCCAAGTCATTGCAGCAAAAAATAACCTAAATGAAAGATCTCTGTGAGTGAGATACCAGAGGAAAGAAGGAGCCATTAAAGAAGGAGGTACCTTTCTCTGAAGAGGCGAGAACTTCCACTTTGATTATGGCCTTGTCTAAATAAGGTCAGAGTTGTGAACTCAAGAGGCTTCCATGGCCTTGGCAGCTCATGACAAGAGTCTTGGGTGATTATTGACGTCACAAATAAGAGTGTCAATTGTTAAATCAACAACGGGAGTCACTGTGCACTTATTCCCCATGAATCTCTGTCCTTAATGTGTTGTTCTATGAGAATTAATGGTAAAATTAGTCTTCAAACAGTAGTTTATACTTCATGTGTCTGTGGGTACAAATTGTGAAATCTTTACTTGTATAGAGTTGATCTTCTGTATATAAAGATAATTAAAAATGAATCTTAATGAAGAATGGGATGGGAGAAGGAGTAGGAGGTGGGATGCTTTGGGGGTGGGAGGGTGAGTACAGGGGGAAGAACCTCTATAATGCAAAAGTTGTACTTATGAAATTTGTATTTATCAAATAAAAGCTTTAATTTATATATATGTATATGTATGTGTGTGTGTGTGTGTGTGTATATATATATATATATATATAGGATGGATCCCTGGTCCCAGGTAAAGCAGTTTCCCTTGAAGGCAGAAGCTATAAAAATATACTTCTTGTAATCAATAAACTTTTAGGGTATGGATTGATTAGGACAAGCACATTCTCATGCAGTAATACCATCCTGTTAAAAAGTGGGGGGCAGGTCTGGGCTTTTACCATAGTGCTTAAGATGCTGCTTGGAATGCCTGCATTCAAATTTAAGTTCTTTTTCTGATTCCAGGTTCCTGCTCTTTTTTTTAGATTTGTTTTATTTATTTGAAAGAGAGAGTTACAGAGAGAGGTAGAAACAAAGAGAGAGGTCTTCTTTCTGCTGGATCACTCCCCAAATGGCCACAATGCCTGTAGCTGTGCCAATCTGAATCCAGGAGCCAGAAGCTTCTTCTGGGTCTTACACTTGGGTGCAGGGGCCCAAGGACTTGGTTCATATTCTACTGCTACCCCAGGTCATGGCAGAGAGCTGGATCAAAAGAGGAGCAGCCAGGACTAGCACCAGTGCCCATATGGGATGCTGGCACTTCAGGCCAGGGCTTTAACCTGCTGCAGCATGGTGCCGGCCCCAGGTTCCTGCTCTTGTGTACCCTAAGAGACAGCAGGTGATGGCTCAGGTAATCAAGTATCAGCCACACATATGAGACAACAGGATTGATTTTCCAGCTCCTACTTTTAGTATACCCCAGATCCAGCTGTTTCAGGGATTTTGTGAGTGAACTAGTAGTCTCTCTTTGCCTTTCAAATAAAAAGAAACAAAAGCTTTTTAAAAATTCCAGGAATATGAGAATATAAATAAATTCATTATCTTAGGGCTCTCAACAATAAAATCAAGACATACATTCTAGAGTACATAATCCTTTACACTCTATTAGCTAATCTGCCCAGAGGCAGTAAGTTCTATGTAGTGCTGGATTTAAGGTAACTTTTCTGCATCCTATTTCATTCTGAATCCCAAGGGATATTTGCTTTTGCATGAGAGGAACCAAGAAGCAATGTACTGCTGGATTGCCTTACACAAAGGGTTTGAAATGTTCCCTACTATCTTCAAGAAAATCATGGGTGGAGATTTAAGGGAATTAAAATATACAGAATTGTTCTAAAGAATGCAGATAATATCCTGATAACCACTCCTACTAAGGATAACCCTGATGAGAATATTATGATCTTGTTAAATTTTCTATCCAGTAAAAAATATTAACTGCCTAAGGAAATTGCATAAATACCTACAGAAATGAAAAAAAAAATTGGAAGTTTTTTAATGGCCAGTTAAGCTCCTCAACAACAACAAAAAAGATGAAACATCAACCCATTTTTCCAAAAAATAGTGAAAAATTAAGAGGATTCCTAGAAATATCTGATTGTTGCCCCATTTTTATGTTTAACTTGTACTTGATTTCTAAGCCTTATTATAATAAATTACAGGGAACAGAAATGGGCCCTTTAAATGGAAAAAAATGGATGACTAAACTTTTAATATATTTAAGAGCCTGCTTATGATTACGCTGGCATTTGTTTCACCAGACTTGAATAAACTATTTGATTTTTAAATCTTGAGAAGCAGAAAATAGCTGCAGCAGTATTAATGCAAATTTTGAGACCTTTAAAAACAGTGGTGTCCTGCTTCTCAAAGCATTCAGACATGAGGGCAAAAGCACAGACCTCATATTTGTTACTTACCACTTAACTAAAGAAGCAGAGAAGCTGACTATGGGCCATTTATGGAACCTCCATCATGTTTTCAGTCTACTAGAGAATAATGGATATCTTGGTTATCAGAGAAGTACAAAATCAATCTGCTAATGGACTCTCCTCAGACTTCCTTAAAAACATGCTGATCCAAAGCCAGGAGCCAGATGCTTCTCCTGGTCTCCCATGTGGGTGCAGGGCCCAAGGACTTGGGCCATCCTCCACTGCCTTCCTGGGCCACAGCAGAGAGCTGGACTGGAAGAGAAGCAACCGGGACAGAATCTGGTGCCCCAACCAGGACTAGAACCTGGGGTGCCAGCGCTACAGGCAGAGGATTAGCCTAGTGAGCCATGGTGCTGGTGGAAAGTAATTTATTTATAATTTGCCACATCACTTATTTCATCACAGGGCCTTTTGAAACTTCCTCCTGGTTTGATTGTCTCTTTCTCTTTATCTTTCCTTCTTTCTCTGTATATCTGCTTTCAAATCAATTAATAAATATTTTTAAAATTCTCCCCTGGTTTCCCTTTCTCCCAATGTGCATAAATGGCAACATTTCAGTCCAGTTTGCAAAATTGGCTGCTTAAAATCCTGTCCTTAGCCAGTGCTTTCTTACTGTGCTAATGTTAATCAGCCATCCAGTTACTCAGTTACTTTGTCCTCATTCAAGAGCCTGTGATGCTTATTACCAGAAATAATTTACCTCTTTATTTACTAAGTTGTGTAGAAGACTCACAAGTTGATGAGAGAATACCTCTGGTTCACCTCCATTGACCTCAGAAGGCTCTAGCACAGGGAAAACACTGAGCTAACAAATAAATAATACCTTTTAAACTAATATTCTAGCAGGTTCCTCAAAATTAAAAAAAAAAAACAACTATTTCTTCTCTTAAGGGCCCTTTTGCTTGCCTGCCTGCAAAAACAAAACCAATCTTCTCAACTCTGTTACCATCATTAACCACATGCAATTTTTTTTTACTGTTTCTTTAAAAAGTAACCTCATAGTGGAAAGATACATGAAATTGATGGTCCCAAGGCCAAACAATCTGAAGCTGTACAGATGCACAGCAAGAACAGAGATGAACCAAGGCCATTTCCCAAAACTCAAGCCTTCTTGAATGTCCCCCAGGTTCTGTTTCTGTTCCTATGGTAAGCCCTTCCCTGAACTACAGGGAGAGATGAGGTTTGGAACAATAGCCATTACCCCAGTGCCTCTAAGTTGGACTATAGAGAGAACTGAGTGACAGATGTCCTTCATTCAGTCCAATAATATTCACTTTGACACAGAATGGTTTATTTGTAAAATGAGTAACTTGAAAAAGCATTATCTAATAAGTAATGTGATCTGTGTTTTTAAAGTTTAAAAAGAATTAGAATTTCTGGCAAAGGAACATCTGTGCAAGAAGTTTCCTGATGTTAACCTCCTTTATTGAAGTATCATGTGAGAGCATTCACAGTAAGCTAAATGGTTTCAGTTGCTGATTTTTTTTCTATTTTCTTTTAAGTATTATTTATTTGAAAGGCAGAGATGACAGAGACAGAGAGACAGAGAAAGAGAGAGAGAGAGAGAGAGAGAGAGAGACAGAATTTTTCATTTAATGGCTCACTCCCAAATGGCCACAACAGCCTGAGCTCAGCTGATCCAAAGCTAGGAGCCATGTTTTTTCCAGGTCTCCCATGAGGGTCCAGGGGCTGAAGCACTTGGGCTATCTTCCACTGTTTTTCCAGACGTATTAGCAGGAAGTTGGATCAAAAGTGAAGCATCCAGGACTAAATTGGCACACACATGGGATGCTGGCACTGCAGACAGTGGCTTAACCCACCGTGTCATAGCACTGGCCCCTCAGTTGCTGATTTTGTTATTCTGGACAAGCAGTTGCGGCTGACAGAACAGAAGCAATATGCAGGCAGATCTTGTATTCTGATTCCAATGCTGGTATTGTGTGGCACACATCTGCCAGACCCTAGCACACAGATGGGCAGAAAGTCCCCAGCAGTGCATGCAGGGTTCTGATTTTATCTTCTTCCTACCCACAACACACAGTTGCTTGTGGACTAGTATTTATATATATATGCTGCTGCCTCTTCTCCAACCTTACTGACATGAACAGACAGGGTAGAAATAGGTTTAGAGTAATTTTTAATTTTAAAAGTACAAAGCTGAAAGCAGAAAGTTTCCCTCAAACAGGGCAGAGAGCTACCATTTCTTACATATTTCATCCAGAATCCAAGAACACAGTCAGCACCACCAGGAATAGATGTTATAATACCCCCTTACAGACAGCAAGGCTTCTGATCCACCAGTAAGACCATCTTTGAAACTTTAGGAGTTACTTTGACTTGTCACACTTGGTTGCAGCACCACCACAACCATGATGGGAGAATGGGAACAAAGTGCACAGCAGCAAAATGACAGGTGAAGGTGTAAGAATCTTAGTGTTGGGGTTAGAGAGAATCATGCCAAATATAAGACCTTGTTAAAAATCAAAATCCTGGGGCCGGCACTGTGGCGCAGTGGGTTAAAGCACTGGCCTGAAGCACCGGCATCCCATATTGGTGCCAGTTCAAGTCCCAGCTGCTCCTCTTCTGATTAAGCTCTCTACTGTGGACTGGGAAAGCAATAGAAGATGGCCCAAGTCCTTAGGCCCCTGCACCCACATGGGAGACCTGGAGGAAGCTCCTGGCTCCTGGCTTCAAATTGCTCTGGCTGTTGCAACCATCTGGGGAGTGAACCAGCAGGTGGAAGACCTCTGTCTCCACCTCTCTTTGTAACACTTTCTTTCAAATAAATAAAATAAATCTTTAAAAGAAAAAAACGAAGCCCCACCAGACTAGCCACCTTTCAACTTAGCGACATCACACTGTATGCAGAAACTAAAAGAGAAACGACATGCAGACTGTAATAAAGTTGATCCTTCTACCGATTCTGGGAGCTAGATCTGATCATTGCTGTTTTTTAAGAGTAGTCAGAGACTCAGAAATTCAGGACACAGCTTGGACTTTTGCTCAGGTCTTTTTGCTTTTGACATGCATGGCCTCTCACACTCCACTCTGCTGACCTCCCTATCATCTGAGTTCCCTAGTGCAGTCAATTTACTTATTAAAACTGCAAACAACAGAGGAAGCCATCTTAGAATTAAAGGCAGGTGCTACTGGTGTGTTTACTCTTTTTTCCAAACATTATCCACAAGGAAAAGTTAAAAGCAAAAAAAAAAAAAATGAGTGAAACTAAAGCAAAAACAAATCAGTACCTATTAGCCTATCCACAGAGAAGTGCCATAAGTTTACTTAAAAATAAAGAAGAGAAATCTGGAAACGGCATTCTGACCTTTCTTGTTTTCCCTCTTATGCAACCTATATTCTCACTCACTCAACCATATACCTACTCTCTTCTGTGTAGCTCTCAGCTCTAACACCATCTGCCTGACTGCTTACTTAACCAGCAATCTCATAACTCGCAATCTAAATCCTGGAAACTCATTTAGATATCCCTCTATGCATGTGGGTAGCTGTGAGCCTGGGTAATTGAGGGGGTCACTGTATGGCCAGATAAGGTAACTTTCTTAATAGAACAGCTACTATACTAGTTTTCTAGTGCTTCCCTAAAGATGTACCACAAGCTGAGTTGCTTAAAACCACAGGAATGTATTGTCTTACAGTTTTGAATGCCAGCAGTCCAAAATCAAACTCAGTCTGAACACCTTTCTGAGGACTCTGAGGGAGAATCTATTCCATGTCTTTCCCCAAGCTTCTGATGATAGCCAGGGGCTGTATCACTCCAGTCTCTGCTTCCATTACTGCATAGTCTTCTTTGTATTTCTGTTTGTTCTCTCTTTTTATAAGGACACTTACCATTGTGGATCAGTGCTCACTCTACTGTAGTAGGATCTCATCCTAACTAATGCCATCTGCAACTCCTACTTCCAAATAAGGTCACTCTCTGGGGTCCTGTGCAAAGGACTTTAACATATCTTTTTGGGGTACACATTTAACATTTAACAAGTGCTGTGTGCCAGGTATGAGGGCCATGCCATCTCATTTGGTCCTAAAACTATGAAATTTGTAAGTGGTTCTCCACCCTGGTAGTGTACAGAAATGTTAGCAGAATGATTTTGCTCTAACATATCCATGCCTAGTCCCACAAACTAGGTTAAGGCACTGTCTGTGATGCTGGCATCCCATATGGGTGCTGGTACAGGTTCCGGCTGCTCCACTTCTTTTTTTGAGATGTATTTATTTGAGAAACAGATGGGGGGGGGAGAGAGAGAGGTTTTCCATCAGCTGGTTCACTCCCAAAATGCCCACAATGGCCAGAGCTGGGCCTAGCCAAAACCTGGACCCAGGAGATTATCCCACATGGGTGCAGGGGTCCAAACACTTGAGCCATCTTCCATTATTTTCCCAGGCCATTAGCAGGAATATGTATTGGAAATGGGGCATCTGAATTGGAAACAGGTGCTGCAGGTGGAGGCTCAGCATATGCTACAGTGCCGACCCCTGTCCATTGCTGATCCATCTCCCTGATAATGGCCTGGGAAAAGCAGTAGATGTTCTGAGTGCTCAAGCCCATGCCATGCATGCGGGAGACCTGGATAATGCTCCTGGCTCTTGGTTTCAGCTTCACCCAGTACTGGTTGCAGCCATCTGGGGAGTAACCCAGAGGATAGAAGACCTTTCTCTGTCTCTTCCTCTCTACTTATAACTCTTTCAAAATAAATAAATAAAAATCTTTTTTAAAAAAGAAAAATATGCAATCTACAAATGCCTACATACCTGTTCAGTCCTATTAAAGTATCTAATAAATGTCTCACAACTGAACTCTGGATGTCCTCCCTAGATCTACTCTTACTCTAATCTTCTCCCTTAATTTTCAGTAAATAGTATTTCCATTCTTAATACATAAAATAATTGGGCCAGCGCCATGCCTCAATAGGCTAATCTTCCGCTGGCAGTGCCAGCACACCAGGTTCTAGTCCCAGGGGGGCGCCAGATTCTGTCCCAGTTGCCCCTCTTCCAGGCCAGCTCTCTGCTGTGGCCAGGGAGTGCAGTGGAGGATGGCCCAAGTGCTTGGGCCCTGCACCCACACGGGAGACCAGGAGAAGCATCTGGCTCCTGCCTTCAGATCAGCGTGATGCACTGGCCGAAGCGTGCCAGCCGCAGCGGCCACTGGAGGGTGAACCAACAGCAAAGGAAGACCTTTCTCTCTGTCTCTCTCTCTCACTGTCCACTCTACATGTCAAAAAATTTTTTTTAAAAATACTTAATATAATTGTAGTCTTTCTAGATACACAAAAGAGCCATCCTCTTTCTCAACTCATGTATGAGCTAATCTGATTTATTCCAGATTCAAAATGCTTATGAAACTCAATTTTTTCTCACCACCTCTACTATTCCCATCCTCTCTGGCTTGTAATATCATGATATCTTCTCAACTTGTGTCCCTGCTGCTTTCTTGAAAACCTATAATCTGTTTTCCAAATAGCAACCAAAGTAATTATTTTAAAGTGTAGATATAGTCAAGTCACTTTCAAAATTCTTCAGTGGTGGGCTGGTGCTGTGGCATAGCAGGTAAAGCTGTGCCTGCAATGTCAGCATCCCATATGAGCACTGGTTCAAGTCCCGGCTGCTCCATTTCCAATCTCTGCTATTGTCGCTCCCCGTCTTCGTGGAGGAACGACACAGGACCCTGCACTGTTCTTTCATCTGCTCGGCCCTCCCCTGGTTTGCTGCTGGTTCTTCCCGGGTTGGCTACCGTCCCTCCATCTCCGTGGAGGGGCAGGCCCCCAGCCACTTTCCCCACTTCCGCAGGGGAGTGGCACACCACCGGCCGTCTCTCTCGGGGGCTGCACAGGTGTTCCTTCAGATAGATGTTCCCCTTAGATGTTCCTGGTGCATGTTGTCTCTCTCCTCCTTTATAGTCCTCTTCCACCAATCCCAACTCTGCTACCCACAGGCCGAGTATGCTGCTCTCCTCCAATCAGGAGCAGCTCCTGCAGCTTGTCAAGTTGGTGAGAGGCAGCTGGGTTGAAGCTGTTTGCTCCTCTCCCAGCGCCATATTGTGGGAGAGCAGATGTATAGAATAAGTCTTAATTCCAGTAACTTAGTCTAGTCCGAGTTGCTCCCAGTTGCTCCCCACAGCTATGGCCTGGGAAAGCAATGGAAGTGGGTCCCTGACCCACATGGGAGACCCAGAAAAATCTGGCTCCTGGCTTCAGATCAGCACAGCTCAGGCTGTTGCGGCCATCTGGGGAGTGAACTAGTGGATGTAAGATATCTCTCTCTCTCTCTCTGCCTCTCTCCCCTCTGTGTGTAACTCTATCAAATAAATAAAATAAAATCTTAAAAAAATTGTTCAGCAGCTTTTTAGACTGTTGGGAGAATCTTAAGGCTTTATTTATTTAGTTTCTGGGTCCATTTCTAAGTTCTTTTTCTGAATCATTTCCTATCTCCTTTACCTCATCTTCTGTTACACTTACACTCAGTAATTGTCTTAGAGTTGCCCTGGTCTCCTTGATACTTCTCAAACAGTTTAAGGAAGCTATTGCCTCAATCCTCAATTCAACTGAACTTACCACACCTTTGCCTAAAAGTTGCTTCCACTGAATACCAGAATTGTGCAATCCTAACTTCATTCAGGTCTGTTCAAATATCCCCACATCAAAGATGATTCACTGAATATTATTTCCGTACCCAAATTGCTTATAATTCTCTAATCTGTCTCTAAATGGTTAATTTTAACTCACACTTGGTTCATCTTGTCAAGTGACACTTCCTCAAGTGACACTAAGCCCAAAATCTAAGTCAATTTATTTGCTAGTTTCTCCCACAATGTACATTTCCCAAAATTTATCCAAGTTGGTAGTTATTCATATCTTGGCATGAATATTTTATTTTAATACTAGATTTTAAGATCTATTAGGACAACAAATATCCAGCACTTACCTAAATGGAGCCTGGCAAATAGTAGATGATTAATAAATTTTTGGAACTAAAAAGATAGAAGGCTAAAAACCACTAAAAAAATGAATGAATGAACATCACTATATGCCCTAGTCCAACGAGTACAGAGGAAAAAACAGTGAGAAATATGGATGCCTAATAAGGACATGGTAGTCTTTTTTTTTTATGACAGGCAGAGTGGACAGTGAGAGAGAGAGACAGAGAGAAAGGCCTTCCTTTGCCATTGGTTCACCCTCCAATGGCCACCACGGCTGGTGCGCTGTGGCCGGCACACCGCGCTGATCCGAAGGCAGGAGCCAGGTGCTTCTCCTGGTCTCCTGTGTGGGTGCAGGGCCCAAGCACTTGGGCCATCCTCCACTGTACTCCCGGGCCACAGCAGAGAGCTGGCCTGGAAGAGGGGCAACTGGGACAGAATCCAGCACCCTGACCAGGACTAGAATCCAGTGTGCTGGTGCCACAAGGCGGAGGATTAGCCTAGTGAGCCACGGCACCAGCCATGGTAGTCTTTTAAGTTTGGAAGAGAAGCAGTCTTTAAAGATACATGCAATAAAAAGATGAAGCATAACATTTTACTAGACTACATTTACCTCCATCCTACCCTTGTCTTTCATGTCTGCCTTGTCTGATGTTCAACAAAGTCAAGAAGTAAAGTTACCTATGGAGAGTTCTACCTCTTGCCTTGAGCTTCAAGAAAGTAATTTCTAGGTAGTTGGAATTTCCTGCCTGATAAGAATGTTTTCCTTACTTGGGGGCCTTGACCTCCAGAGAAGTGAGAGGCTGGTCAGTCAACTTTGTGACACAGACAACCTCCAATTAAAATCCTGGACAGTAAGGTTCAGATGAGCTTCCTTGTTTGGCAACATGCCATGTGTATTGTCAAACATGTTTTCTGCAGAAATTAGTTTGCTCTCCACTCCTCTGGGAGAGGAATGTGAGAGATCACAAATGTGAGTATAACAACTTTCAGTAAGTTCTATGAGTTTTGTTGGTATATTATTGAACCTGAATGTAATCCTGGATATTCCTGAACTTGCAGTCAATGCCAGAAGTGAGGGTAGTTGAGGCCAGCACTGTGGGGCAGGGAGTTAAAGCCCTAACCTGAAGCACCAGCATCCCATGTAGGTGCAGGTTCAAGACCCAGATGCACCACTTCCTATCCAGCTCTCTGCTACGACCTGGGAAGTCAGTAGAAGATGGCCCAAGCACTTGGGCCCCTGTAACCATGTGGGAGACATGGAAGAAGCTCCTGGCTCCTGGCTTCAGATTGGCACAGCTTCAGCTGTTGTGGCCATCTGGGGAGTGAACCAGCGGATGGAAGACCTTTCTCTCATATCTACTTCTCTCTGTAATGCTGTCTTTCAAATAAATAAAAATTAAAAAAAAAAAGAAGTGAAGAAGTGAGGGTAGTCTTCAGCTTCCTGGAGTCTACATAAAGGCACCTAACCCTGGTGGTACTAAAAGAATGAAGTAGACAAATGAACTATTTTGGTTTTTTCCCCCCCTAGGTTTCTAACATGTTTAACATGAGCCTTTAGAGTCTATGATTTATTACACATCAGTTATATGACTTAGGGCCTCTTTCACACCCCTAAAATCATCAATAAAAGCAAAAAATAGTGTACCTCTCTCAGAGAATGACTGATCTTTAAATATAAAATGCATAAAGCCCAATGCATGCAATGAGAAATTAATCAGTGTCGATTTTTTTGACTGTTTCTCTGTCTGGTTTTTCTTCTTTCCTCTTATCCATAGAGTTGGAATTATCCAAGTTTCTCCCCATGATTTACGCAGCCAACACTTTTAGACATTTGCCAAAATGTTTTTTCTCTTCTTCAGAGATACAGTTAGATCTATTTCCCAGCCTCCCTTGTAATTAACTGTTGTGATGTTAGACAAAATTCTAACCAAGGAACACCAACAAACATTCCAGACTTGAGGCATTAAATATTTCCACATGCATTTCTTCAGCACTGGCTGATTAGAAAGTTAGCCTCTGCACTGATTTTAGAAGCCTACTGGAATGACATTAGTATAGATTATTGAATATTTAAAAGTGGGCCCAACACCGCACCTAATTCCCTGGAATATTCTTGGTCCATTTTATATGGATGAAAAACAAACTTCTACTACCTTGAGCCATCACACATCTGAATCTTTTATTTACTGTGGCCTGGTTTATCCCAGAAAATATACATCTCTGCTTTTATTTTTGTCTTTGTTTTCCTCCATTGTATCAACTGCCAAATTACTTACTACACTTTGGACAGCATATCTCATCTGTAAGGCAATCTTTCTTCTCAGAACTCTTCAATATGAAAACCTCATTTATTTTACACTGATATAAATTTAATTCCCTTAATAAATAGCTATGACAATGATTTTCCCTTGCTTAGAATATTAAGAGAATTCCCTGAATTTATAAAATAAAATCTAAATGCACTAGCAACTGGGCCTTCTTTTAAGGATTCCAGTTTATGCTTAATTTCTCTTATTTAACTTCATACATTTTGCTCTCATCAATTCTTCATAAAAATGTTCTATATTTTCCAATTATTATGTCATGCTTGATTAATTCCACTCTTCTCACCTGGGAGCAACTTTCTGCTGCTTCTGTACATATCTACCTTGAAATACCATCTCAAATAGCATATAAAATGACTTTTTCACTGCTTAATGAACATAACATTTCATCTGTCCTTGGGAGTGCTGAGAAGTATATACACTTAGAAATATAGATATTTATATCAATAGATTTATTTACATTATAGTAGAGATTTACTCAAATATACATAAATATAGATTTACAGATCGAGAAATGATTCATCTCTCAAGTTCTCTGGAAATCCTAGTAAGGGTTATTGATGAGAAGGTAAAGGTGTGTGGCATGGTAGAGACTGAACAGCAAGTTTGAAAAAAGTACAGTCACACTAGAAGCAAATTATATACACAAAATGAGAGCACCTACTTATAAAAATGTTTTGAAACATTAAGAATGATAAGTATGTATCTTATATAAATGTCCTTACAAAATCCAAAAAGAAAATATGATGTGGATTTCCTCTCTCTGACAAAAACTGTCTTGGATGATTTAGAGTTGCAATGTTCAGTTTGTTTATTGCTACAAAGTGCCTGAAATGTGGCTAGCACTAACCAAGATACGCTGTCAGTGTGAGTCTCACAACAGAGTCAAAGCTTGGTGTTTAAAAAATAATGCAAAATTCTTCACCAATAATTTTTATAATAAGTTGAAATATATTTTATATATTTAGCTGAAGAGAATGGCATTAAATAACTTTATCTCTTTATTTTCACTTTTTTAATATGACTACCAGAAAATTTATAATTAAAACTCGCATCTGCTTCTACTGAAATCACCTGTATGGAAGTAAAACAGACATAGACACTTGTCCCAGACCTTTGAAATTACAGCCAGCTTCTAGAGTAATTTAACTTGAAATCCTCTCAATTTCAGAAAATAAAGGAATAGTGAGGGCCATGAAATCATGGTAGACCTGCCCCACTGCTAGCATAGCTGGCTAGGGCCAGGACTGTCACTGATTTATAGCAAGGATTTCCTCATGCTCTGCTCACCATTCTTCTGTCTTGATAAGCCTGACTTATTTTTTTTAAATAGGATGGGGGCGGGGAGATATGAGGGCAGGACATTGACACAGAAACCTGATTAAGAGGGAGGACCTAATACTTGAAAAGAAGGCATAGATCTCCTAGGGCTTGCATATGAAATCACATGGAAATGAGAACATATACACATGAATGCATGTGTGCATGCACATGCACACACGCACACATACACACCTGCTCCTGCTGGCATTTCATTCATGGCTTCAAAAGATAAATCCAATAGAGTACCGAAAAGGTAATCTATGGAAGTGAAGTTGACATATTGAGATATGATCACTTTGAACACCCTTGTCTCAACTGTTACGAAACAGTTTTATTTTTCATACTATTTGTTCAACTCTTTAATTAGTATAGGGTTAATCAAGTTATAAAGTTAACTGAAAATAGATCTTAAAAAATAAGAACAGGAATAGGAGAGGGAGGAAGAAAGGTGTAAGTGCAGGTGGGAAGGAGGGTAGGATAGAAACTATATTCTTAAATTGGTGTTTATGAAATCCATGAAGTTCACCTTATATATTTTCTAGGTTAAAAAAAAGAAATGAAAAAATGCTTTCTCTACATCTGTTCAGGTACTATGCTTTTTAGTTCCAATTTATTAATATATTTCATGTTTATTGATTTTCATATGTTGAGCCATCACTGCATCCCAAGTGATAAATCTTACTTTGTCTAGGTAAACATCTTTTCCATGTGTTGTTGAATGTGATTAGCTAGCTTATTGAGAATTTTTGCATATGAGAGTTATTTCTATTCCTATGTTTATAACAGCTCAATTCACAATAGCTAAGAGATGAAATCAATTTAGATGCCTATTAACTGAAGACTAGATAAGAAATTGAGGTTTATATACATGATGGAATACTACTCAGGCATGAAAAGAATAAAAACCTGTCTTTTGCAACAAAAGGGATGAAACAGGAGACCCTATTCTTAATCAAATAATCGAGTCCCAAAAAGACTAAGTGTGTATATATATATATATATATATATATATATATATATATATTATGTTTTATACATATTCTATATATAAATTATACATATACATATATGTCTGATTTGTGGTAACTAATATAGAGAGTAAAAAATATAATGTATATCTTGGAATTTGGTTATTGATTAAATCCTTTGTCTACCCTCCTGAGGAATAGTGGACTTTCTACTTATTACTTGTTCAGTTCTCTGTTTAGTGTGGTATTAAGCTTGTGATTATAAAATAAATTTAAAGTAGGTCATTACAAAAATTAAAAGAAAAATAAAAAGAAAGAAGGAGAAAGGGGTAGGAGGGAGGAAGGGAAGCAGAGGGGAAAGTTATTTTCTTAAAGCTGTATATGTGAAATATATGAATTCTGTTCCCTTTATATAAATTTAAAAATAAAAAAGAAAAACTGAAAAAAAAGAAAGAAAAAATAAACAGCGATGTACACATTGGTTTGCATCCAGTGTCTACTGATGCCAGTAGAGAACAGGGGCACTGCCCTGAAGACTAATTAGACAATGTATGCATCAACACAAAAGGTCCCATCCTGACCAGGCATGGAGGGAAAGGCCTATGTACAGGCAGCAAGAGCAAATGTTGGTAGTCATCCAGCAAATGAGACCATGCACAGGAAGTACAGGATCCTAAAAATCCCAACAAAACACTTGAGTGAACATCAGCAGAAGAGAATATTTCAGAGTTTGAGGAAAGAGCTGAAACTAAGAGACATAGTATTGTCAACAAGCAGGGAAATCACTTTAAGTGTGTCGCTCCCCCTCTTCGTGGAGGAATGACACTAGACCCTGTGCTGTTCTTTTGTCTGCTCGGCCCTCCCTGGGTTTGCTGCTGGTTCTTCCCAGGTTGGCTACCATCCCTCCACCTCTGTGGAAGGGCGGTTCCCCCTAGCCACTTTCCCCACTTCCGCAGGGGAGCAGCACACCACCGGCCGGCTCTCTTGGGGGCTGCACAGGTGTTCCTTCAGATAGATGTTCCTGATGCATGTTGTCTCCTCCTTTATAGTCCTCTTCCACCAATCCCAACTCTGCTACCCACACGCCGAGTACGCTGCTCTCCTCCAATCAGGAGTAGGTCCTACAGTTTATTGGTTGAACTGGAGGCAGCTGTGTAGAAGCTGTTTCTCCCTCTTAGTGCCATATTGTGGGAGAGCAGATGCATAGAATAAGTCTTAATTCCAGTAACTTAGTCTAGTCCAAGTTGCTCCCAGTTGCTCCCCACAAAGTGAACTTCATCTACCCAGCACATAAAAACTGACTCCTACCAAGATGTGCTAGCAGGTGCCTGAAGTCTAGGATCATCAAATAAACACTTACTTGTGCCTGAGGCACCCCATAAACAGACCATTCTTCAAAGCCATATGCAAAACATAGGAGGTAACTGTGTCCCTTCAGATCACTTAAGCCTATATGCAAGAATCAGAACAGGGTGTTTTAGGATTTCCCAATGAGTGGACACTTGAGAACTAAGATTCTAATTCCAGTTCACCTTGACTTACTGGTCTCTTCAGGCACACCATGAATGTTTTCTCACCAGTTATGTGAGGAAAGTGCAAGCAGAAAGTGACAGGTTTAAGACAGCCTCCATTCTCCTGAGCCAAAGAATTATGGAGCAAAAATAATTTCAACTTATCAGTCTGCATGTGGCAGGAAGAACAGAGCACTCCCTGTCCTGTTCCATCCTGGGTCACTCCTGCAGAACCACCATTTAGCAGGAGGGGGCCTTCACCAAAGGCAAAGAATGAGAGTTTCTCTTTTAATTTTTAATTCTCACCACTCTCTTCTTTATTTAAGAGACATTTAAGAGGCTCCTAGCCTAAGCAGTGCTCAACAAACAGTAATACTGAATTAAGTAAAGATGAATCACTTAGTTCATTTGGTACTAAAATGTGGGCTGATGGAGGGAGGTCTGTCATCACCTTGTTTTTCCCTGGAGAACCAGAGTGGTGGGGAAAAGGAATGAGAGAGATCAAGCCCAAGGACCCTCCCCACACTTCCAACAAATCAGACATTCCTGGTTTGGCTCCTGGAAGAGACAACTAAGCTAAAGTGATAGAAATAAAATTATTTTAAAAAGCACATTTGTTTAGAAGGACCAAAAACATTCAACCAAGATACATGAACAAAAACAGTCACTGAAATACTTTTGAATACCGGCTTCTTCATCTCTCAAGCCAGTGTTTTAAACAATTGTCATGGAGCAGAAGATTGGCTGGTCATGGTTTGGCCTGTTTGCTCACACCAATATTACCCACCATGATATTTTCAGGGCAATAGCTCATAATTCTTTATTATCTCAGGACTCCAAACAAGCCCTCAAATGGAGCATCCTCAGGAAAATTTATCCAGTTTTCCTGCACTGTTCATTAAATATGAATAATGTATTTCTTGCTGTGCCATGGTGTCAACATACTGCCAGGTCAAGGTGCCCACAAGCAGCCATGGTCTCAGCTTCAGGTCCAATTTGTTCTCACCCTCTTTGGTATCACAGCATCACTCCTATAGCCAAAACTACCATTTTGATGAACTATTAGAGTGCAGACATCTCTACAGGAAGCAAAAAATACCTTCTATGAAAGCACTGGAAAAAGCTTGACTTTTTATAGCATTTTCCAATAACTATTTCCAACATCCAAAGGGGATAGAGTGTCCTTCTTCACCCTCTGGGGATGCCCTCAGAAACCCTCTATTCTAGGTATTGTCATCCAATATCCCATGGATCTATTTGCTAACAATGGGGTCCAACCCCCTGGAATACGGAATACAGAATCTCCAGTAATCAACACAGATTATGGAACAAAGCAGGCACTCAACAAATGTTTGACAGATTAATCAGTTCACTAATCACTTACTTTCTGAATAAACACATTTGCAGGTTGCACAGTTTATAAAGAATTTTTCTACTCACTGTCATGCTTGACTACAACAACATGAAGTCCCACTAAGGTGGGGTCACAATTACCCAATCTACAGATGGGGATGTGGATGCTGAAAGAAACCAAGTGACTTATGTCACACAAGGGTCGGAGACAGGATACAGTGAACATCCTTATCAACTGTCCCTCATTAGACTCTCTTATCTCAGATAGGGCTCTACTGCATTAGATAAGAGGATTGTTTGCATAATTGGAAATGATCAGTTTTTGAGGCTCCTTGATTCCTAGACCATTGCTTCATGCATATTCCTCTTTAATTTTATTTATGTTTGTCTATATATTCGAGTTTTTAGTGACACACACCAAATAAATATGCTCTATATTATGGGTAAAGAGTTTATTCAGTACTGTACTGGAAAAAACGGGCTCTCTGGGAAGGCAATAGTCTTCCAAAGCACTCTTCTTCCCCTACCCTGTCATCCCCTTACCTCTGGAGAGAAAGTAATATGATTTATCCACTCTACAGAAATCAAAATAAACATGATAGGCAGATCTCATCATTGGGACAGTGTGACAGCATTTCAGAGCACCTATGCACTGTTGTGATTGCTTCAAGAGGGAGCAAAATCATTTAGTACACAGGTAGAGATGTCTGTGACTATGAACCTTATTCCTTGAAGACTCTCAATCAATGTGTTATAATTGACCTAAGATTTTTAGACTGCAGTTCTCATGCCCCACCTTCAGTCCCAGTCAGAGGAAAGTTTTCACCAGCGAAAGGGAGAGCTGTGAACATGGCAGCGCCTCGATGGTTCTGGTGTGGCTCTGAGACCATGGCAGTGGCACTGCTACTCATTTAGGAGGTTCCTTTGGCTTCTGCCCAAAGAAAGATGGTGTTATCTGAAAAGGTTAGTCAGCTGATGGAATGGACCAATAAAAGACCTGTAATAAGAATGAATGGAGACAAGTTTTGTCGTCTTGTTAAAGCTCCACCAAGAAATTACTCCGTTATTGTCATGTTCACTGCTCTCCAACTTCATAGACAGTGCGTTGTTTGCAAACAAGCTGATGAAGAATTCCAGATCCTGGAAAACTCTTGGTGATATTCCAGTGCATTTACCAACAGGATATTTTTTGCCATGGTAGATTTTGATGAAGGTTCTGCTGCTTCAGCTCCAACTTTCATCAACTTTCCTGCAAAAGGGAAACCCAAACGGGGCGATACATATGAGTTGCAGGTGTATGGTTTTTCAGCTGAGCAGATTGCCTGGTGGATTGCAGACAGAACTGATGTCAATATTAGAGTAATTGACCCCCAAAATATGCTGGTCCCCTTATGTTGGGATTACTTTTGGCTGTTATTGGTGGACTTATGTATCTTCGAAGAAGTAATATGAAATTTCTCTTTAATAAAACTGGATGGGCTTTTGCAGCTTTGTGTTTTGTGCTTGCTATGACATCTGGTCAAATGTGGAACCATATAAGAGGACCACCATATGCTCATAAGAATCCTCACACAGGACATGTGAATTATGTCCATGGAAGCAGCCAAGCCCAGTTTGTGGCTGAAACACACATCATTCTTCTGTTCAATGGGGGGATTACCTTAGGGATGGTGCTTTTATGTGAAGCTGCTACTTCTGACATGGATATTGGAAAGCGAAAGATAATGTGCATAGCTGGTATTGCATTGGTTGTATTATTCTTCAGTTCAATGCTGTCAATTTTCAGATCTAAATATCATGGGTATCCATACAGCTTTCTGATGAGTTAAAAGGGATCCAGAGATATGTAGACACTGGAATAATAGAAACTAAAAATGAGAAATGTGTTTGAAAAGAAAAATAAAACTTGTGCATTTTGTATTACCTCTTTTTTTCAAGTGATTTAAATAGTTAATCATTTAACCAAAGATGTGTAGTGCCTTAACAAGAAATTTCCTGTCAAAATAATTAAGTATTTGGAAATTATTCTCCTTTTAACATTGCCTTCCTAGTGTACTTTATGGAACATATAATTTAGTAGAATTAAGTATATCATTAAAAAAGTTTTTTTTTTTAAAAAAAACTACTACTTTGTTTTAATTAGAGCAAAGCTCAAAATTGCTTTAGCTAGCTTTTTGTCATTTGATTCTATATTGTCTTATCCCAAGGTAGGAAAAGAAAGTCCTGACCAGATGTTCTGGCATATGCCTATTATGGATAACTGCATCATCAGGAATCTGTTCTTAGCTCTTCCATCTTTGCAGGGATGTGTATACTTTATCTATATTTCTTTTGGGGTGGAGAAATCACATATGGTGTGTGATCTTCTGAAAACAAACCACCGTTCTTCAGAGTTTATATCTAGACTTCAGAAAGACTATTCAGCCCTCCTCCTGTGTCTTTCTTACTGAAATACAGTTCTATCCATGCTTCCTGATAACTGCAAATGTTACAAAGTACCTCTGAATACAGGATTATGATTTTTGCATGAGTGTGGTGTTAGCTGCCTTGTATTTGGAAAGATTTTTGATTCATTTCATGTTCTTAATTTTCTTTTATTTAAGATCACCCACACCTAATAAATGCATATATAGCTTAGCGTGAAAATCAGTAACTCATAGAATGATCTAAAATGTTTCTGAAAATTTAGAGAGTCTCACTTCTTTGATTTTTACCTAAGAGAAAAATAGATTCGGTTCTGTTTAGGAAAAGGATTCCCTTAGAATGGGAAAAGAAAGAAAATCATGAAATACTGAGTTTTTGTCTCTGTACAAACTGTTTTTTGAAGGTTCTTCTTTTTTTGCTATTATTTTAGCCTTTATTTTCTTTCTCCAAGTGGAGAAACAAAGTAAGAATTTAAAGAGGTTTTGTAGCTGGCGCCGTGGCTCAATAGGCTAATCCTCCGACTTGTGGCACTGGCACACTGGGTTCTTGCCCCGGTCAGGGTGCCGGATTCTGCCCCAGTTGTCCCTCTTCCAGGCCAGCTCTCTGCTGTGGCCCGGGAGTACAGTGGAGGATGGCCCAAGTGCTTGGTCCCTGCACCCCATGGGAGACCAGGAGAAGCACCTGGCTCCCACCAACGGATCAGCACGGTGCACCAGCCACAGCATGCTGGCCACAGCAGCCATTGGAGGGTGAACCAATGGCAAAGGAAGACCTTTCTCTCTCTCTCTCTCACTGTCCACTCTGCCTGTCAAACAAAAAAAAATAAATAAAGAGGTTTTGTTTTAGTTTTGCTTCTCTGTCTGTGGAAATAACCATATTTGCTAACCAGATTTCTGTGAAGAATGTTTTCATGGTTATTATGACATCTAACTATAACTTTCCCATAGTTATGAAATGTATAAATTAAAAAAAAAAAGAATTTTAGACTGCAGTCTTCCAATTAAGTTAATAGTTCCTTAGGGTATATTTTGGTTACAATGTTAACACTGGCTGATACACTCAGCCCACTGATGCAAACCCCATCTGCCTTTGGCTCATGGGGGAAAAAGTATAATTGATGGGACAGAAGTGCCTCAAAGGCAAATTGAGGTCATCCTCTGTCAGAAAAAAAATGGCAATTTGAGCTGGGGCAATCAGATTCCACAATGTTGTCAAAGATAAGCAACCCTGTTTATTTATTACCAACTTGGCAGAAACCATTAATGCATGTGTACAAAGTACTTTTTTTAAAGATAGATTTATTTGAAAGAGTTACAGAGAGGCAGAGGTAGAGAGAGAGAAGTCTTCTATCCACTGGTTCACTCCCCAAATGACTGCAACAGCCAGCACTATGCTGATCTGAAGTCAGGAGCTTCCTCCAGGTCTCCCATGGGGGTGCAGGGGCCCAAGGACCTGGGCCATTATCTACTGTTTTCCCAGGCCACAGCTTCATTGGAAATGGAGCAGCCAGAACTTGAACTGGTGCCCATATGGGATGCCAGCACAGCAGGTGGTGGCTTTACCCACTAGGCCACAGTGCTGGCCCTGCAAAGTACTTTTTATCTCACAGCTCAAAATCCAGACAGTAGTGTTTCAAGTGATTCATGATGTATTAATTCCAGGTTTGTTTGTTTGTTTGTTTTGACAGGCAGAGTGGACAGTGAGAGAGAGACAGAGAGAAAGGTCTTCCTTTGCCATTGGGTCACCCTCCAATGGCCACCGCGGCCAGCTCGCTGCGGCCGGCACACTGCGCTGATCCAAAGGCAGGAGCCAGGTGCTTCTCCTGGTCTCCCATGGGGTGCAGGGACCAAGAACTTGGGCCATCCTCCACTGCACTCCTGGGCCATAGCAGAGAGCTGGCCTGGAAGAGGGGCAACTGGGACAGAATCCAGCGCCCCGACTGGGACTAGAACCTGGTGTGCTGGTGCCGCTAGGCGGAGGATTAGCCTGTTGAGCCACGGCACCAGCCTAATTCCAGGTTTTAACACACCAGACTTCATATAAAGGAGCTATGTTCTTCCTAGGAATCTAAAACAGAGGAGCTGTAATGTAGTTCTCTGAAGACTGGAGATCAATGTTGAAAGTAACCCGAAAGATACTGTTTGTAGCTATAGGGATCCTGAGAATGAAGAAAGCACAACATGCAATTTAAATGATGTTTAAATGAAAAAGCTGGGGCTGGTGCTGTGGCTCACTTGGTTAATTCTCCACCTGTGGCACCGGCATCCCATATGGGCACCAGGTTCTAGTCCCGGTTGCTCCTCTTCCAGTCCAGCTCTCTGCTGTGGCCTGGGAAGGCAGTGGAGGATGCACCCACATGGGAGCCCAGGAGGAAGCACCTGGCTCCTGGCTTCAGATCGGTGTAGCTCCAGCTATAACAGCCATTTGGGAAGTGAACCAATGGAAGGAAGATCTCTCTCTCTCTCTGTCAAATAAAAATATAAATAAATGAAAAAGCTGACACACCAATACAGTCACTCTGGGCTCAATTTTCCAGATGAAGAATGAGGAGATGCACAGAATCAGTGTTGCAGGCTTGCCTGGGAGATTGCTTTCTTGCAGCAAGAAGAAAAACACAAAGAAAATATGGAGCTCAAAATTCCCTGTGGAGTGAGAACAATGCCTGAGTCAGCCTTGCACATGTGAAAATCATTTCTGTTGTATTAGAATACTCTGCTCTAAAGAGACAGGATGGCACTTCACAAAGTCAGGGAAGCTGAAGGGGGCACTATAGGAAATATTGCTTCAGGGACAGAAATGCAAGCCCTTATTTAGGGTAGAGGGCGGGAATGAAGTCTTCCCATTTATGGAGAAATACCTAGGGTTTGGGCACTACCAATATTTGGATAATTTCTTTTTTAAAAAAGATATATTTATTTACTTCAAAGTCAGAGTTACAGGGAGGGGTGAGACAGAGAAAGAGAGGTCTTCCATCCCCTGGTTCACTCCCCAATTGGCCGCAATGGCCGGAGCTGCACCTATCCAAAGCCAGGAGCCAGGAGCTTCTTCCAGGTCTCTTATGTGGATGCAGGGGCTGAAGGACTTGAGCCATCTTGTACTGCTTTCCCAGGCCATAGCAGAGAGCTGGATGGGAAGAGGAGCAGCATCCATATAGGATGCTGGCACAGCAGGCAGCAGCTTTACCCACTACAACAAAGCACCAGCCCCATAGTTGGATAATTTTCAAGCAGGCAGAGACCAATACATAAACTGAAACAAGGGTGTAAGAAAATGAGGTTCAGAAGATTCCCAGTGGAATCCCTTCATTTTACAGCAAGATATTAATAAATCAAATTACAGCTCAAATTTTACTATTACTTCTCTATACTTTCAAGAAAAAAAATATTTACACTTGCAGAGGACTACATAAACTTGGGGTTGTACATAGGGAGATGGATTTGCACCTGCCAAGGAATTACACCTGTGAAAAGACTAAGTCCTGCATCTGAATAAAAAAGCATACTTTCAGACTTTGTAAGGTGAGACCTGATAAAATTCAAATCAGAAAGGAGGGACTGAATCAGGAGAGGCAGATATCCAAGCCTGACCTCATATGCAAAGATAGGAATTAAGAGGAGATGCCTTAGCAAAGAAAATATGATGAATAGTGAGCAAACAGAAGGGGGAGACAGAGCATCATAGTGAGAAAATGACCAGTAATAAAAAGGAAGAACACTGGGATAACTTTGGGTGATGTGAGATATTTTCGGGTATAAGAGAATTTCTATTTCTAGGCAGCTTATCAAAAATATCATAAAAGAGTCTCAAATTTAATTGAGTGATGGTTTGTGGGTTATTTGTGGCTCCCTGAAAGGTAGTGGGACCTTCCCTATATAGTAGTATCTGAGAAGTACCTGGATCAGAATCAGGTGGATCTTGTGATGCACCAAGTAGGCACAGGAGTCTGCACTTAACACAGCTCCTAAGGTATTTCTTCTTTGCTTGTTTGGGAGCAACTATGCTTGAGCAGGTGGTGGAGAAATAATTTACCAATGCCTACCAAAGGGGCACTCTCAAGGAAACATCAGATGTTTTATCATTCATTTAACTTCTAATTGGATCTCTGCAGATTGTTTCATGACAAGAACACTGCATTAAGAATTGGCCACCTTTGAATTTGGACCTGCAGACATATCAGATTGTTCAGGAGAACCAGATTCTCAGACTCTTTTACCTCTCTCACCACATAGAGGAGCAAGGCCATCATCTGTGAACCAGAGAAAGGAATGTAGTGATAGGAAAATATGGTGAGTCTTATCACAATTGAGACACTAAAGAAAAAGGCACTTGACCAACGAAGAGGACTGAGTAAAAGCAGTATCTGAAAGCTTCATTAAATCTTCATTAAGGGGCTGGCGCTGTGGCATAGTGGGTAAAGCTGCCACCTACAGTGCTGGCATCCCCTGTGGGTGCCAGTTTTAGTCCTGGCTGCTCCACTTCTGATCCAGCTCTCTGTTATGGCCTGGGAAATCAGTAGAGGATGGCCCAAGTCCTTGGGCCCTGCACCCCTTGAGGCTCCAGAAGAGGCTCCTGGCTTTGGATTGGCACAGCTCTGGCCATTGCAGCCAATTGGGGGAGTGAAACAGTGAATGGAAGAGCACTCTCTCTCTCTCTCTCTCTTCCTTTCTCTCCCTCTCTGCGTAACTCTTTCAAATAAATAAATAAATCTTTTTTAAAAATCACCATTAAAAGGCAAGTGTCCTCAGTTCTGTTCATTGGCCTCTGCAAACACCATCCAGAAATGGAATTTACAAAGTTGAGCAAGAGAAACAGTAATCCCCACCCCACCCCCCAAACTCATGGAAAGGTGGAATAGAATCAAATGAAAAAAATAGAGGAATCTGTGAACATTAGTAATTACCAAGTAGTCAGAGAATTCAGCAAGTGCCCAGCCCTCTGCTTTTTCCTGATTGTCTCTTGGACTCCTACACAGTAAGTTCCAGAAATATGGATAAGTTGGAAGAGATCATAACAAGTTTGCTCATAGCCTACTTTCAAACCTTCTCACTGGGCAACAGACAATATACTTGTTGATATAACCCCTAAAAGAGTCATTACAAGTATGGAGACCTTTAATTAAGCCAGGCTGATAACACAATATTTCTTCCTCATTTTCTTCAAGGTAGATTAATTAAGAATAACAATTTTGACCACTCTCCCTAAGTGTATTCCATATGCTTGGGCAGTAGGAAAAGAACATGTGTTTGTTTAAAAAGACTTATTTGTCAGAGTCAGAGTTGAGAGAGAGAGAGACAGAGAGAGAGAGAGAGAGAGATACTGATTTTTCCATCTACTGGTTCACTCCCCAAATGACTGCAACAGCAACACTGGGCCAGCCTGAAGCCAGGAAGTTTTTCCAGATCTCCCTTATGGGTGATAAGGGCCAAATACTTGGGCCATTTTTTACTGTTTTTCCGAGACCATTAGCAGGGATCTGGGTAAGAAATTGAGCAACTGGAACTTGGACCTCTGCCCATCGGGTATGCTAGCAAAACGGGTGGAAGCTTAATCTGCCATATACCACAATGCCAGCCCCAGAAAACAACTATTCAATATTCTTCCATGTGATCCTTAACCTCATTTTCCATCTAAGTTGAAGGAAGTTTATAATTTTTCAGCAGAGATTGAAGAGCTCTATATGGTATCTCTGAGCTACAGATTTTAACATAAGAAAATTAGATCTCTATGGAGTTGGAATCTACAACTTCCACCTTTTAATTTCTAAGTCACCCAACCTAAATTTTAATATTCTACAAAAAATATTAAATAGTACCTAAACACAAAGTTGTAGGCTCAAAAATGCCTAAACTCTGGTTATTGTGGAAAACACAAATCTTTCATCTATCCAGGAAATGTCCCAAACCATTGTGATTAGAGGAAGAAAACAGAAGATGCAAGGTGGCTGAATAGGAAAAAGCTGTGCTGATTTGGACCATGGGAATAAAAAGGGAGGAACCATGTTCCCAGGGGACAGTTACAAAGAAGTTTGCTCTGGAAATTCTACAGAAAGAAGAGAGACCACATGGAGCAGCAGAAGTGGTACAATCACACAGCAGGGAGCAGGACATTGCCAATGACTCCTACAGCCAGTGGGCTGGGGAGCAGGGACACCATTTCTAAAAGCAAGGTGAGAGGAACTGTGGCAGTCCATATCACTGATAATACTGCCTTAGAGAGAACCTCACAGACCCCACTGACCTGATTTTGGACTGGAGCACTAGTGGGAGGGAGGGGGGATGACAACCAAATCCCATGAAAGAAGAGCATATTGCTTTCCTTACATCATCCCACAAGGTGTCCAGTAACTATCAGGGAAGTGGCGCCATCTTAATAAAGTGAATAGAGACTATTGCAGCCCATATGTACCTGCTGGATTTTATAGGAAGAATAAATTTGTGGTCCACACTGAATTTCATTGTGGCCTGGAGGGATGCTATGGGTGGGACACCCACTTAAGATTGTAAAATTCTCCCATCCCCTCATTCTATCAAGGTGCCTGGACTCAATGTGCCAAGGCACAGCACCAATCAAATTCTCTTAGGCATGTGGCTAGCTTTAGGAATACTGTGGCTCTCTCCACGGATGGGAGAGGCTCATAGGGCTGAGAGTGGATCCCCTGCTCTCTGCAACTGTGGGAGCCATGCACCCTGTGACTGTGGGAATTTTGTGATTGTGCAATAGGGTGTGGGGCATGGCAAGGTCTTTGGGCAATCACTGTATCTGGCTTCAGAGGCTTAGAGTTCCCTGAGTGCTTGGAGTGGGCCATCACAGAGGTCCTGCACTCACACTGAGGAGCCCACATTCCTTTTTGCAGTTCAAGCACCTGCATGGGTGGGGTAGAAAGACACTGAAGGCTCATCCTGGGCAGTTTGTTAACTTTGGCAGGGAGGGGTTGAGACTGTGATAACACCAGCCAACATGATCACAACTCTCTCCCTCCTGACAGTACAGGAAATCCACCAACCCTAATTTGGGAGACACTCTGAGCTCTTGTCCCATCCACAAGCACTGGCTGAAACCCCATGGTGCCACCCAGCACACACTTTGTATATGTGAAGGAGCAGACACTCCACTAAATCAAGAAGCATATTTCAAAGATAAAAGCCTTAAGAGGAGGAAACCAACAAGTGTTTCCACAAATGCCTAAAAATAAATGTTGAAATACAAGAAGCATGAACAAGGAAGACAACATGACACATACGTTTCACTATTAGAATGTGAAAATGAAGAGGGTGATGAATTGCCTGAAAAGGAATTCATAAGATCACAAGATTACTTACAACACAGAGAATCAAATATTTTAGTTAAATCCATACATGACATGGTGAGCAATTATGGTATCATATAGAGATACTGAAGAGAAATCAAACTGAAAATACTAGAAATGAAGAATTTGATATGTCAAACAAAAAATATAGTGGAAAGCCTTAAAAACTTATTGAGGCAGAAGGATGAAAATCTGAGCTTGATGACAAAACCTTATAAATAGCTCAGAAAAAAAATAGAAAAAAATTAGAAAAACTGAAAATAATGTCTGAAACTTATGGGAGGCTATCGATCAACCAAACATTTGTCTGAGGAGTTGCTGAAGGTGTGGAATGAGAGAATTGATTAGAAGGCCTATTCAGTAAAAATAATAGCAGAAAAATCCCCTAAATTGGAGAAAGATGGCGACATCCAAGTACAGGAAGCACAAAGAACTCCTGAAAGCAATTATTAGAAAATATTGTAACACAATGTAAATTTTCAAAAGTAAAACATGAGGAAAATGTCCTAAAGTGTGCAAAAGAAAAACACTAGATTACCTTGAAAGGATCTACAATTAGATTGACAGCTGATTTCTCCTCAGAAAATCTATAGCCTAGGAGATCATGGAGAGATCGTCCAAGTACTTAAAAAAAAAAAAAAAACTGTCAACTATCAATCTAGAATACTGTACACTGAAAAGCTCTCATTTATGAATGAAGGTGAAGTAAAGACCTTTCAAAGCAAACACAGTTTGTCAGCAAACAGCTTCACAAATGATACTTAAGGATGTGCTACATACAGAAACAGAGAAAGATAGCCACATCAAGAAAGAATGTAAAGGCAGAAAATCTAGTTACACACAAAGAGGAGGAAAGGCAGAGAGACAGAAAGGTCTTCCATCTGCTGTTGCTGTGGATTCGTTTCTGAAAGGAGGAACATGATGGGGGAAAGAGGCACGGGGTCACCACATAGACCCTGGGAGTTGGATGAAAGCAGGCCTGAGGCAAGCAGCTTGCAGACTCATTTATTTCAGTTGCTACAGCTGCTTATATAGCCAAGGCATCCAATCCAGTCAAGGGGCAGTCTATGCCCTAACCAATCACAGCCTGTTGCCAGGCAGTTTCCAAAGCCATCCAATCACAGCTTGTTGCCAATCAGGCTGTTGCCACGCAGTTTCTGAAACCATCCAATCATGGCCATCTCTGTTGTCATGTAAGTCCATCTCTGTTGTCATGTGGTTTCCAAAGCCATCTAATCATGGCCTGTTGCCAGGCAGTTTCTGTTGTCAGTGGCCATCTTGGCATGACCTTCTCACCTGCTCATGACCTTCTCACCTTCTCATTCCACCACATTTCCCCCTTTTCATTTATTATTGAGCAACTGGAGGCATGATTCTTGGCCATACCATTGTTGACCCCATTTCCAGGTGGTCTCCACACACAGCTGTGCCTGTCTTAGGTTGTCCCCCAGGGGATCTTTCCCATCTTTGACTAACCAGCACTCAAAATGAGAGACCACAAGAGTGCTTGCTCAGATAGGGGTAGGAATGAGGAACAATTGTTATCAGGAATGGCATGACCACATGCAGGCTGTGGGCCATTCAAGTGGCTGACCAGAGCTACTGGCGTATAAAACAGTAACAGATGGCTATGGGCAATTTCTCAGGGTAGGGTGATAGGGCAGGTATGTCTGCTAACAAGGCAGATTCTCAGTCTTGTTCAGCTGGTTCTGGTTGGCTGTCAGTTGCAGGCTTGATGTTTCTGGCTGGTACCCAAATGGGCTGTCCTGCATTCTCTGGAAAGACACAAGCATATCCTCAACCCTTGGTTAGCAGAGGGTGTGGTCCTTTCCATTCTCCTGTCAGGGGGTCTTTCCACCTAACCATAGGGGCTGGGGTCTGGGATGGAAAGGATCCCCAGTGTTTGTAAGCTGGGCTCTTTGCTTGGGAATCAAAAGTAAGAAAATTGATAGTGAAAAGGACCTCAGTCAAAGCAAGCTGTGGGTCTGGGGGCATATGATTGTTTTTCTGTCTTTGTAAGAGATCTTTAATCATCCTATGAGTTCTTTCAATGATTGCCTGTCCCTGTGGGTTGTATGGGATACCTGTGGCAGACTGTATGTCCCAGTATTTCAAGAAGGAATTAAACTCTTGTGATGTATATGCTGGCCCATTGTTAGTCTTTACGGTCCAGGAGACACCAAGGACCAGCATGGCTGATTTAACTGCCTTTATTGCATTACTAGCCTTTTCTCCAGATTGGGCTGTTGCAAATACAGCCTTTGAATAAGTATCTACCACCACATGGGCAAACTTAAGTTTACTGAAGGAGTTAATGTGCATGATGTCCACTTGCCAGAGCTTATGAGGAGCAAGGCCTCGTGTGTTCACTCCTGCTTGTTGCAGTGGGCCTAATGGGGCAAAGGGTGCACAATTCTTGCAAGAGTGCACTAGGTGTTTGCATTGGCTCATTGTTAGCTCTGGGAAAAGCAATTTTATGTTGCTTGCTGACATGAAATTTTTGGTGTAGAATACGGACTTGTTCTAGGTGTCCAATGGAAGCCTTTTTTACATCTGGGACACAGCGTTTTGGGCTTGCCCTATCTCAGCATTTTGGCTGTAGGTGTCCTATTTCCTGACATCCCCAACAAACTGGAGGGTCATTAGACTTCTTTGTGTTAAGTTTGTTAATGGCCATAGTTAGGACCTGTATGGGTGTTTCAGCAGGGTTTACCTCCACTCCCCAATTGGCCACAATGGACAGAGTTGTGCTCTTCCAAAGCCAGGAGCCAGAAGCTTCTTCCAGAGCCCTCCAACATGGATGCAGGGGTCCAAGGACTTGGGCCATCTTCTACTGCTTAGCCAGGCCATAGCAGAGAGCTGGATTGGAAGTGAAGCATCCAGGACTCAAACCAGAGCCCATATGGGATGCCAGCACTGCAGGCAGTAGCCTTACCCACTATGCCACAGCACTGGCACCCACACTGGCTCTTTTGTTGGTGTCACTGGTCCAACCACACCACAGCACAGCAACGTGGGTTCCTTAGAGATGCCCTTTGTTTCCATTTTACCCCCAAAAATTTGCTTCTTGCCCAAATGAGAGCCTCTGTAGACACCAGGATGGAGGCCCCTGAGCTCTCAGCTTGCCTTCTGTGTAGACATATGACACTAATATAGCAGTGTGGCCCAAGGCTGACACTGCTTCTTGGCAATATCTGCCTCTTGTCATTCCAGGCTTAAACTTTTCTGACATTCTAGTACTAGCAGATTGTGCATAAAGTGGATCCCAGAGTTAATACTGCGAGGAGACAGACTAATGAGGATATTTTTTACCAAAGGTAATGAAATACCGCATAATGTTTGCATTTTAACTATTGAGTTGAGGGCATCCTTTGGAAACTGAATGTACCAAAAACTCAGGACATTTTTGGAAATCGCATGCTTTGCTAACTTGGTGTCAATTTTTATACAATCATTACTTTGTGAGTTATATAAAATATAAAAATAGAAAAATAAGTAATAGAAATATTTTGTTTTATTATTCTGTGATAAGCAACTATTTAGGAAAAACTAATAAAAGTGATAGCTTGCTCTCTCTTACTTTGCCTTCCACTTAACTGAATCTTAATTTTAAAAGAAGGTCTGGCATTGTGCCACAGCAGGTTAAGCCCCTGTTTGTGGCAGCAGTATCCTGCACTGGAATGCCTCTTCAAGTTCTAATTGTTCTGCTTCCAATATAGTGTCTTGCTATTGTGCTTGAGAAAGCAGTGGAAGATGACCCATATACTTGGCCTCTGCCACCCATGTAGGAGACCAGGAAGTAGTTTCTGGCTCCTGGCTTCAGCCTAGCCCACACATGCATGTTGTGGCTATTTGGGCAGTGAGCCAGTAGAAGTGAAATCTCTTCACCTCTCCCTTCTCTCTGTTGTTCTGCCTTTCAAATAAATCTGAAAATGTGACAGACTTTCAAAATTTAACATTGTATCAAAATGAGTTACTAAAATGCATTTTTCTCATATGAAATATCAGGAAATATTCTCAGTGGACAAAAAACATGAATGTAGAAATGAAATCAGGTGATTTTACTTTCAACACCTGGTTAAAATCTCTTGACACTAAAAAACACAACAAAAAGCATTGAGGAAAGTTTGTGAGAAGACGTCAGGCAAACAACAGGCAATAAAACATTGAGATCACCAAGAAAAGAAAATTTGACAAGCAGTCAGTACAGCTATATGGGTTTCTGCTGGGAAAAATGACTTTTCAACAATACAATGAGCTGGATTCCAGTCAATACCTGTTGCTATTGAGATGCAGTAGTTACCATATCTGAGGACAGCAAGAACTTTCCAAAGAAGAAACTGGAATGAATATAACTGAACAGATGAAAACTTGAGAGCTGGATATGTAAAGTCCCCACAAGCCCTTGAGCATGAGATAATTTGAGCATCAATGAAGTGAAACTATATGAGGTTCACCAGAGAGTAACTGATCCTGAGGTGGGAGTGTAAAAATATATTTCAGATTATTTGGTTTGGAGGGTATCTAAGTTCTAACCCAAGTAAGACCTTGTTGACATATTATTAACATCACAGGCATGTAAGTGAAATACCTAAAGGCTGTACTTTATAAGTAAGAACCACACACTGCAATAATGCTTATTTTAGACCACTCTACAAAAAAGTATGTTAAATAGCCCTGGTTTGATGTTAAGGGAAATAAAATGTTGGAGGTCAAGACCTTCAAAGCTAATAGTGCTTATAGAAAACTTGACATATAGTCAGGCCTACTATAGAAAAGCTGAAAAACCAAGACTAAACAAATTCAAGGTGACAAGCCAGTAATTAGGCTACCTATTAGTACAAATATGAACATAGGAGTCAAATAAAACTGTTACCTGGTGAAATAATGAAATAACATTGACCAATCTTCTCACTGAAATCATATAAAATGCTGAATTCATGGCTTTCAAATTGCCTTGCAAAAATACTGGAGTTTTAATCTAGAAGAAATGGACCAGTTAAAATAAAGACACAATCTGCCTCAATTCACATCAGAAGAAATAAATATCCTAAAAGTTTCTATATCTATTAAAGAAATTCAGTTAAAAGATCTTTTCACAGCAGTTGCTGCTTGATATGACTGCAACCAACAGTGGACTACCTTGGTTCAAGTAACAGTTCCACTCCCAATTCAGACTCTCTACTGACATGAACACTGGTAGGTAAAAGCCAATGTCTAAAATTTCTGTGTCTCTATCACTCACATCAAAGATCTGGATTATACTAATATGGAGAGACCTGGGTTGTGTTTATGTCTCCAAACTGCAGGCTTCCTGAGTTTCAGCTGTTGTGGTCATTTGGTGAATTGAACTGCAAGAGAAGAGACCTCTTTTTATGATTTTCACATAAATAGATAAAAAATAAATATAAACATAATTTAAAGATAAATTAATTCAGTAACAATCTCCTAAAACAGAAAGCACCAGGCCCTGATGGGTTTGCTGAGAAATTCTATGTAACATCTAATAAAAAATTGCTGTAATTATTTATGAAGTTTTCTGGAAGATAGAACTTGAAGAAATGCTCCCCTATCCAAACTATACAGAGAGGGTACAGGAAAATAATTTAAAGGCCAGTGTCTTTCTTATACATAGATGCACATATTTTAAAATTTTTCATAAAATTCAATAAAGTATTATAAGAGTGATGTTTGATAAATGTATGGAATTAGTTCCAGATATTTAAGGCAGGTCAAACTGGTGGCAATTTAATTTCCCAAATCAATGGAAAAAAAGAAAAGCACAATTTTATCAATTTGATGAATACAGAAAATCCTGACAAAGTCTAACACCATGAGTGATGAAACAAATGGATGGAAAATTAAGTAAGAGCCTCCAGCCCAGGATGTCCTCAGGTTGATACAGTACATTTACACAGACCTCTCAGCTCACATTATAGAGAATGATAGAAAGCCCCAAGTTTTTCCACTAAAATGAGGAATAAAATAAGCATGTGTCTTCACAACCAATTTTCAACATGTTACTGAAAGTCCTAGCCAATGCAGTAAAGTAAGAAATAGAAATAAAATGCATACAGTAAGAAGAGACACTCTGTGGAGAAGCAAGGATTGCACAGACACACAGCAGCTCAGGGGACACCACCAGCTACTCCTATGGCTACAGCTCCTGCAGTCCTCATCTGGCAGTGAGGCCATCTTCCCAGAGTGAGTTGAGAGGATTCTGTACAAGCCTGTGCACCATTGATGATCCTGTCTGGAGATGAGATTTGTGGTCCCTGCTGACTCTCATTCTGGTGAGGTGAGTTATCCAGGGACAGTGTCCACTTAACTTTGTGAATGGAGGGCACATTGCTCCTTCCCCCACCAGGGGGGAAAGTGCCACCTTCTCATAGTAATGGGAGTAGAGGCTGCCACAGCTAGTGAATGTCTGGGGTTTTTATCACAGGGAGAAATCTACAATCTCCACTGACTTTGAGTTCAGAAAGAGGAGCTGGTGGGTGGGGGCAGGGCACCCATTTAGCTCAGGGAATGGAGAGTATGTTGCCTTCCTGCCCTATCCCAAGGTCAGGGAGAGAATAGGTCTCTGGATAGAAAGGCTCCAAGTGCAGAGAGTGGATACCCTACAGTCTGACTGCAGGAACCCTACACTCTGTGACCAGAAATGGAGGTCTTATGCTATAAGCCAGGAGGACTCCATGTTCAGGCTACATGGTGGACAGATTTTTGTGCAGTTTATGCACCTGAGTGAGTTGGGGGCAGGGTGCAGGCACAGAGAAGTTCATCTTGGCACAGAGAAGGGTGGAGGCAGTGACCACAATAACCAGGGGGATCATCCACTCTCTTCTGCTGAATACAGAGGAGAGCTACCATGCATATTTTGGGTGTTACCCTGGACTTTGACCTCACACACAAATGCTGACCAGAGCTTCCAGATCCCACCCAGCACACACCTCTAGATATCCACTGAAGGTGCAGGCATCTCCCTATTCTTAGGGGCACGTTCCTAAAAACAAAGACTTCAAATGAGATATCCACAAGTGCTTCTCCAGATGTGTAAAAATCATAAATATGAGATATATTAACAAGGAAGACAATATGAAACACCAAAGAGAACACAATAATACTTCAATATTGGACTGTGAAGATGAGGATCTTGACAAAATGCCTGAAAAGGCATTCAAAAGACTTATTGTAAGATTACTCAAAAATACAGAAAAACAATTACATGAGTTAAAGAAACTGATGCATGCCACAGATGAGAAATTCATCCAAGAAATAGAAATATTAAAGAATAACCAAATAGAAATATTAAGAAATGAAGAATTCAATACATCAAGTAAAAAATACAGTGAAAAGCCTGAACACCATTCTCAGTGGTGCCAAAGAAAGAATATCCATGGTGAGAGACAAAGGTTTTGAAATATCACAGTCTTGGGGCCAGAGCTGTGGCTCAGTGGGTTAATGCCCCGGCCTGAAGCACCAGCATCCCATATGGGTGCTGGTTCAAGTCCTGGCTGTTACACTTCCAATCCAGCTCTCCACTATGGCCTGGGACAGCAGCAGAAGATGGCCCAAGTCCTTGGGTCATTGCACCCACGTGGGAGAACCAGAAGAAGCTCCTGGCTACTGACTTTGGATTGGCACCGTTCCGGCCATTATGTCCAACTGGGGAGTGAACTCTCAGATGGAAGACCTCTCTCTCTCTCTGCCTCTCCTCTCTCTATGTAACTTTGACTTTCAAATAAATAAATAAATCTTTTTTTAAAAAAAGAAACAGTCTGACAAAAAAAGAAAAAAAATTCAGAAAAATGAAAATAGTGTTTAGTCTATGAGACACCATCAAGGCCAAACTACACATGTCTTAGACATTGCCAAAGGAATGGAAAAGCAAAGTAACTTAGAAAACTTACTGTGAAATAATAGAAGAAAATTTCTGAAATTTGGACAAAGATATGGACATCGAAGTACAGGAAGCACATAGAATCCCAGATAGACATGATCGGCAAAGGTCTTAATCACAATATAGAATATTCAAACTTTCAAATGTAAAACACAAGGAAAAGATGCTAAAAAGTACAAGCAGAAATGCCAGATTATCTTTAAAAGAGCTCTATTTTGACAGGTTTCTCATAAAAACTCTACAGAAGAGGGTAGAACAGAGAGACATAGTCCAAGTCCTCAAAGAAAAACAAAACTGTCAGGCTGTATTAAATTATTTGCATTACCAATTAGCACCCATTTATAAAGATGCATTCTTAACATTGTTTGGTCTGTTGGAATACAGCAGAAAAATTAAAACACTTCAGAAATATTAAGCATCCATTTTTGCTACATATTAAACTGAGGTAACTAGACCACAGCACATAGTTCTGATTAATGTTTATTATCCATAAACTTGTTTTCAAAAATTATTCCAGTAATCTGGGAATTCTGACTATTTAGAGTTGAATGATCACTATTTTTATGTCAGAACAGAAAGCTAATTGTTAAAACTCATTTTCCTAAATGAAAACTTAAGTTCACTGGCATAAAAAACACTTTTTTTTGAGAGGTAGAGTTATAGACAGTGAGAGAGAGAGAGACAGAGAGAAAGGTCTTCCTTCCATTGGTTCACCCCCAAATAGCTGCTACAGGCGGTGCTGGGCCGATCTGAAGCCAGGAGCCAGGTGCTTCCTCCTGGTCTCCCATGCAGGTGCAGGGGCCCAGGCACTTGGGCCATCCTCCACTGCCCTCCTGGGCCACAGCAGAGAGCTGGACTGGAAGAGGAGCAACTGGGACTAGAACCCAGTGCCCATATGGGATGCTGGTGCTGCAGGTGGAGGATTAGCCAAGTGAGCCATGGCACCGGCCCAAACAAAAAACATTTTTCTAATGGACTGTTTATTTCCTACAGTAGCTGGTTTGAAACAAATGTACAGAAAAGAGAATCTATACTACCAGGAGATGAAATCATCTCAGAAATTAGTTTGTTTTTAAAGATTTATTCATTTATTTGAAAGTCAGAGTTACACAGAGAGAGGAGAGTCACAGAGAGAGAGAAAGGTCTTCCATCTGATGGTTCATGCCCCACCTGGCCGCATGGGCTGGAGCTGTTCTGATCCAAAACCAGGATCCAGGAGCCTCCTCCAGGTCTCCCAGGTGGGTGCAGGGGTCCAAGGACTTGGGCCATATTCTTACCTCTATCCCAGGCCACAGCAGATAGCTGGATGGGAAGTGGAGCAGCTGGGTCTTGAACCGGTACCCATAAGGGATGCCAGTGCTTCAGGACAGGGCATCAACCCACAGCGCCACAGCACCAGCCCCCAGAAATTAGTTTTTAAGATTGGTCTTAATTATTTCAGAATACACTAGAATGTGATCTAATTATTCTTTCAATTATATACAGAAAAATAAAAACACAGAATGACTTATTACCTGGATTGAAGATTCTAATCACTGAACAGGTCCAAGTTTAGAATAATGTACAGCTACTTGAAATATTATACAGAAAGTTTTAAGTAATAGTTTCTTTCTCTTAAAGTGCAAATAGATTTTCAATACCATATATCTATGATTCAGAATGTCAAATTACAGCATTACTGACACACATTCTATGGCAGGAAAGCAGTATTTGGTCTGCGATGAAGGACAATTAGGCAAGAACATTTTTTTTCTTGATACCCAGGGAAAAGTCTGGTCCCCAAAATAAAAGGGCCATTACTTGAAGAGAAGAGTATTACTCTTCACTGACACTTAAAAGCATTATCCCCACTATTAGGAATAATGTAATACCTTCTCCCTCTTATGCATTACAATCATTACACATGAGAGCATATATAAAAACACCAAAGAGTGCATGGTGACTAAGCAACTTTGGAACAAATTTATAGACTAAGTCACACCATGCAAAAATCTCATTTCTTAACTGTTCATTCATACCTACATAAATTTTTCTTAAGCATACTGCTAAATTTCAAATAATATAATAAAAAATCTGACTGAAATGCTTAATTATTTTTCTAAATTCCAGTTAAGAAAAAGAAGCTAGCTGCTTCACCTATATTAATAACAGGTATTTTGGATCATATTTTACAAATACACGTGTAGAAACTGATATATCACAAGTTTCCTATGAGGAGACATTATTTAGTCAGTGTCATAGGTGTGTAATTGTGAAACATTTTAACACTGCAAACAGAAGTTTCAAGGTTGAGCACAGGAAAAGGATTATACTGTATAACAATGATACTGGTGTACTTCTTTTTTTTTAAATTTCCAAAGTACAGAATATGGATTACAATGGCTTCCCCCCCATAATGTCCCTCCCGCCCGCAACCCTCCCCTTTCCCACTCCCTCTCCCCTTCCATTCATATCAAGATTCATTTTCGATTCTCTTTATATACAGAAGATCAGTTTAGCAGACATTAAGTAAAGATTTCAACAGTTTGCTCCCACACAGAATCATAAAGTGAAAAATACTGTTTTAGTACAGTGGAAAGAATGGGTCATCAAAGAAGGAGGTACCTTTCTCTGAAGGGAGGAGATAACTTCCACTTTGACCATGGCCTTGTCTAAAAATTATCAGAGTCAGTGATACTGGTGTACTTCTACACAGTCCTCTTAATGACTCAATCAATTGGAGGTAGGATTTTACCAATGAATTCCTTGACATCCATCATTTCCTGCTGACAGGAACTGTGACTCATGCCTTCATAGGCCTTAAAGGTCACACTGGCCAGATTTAGCAATGTGTTTAGTTTTTCCACAGTAATAGAACCAAACATGAGTAGAACTAAAGAGTTGCAATCTCCATGGCACTGGAGAATAGAAACATCTCTATTAGCACCACTGATAGGACCCTGTGGAAATGAAGCCCGAAGTGGAAGCCAGCAACTGAGTGCAGTGACACCAGTTTCTGATATGTGGTAAGAGCAGTATATAAAGCTCCTCCCTGAGGAAATCCTCCCAAAATAATTCTGTTAGAAGCAATGCTACTTGTCACCTCTTGATCTATCAAAGCCTTTACATTTTCTGTTGCTTGTTTAATTCCAGATTCATTCTCCAGTGAGCCTGGTGAAAGTCCAATATTATCAAACCAAAAAGGCATAGCCATGTTTATATTTAATGCAACAGGCACAATGGGTACATGCAGGCTGATACATCTGGCATGTGAACTTGTGCTACCTGCAAAGGCTTCTGCCCATCCTGTCCAGGATCTTCCAATCATGAAGGAAAATTACCACAGTGGCATCCTTCCTGGTGCAAGGCACTATGGCTGACAGTGGAGCAGACATGGTATTACCACACATACACAGACTAAGCCAACAGCATGTCAGAGGTGGAAGGGATGAAGAGTGTCTGGCCTCAGCCCAAGGGTCTGCCAGCAGTGAGTCACCAGAGCCCTACTTGGAGTATGCTCAGTTGTGTGGGTGCCAAGCCAGAGAAAATAGACTTTAATACAGAAACTGTCAAGGCCAGTGCTGTGGCAAAGAGGGTAAGGCCACTGCCAGCAGTGCTGGCATCCCATATGGGTGCCGGTTCATGTCCCAGCTGCTCCATTTCTGATCCAGCTCTCTGCTATGGCCTGGGAAAGTAGTAGAAGTCCTTGGAGCCCAAGTCCTTGGAGACCTGCACCCAAATGGGAGACCAAGAAGAAGCTCCTGACTCCTGGCTTTGGATTGGTGCAGTTCTGGCCATTGCAGCCAATGGAGAGTGAACCAGCATATGGAAGAACTCTCTGCCTCTCCTTTCTCAGTGTAACTCTGACTTTCAAATAGATGAATAAATCTTAAGAAAAAGAAGGACCAGTGCTGTGGTGCAGCGGGTTAATGCCTTAGCCTAAAGCACCAGCATATGGGTGCTGGTTCGAGGCCCGGCTGCTCCACTTCCAATCCAGCTCTCTGCTATGTCCTGGGAAAGCAGTAGAATATGGCCCAAGTCCTTGGGACCCTGCACCCACATGGGAGGCCGGGAAGAGGCTCCTGGCTCCTGGCTTCAGATTGGTGCAGCTGTGGCTGTTGCAGCCAATCTCCCCGCCCTGTGTAATTCTGACTTTCAACTAAATAAATAAAACTTTTTAAAAAAAGAAACCATCAAAAAAGACAAAATAAGGTCATTATGTAATAATGCAAAAAATCAATGAAATGAAGAAATAGTGCTTTGAAAAATAAATAAAATTCATACCTCCTTGGTTGGAGCAGGCCCAAATTACCAAAATCAAAGATGAAAAAGCTGCTGCCTGAAGTGCTGGCATCCCATAGGTTGCTGGTTTGAGTCCCTGATGCTCTACTTATGATCCAGCTCTTTGCTGTGGCCTGGGAAAGCATTAGAAGGTAGCCCAAATCCTTGGGCTGATCCACCTGCATGAGAGACATAAAAATCTCCTGGCTCCTGGCTTCAGATCAGAACAACTCCAGCCATTGCAGCCAACTGGGGAGTGAACCAGAGGAAGACAACTCTCTTTATCTCTGCCTCTCCTTCTTTCTCGGTGTAATTCTGACTTTCAAATAAATTAAAAAAAAAAAAACTTTAAAAAAAGAAAAAAAGAAATGTTACAACAACCACAAAAATAAAAAGAATCATCATGAATTACTGCAAACAGCTATATGCCAACAGATTGGAAAATCTACAAGAAATGCATAGATTTCTAGAAGCTTACAATCTATCAAACTTGAGTCATGAAGACACAGAAAAGTTAAATAGGACAGTAAGCAGGATGGAGAGTGAATTAGTAACAAAGACCCTCTCAACAAAGAAAAGTCCAGGACCACATGGCTACACTCGAATTCCACAAGACTTTTAAAGAATAACTAATTCTAATTCTAATTCTGAAATTTTCACAATTGAAAGGGAGGGAATCCTCCCAAATTCCTACTATGAAGCCAACATCACCTTAAGTCAAAAACAAGAAAAAGATACAGCAAAGAAAGAGAACTATAAACCATATCCCTGATGAACACAGATGCAAAAATCTTCTATAAAATATTAGCTAATCGAATCCAACAACACATCAGAATGGTCATAAATCTCACTTGCCCTGGACCAAGTGAGATTTATGTTTCAACATATGCAAATAAATAAATGGGATACATCACATTAAGCTGAAGAATAAAACCATGGTTATTTCAATACATGCAAATGAAGCATTTGATAAAATATAACATTTTATCATTCTAAAAATCTTAAGCACATTGGATATAGAGGAACATTCATTCCTCAACACAATCAAGGAACTATATGACGAACCTACAACCAGCAATGCACTGAATGAGGAAAAGTTGGAAGCATTTGCACTGGGGTCCAGAACCAGATAAGGATGTTCACTTTCTTTTTTTTTAACTTTTATTTAATGAATATAAATTTCCAAAGTATGACTTATGGATTACAATGGCTTCCCCCCATAACGTCCCTCCCACCCGCAACCCTCCCCTTTCCCACTCCCTCTCCCCTTCCATTCACATCAAGATTCATTTTCGATTATCTTAATATACAGAAGATCAGCTTAGTAGTTCACTTTCACAAGTGCTATTCAATATAGTCCTGAAGTTTTAACCAGAGCCATTAGGAAAAAAAAAAAAAGGAGAAAGAAAGAAATCAAAAATATACAATTTGTAAAGGAGGAAATCTGATTATCCCTGTTTGTAGATGTCATGATCTTATATGTAAAGGAATCAAAAGAGTCCACTGAAGAATATTGGAACTCATAAGAGAGTTTGGTAAAGTTGAACGGTATAAAAGCAAAGCAAAAAATCAGTAGCCTTCTTATACCTAGACAATGCCATGGCTGAGAAACAATTTGTAAATTCAGTACAACTCATAATAACTACAAAAAATTTAACTACCTTGGAATAAATTATAGTTTTGAAAGATCTCTACAATCAAAATTACAAAACATTAAAAAGGAAATGAAGAAAGCACAAAAATATATTTAAAATTCATCCATGTTTGTGAATTGGAAGAATTAAGATATTCAAAATGTCCATATTACCCAAAACAATTTATAGGCTTCAATGCAATCCCAATCAAAATACCAACAATATTCTCAGATCTAGAAAAAATGATGCTAAAATTCACATGGAAACACAAAACACCTGGAACAGCTAATGCAATCTTAAAAAAAAAAAAAAAAAAAAAAAAAAAAAAAAAGCCAGAGGCATCAGAATACCAGATTGAGACATACTACTGGGCAGTTACAATCAAATAGCTAGGTGCTGGCAAAAAAAATTGACATGCAGTCCAATGGAACACAATAGAAACCCCAGAAATTAATCCATGTATCTAAACTAACTTTGACAAAGGAGCTAAATCTTTGACAAAGGAGCTAAAATCAATCTCTGGAGAAAGGACAGTCTCTTCAACAAATGGTGCTGGGAAAATTGGATCTCCACACACAGAAGCATAAGACATTTACCTTACACCTTACACAAAAGTCAACTCAGAGTGGATCAATGATCTACATCTATGACCTGATACCATCAAATTACTAAAGGAAAACAATGTGGAAATTCTGCACATTAACATAGGCAAAGAACTCTTGGAAAAAAAACCATAAGCACAGGCAATCAAAACTCATAGACAGATGGGATTACATCAAGCTAAGAAGCCTTTGTGATATAAAATAAAAACTTGACACAGTGAAGACACAACAGAATGAAAGAAAATATTTGTGAACTATGAAACTGATAATTAATTATCAGAATCTATAAAGAGCTCAAAATCTCAACAACAATAAAACAAGATACAGTTAAGAATTTGGTAAAGGACATGAACAGGCATTTTTTTCAAAGGAGGAAATATAACAACAAATGAAAAAAATGCTCAGGATCAGTAGCCATCAGAAAAATTTAAATAAAAACCACATTAGATTTTTCCTCACCCAGTTACAATGTTAATAATCCAAAAATCAGAAAAATAATAAATGCTGGTGAGGACGCAGGGACGTTACCTTAATACGCTTTTGGTGGTAATGTAAACTAGCACAATCGTTATTGAAGACAATAGGGAGATTACTCAGAAATCTGAAAACAGATCTATCATATGACCCAGTCATGCATCTCCTGGGAATTTACCCAAATGAAATGAAATCATCATATAAATGAACCTTATGTTCATTGCAGATCAATTCACAAATAGCTAACACATGGAATCCACCCAGATATCCATCAATTGATGACTCAATGAAGAAAACATGTGGGCCACAGCTGTTCTGCAGCAGGTTAAACTGGAATCTGCAGTGCTGGCATCCCATATGAGCACCCATTCAAGTCCTTGATGCTCCACTTCTGATCCAGCTCCTTCCTAATGCACATGGCCAAATAGTTAAAAATGTCCTGTGTTCTTGGCCTCTAGAACCCATGTGGGAGACTTGTAAGAAACTTCTGGCTCCATTCTGGCCCAGCCTTGGCTTCTGTGGCCATTTGAGGAGTGAACCAACAGAAGGAAGATCTCTCTCTCTCTCTCTCACCCTTTATAATTCTGCCTTTCAAATAAATAAATATTCAAAAAGATTTTTTAGTACATGTACATGATTGCATACTACTCAGCCTTAAAAATTAATGAAATCCTGCTTTTTGAAAGAAATGGATGCAACTAGAAACATTATGCTTAGTGAAATCAGCCAGTATCCCAAAAACAAATACATGTTTTCTCTAATATATTGTAGTTATTACAAAGCATGAAAGATGTATAGGAATGAAATGGACATCTTACAATTTGATGTTTTTAGCCCTTGTTCATACTTCTATGAAACTATGGTCTTTCTACCTTATTATTGTTAGTGGTACATTAAATCTGTGAATATACAATGGATTGAAATTGTGCTTTTGCAAAGATTAAATAAAAAAGAATGGAAGGAGGAGCATTGGTTGATGGAGAGAAGGAAGGGAGTGAAGTATGGTTATCTCACTAATTGTACCTCAGAAATATATTAAATCTGTTCTTTTTACATTAATGAAAATCAAAAAGAATTGAAAAAATATTTTGAAATAATGAAGGGAAAATTTTAAAATTATACTGAATACATAGAAAAAGACCGAATAGGAACTCAAATTAGTCTTTCCATCATATTTTTAAAATGTAGAATCCCCTTGTAATCTTCAGTGGTTAGGATTAAAGTCTAGTGATTATTTACTATTATGTATGCTTTGTGAGTCCCAGAAAGAAGACTTTAAACTTGTTTAGGCATTTTTGTGTCATCTAGTGACAGAAAATAACAAAGCTAAAGGTCTTTATTCACTCACCCATGTGTCGGTATCTATCCATTAATCACTACCGAAACTTCCAGTAAGTCAAAATGTTTTCAGAGTAGATAAGGAAGAGGTATATACTTCTTTAAATTTCTATTTCTCCACCATTTGTGGAAAACAAATGAGAAATGACTGTTGCTGCACTTAGAGGGATAAGGCATAATTCCAGATCTGTAAGCCTCTAAACCCCATGCTCAAATGCATTATGTACAATAGTTTCTCTCTGGAGAAGAAAAGAAAAGCATTTGTGACCTTCACATGCTACTTAAACTCCCTGGGCCTAGTTTCTTTTTGCAAAATATAAAAAAATTATAGTTTCTGCCTTACAGTGTTACTGGTATACCTGCCAAGTCAAAATTATTAGCCATTAATTTTATTACAATTCAAATTATGATTTACCCAATTATAGTCATAGTCTCATTCAACAGAATGAGATTACCAAAGCTCAAGGACCAGGAACTCTGGTGTCAGTGGAGAGAACAGGGATGTCTCAGCACCAGAGTAATGAGATGGAATTGGCTTTCCCTTTCCTATTTTGTTCTGTGTGGACCTTCAGTGGTTTGTACAACACTAGCCCACAATAATGATGGTGAATCTTTATGCAAACTGATCCAAATGTTAGGCATTTCTGGAAATACCCTCAGATATACTTGGAAATAATGCTTCACCACCTCCCTGAGCATCCTTTACTCAAAAAATTAATCGAAATCACTAAGTGAAGAGCTCTGGTCCCTAGCATTGAAAGTGTTGCCAAATTGTGTTGGTACTTCCCTAAACATGTTAAAGACCATGGAAGAAAGATTAACAGTCACATTGACAATAAAGTTTGGCGTTCTACTCTTACAAGATAGAAAGCAGCCTGCAGAACCATGAACATTTCAGAAGTTACATCTCAGGATTTGGAGGCTTTGGAGGATAAAGTCACACAGTTTTGTCAGGGTCAGATCATCATCATTTAGTAAGCAATTTGGTGAAGTATTCAAGTTTTCTTTTATCTTTAGAACATATAACCCAATGCCAGATTACTGTTTGATTTAACAGATGTATTAATATTGATATATGGGCATTTAAAAAGTTTATTGCTCTTTTGTTTAGGTTCTTATGTTTATACTCTTATGTTTCTTGCATGTCAGGAAAATTCATCTCTTTTGTGATACATAGCAATGCTTTACAAATTGTGATTTACATTCAATTCTAAGTCCCCCTCTCCTTTAGCCTATTTGCTAGGAAAGTCATTTTTCACATCATCAGAAATTAGTTTGGAGTTTTCTAATATTTATAAGGAAAAATAATTTGGGGTTAATAGTAATGGGTAGAAACAGAAATAATAGTGTATTTGAGAAATATTTATGAGGCATAGCTATTAGGCTTATTTAGGGCTAAGGGGAAAAGAAGTGTTAAAGATGCCTACTAAAAGAATCAATACAATTTTGCTAAATATTCATCCACATATATACACATATTAATATTAAACCAAATGAAAAACAAAATATTTAAATTATTGCATACTCTATAAAATATTTATCTGTTAAGATTTATTTATTTTGGGTTTTCTTTAATTTTCATATATTTTTAAATGTATTTAAGTTATACAAGTTTCATGTAGTTCATATATAAGGTTTAAGGAACATAGTGATACTTCTCACACCACCATCTCTCCCACCCATTGTTCAAACCTTCCTCCTCCCTCTCCTATTCCTACTCTTAGTGTTTACAAAGATCTGCTTTCAATTTACTTAATCACCATAAGGTTAACCCTACACTAATAAAAGAGTTCAACAAATAGTATGGAGAGCAAAAAAAAAAAAAAAAACCTAGAAGAGATAAGGGCTGTAAACAATCATCAAATCTTATAATGCCCTTTTCACTCTAATACATTACATTTTAGGTACTCTATTAGTTATGTCAGATCAGGGAAAACATATGGTATCTCTCTTACTGGGATTGACTTGTTTCACTAAATAATGGTTTTCAGTTGCATCCAGTTTGTTGCAAATGACAGATTTTGATTTTTGAAATAGCTGAATAGTATTCCATAGTGTATATATACAATGATTTCTTTATCCAGTCAATGGTTGATGGACATTTGATTGGGTAATTTGGTTTGAACATTTACAGCCATTGTGAATTGAGCTGCAATGAACATGGAGTTACAGATAACTCTTTCTTATACTGACTTCTCTTTTGGGTAAATTCCCAGCAGTAGGATGGCTGAGTCATATCCTAGGTCTATATTCAGGTTTCCAAGGTGTCTCCACACTGTCTACCACAGTGTTTGAACCAGCTTATATTCCCACCAACAGTCGACCAGGGTACCTTTTGCCCCACACCTTCACCAGCATTTGTCATTTGCTGATTTCTGTACGACATCCATTCTAACTGATGTGATGTGAAACCTCATTTTTGTTTTGATTTGCATTTCCCTGATGGCTAGTGATCCTGAACATTTTTCAAGTGTATGTTGGCCATTTGAATTTTCTCTCTTGGAAAATGCCTGCTAAAGCCCTTTGCCCATTTCTCAAGTGTATTTTTTGTTGTTGTTGTTGAATCTCTCAAACTCTTTATACAGCCTTGGTATTAGCCCTTTGTCAGCTGTGTAATTTGAAAATATTTTCTTCAATTCTGTCAGGTGCCTCTTTACATTACTGAATGTTGTTTTTTTTTGTTTTTGTTTTTTTTTTACAATGTAAATCTTCTCAGCTTGAAGTAATCCCATTGTCAATTTTGGTTTTGATTTCTTCTGCTTCTGGGGGTATTTTCCAAAAAAGTCTTTGCCTATATTAAAGGCTTGCAAAGTTTACCCAAGTTTGTTCTATAATAATTTGATAGTATTCGGTCATAGATAGGTCTTTGATCCATTTGAGTGGATTTTTGTGTAAGGTGTAAGTAGGGTTCTAGTTTCATTCTTAAACATGTGGAAATCTAGCTTTACCAGCACCATTTGATGAAGAGACTGTCCTTGCTCCAGGGATTGATTTTAGCTCCTTTGTCAAAAATAAGTTAGTTGTAGATGCATGGATTAATCGAGTTTCTGTGCTGTTCCATTGGTCCACTCATATTTTTTTTGCCAGTTCCAGGTTTTCTGATTATAACTGTCCTGTAGTATGTCTTGAAATCTGACATCATAATGCCTCCAACTTTGGTTTTATGTATAAGATTGCATTAGCTTTTCAGGGTGTCTAATGTTTCCATATGATTTTAGTATCTTTTTTTTCTACATTAGAGAAGAATGTCATTGGTATTTTGATTGGGATCTCATTGAATCTGTAATTTGCTTTTGGTAGAATGGACATTCTGATGATATTGATTCTTCCAATCCATGAACATGGAAAATGTTTCAATTTTTTGTGTCTTCTTCTATTTTATTCATTTTTTAAAAAGTTTCATCATATAATCGCTCACATCCTTGGTTAAATTTATTCCAAGGCATTTAAATTATTTTGTGTTTCTGTGAATGGGAGTGAACTTAAAACGTCTTTCTCAGCCATGACATTATTTTTCTATACAAAGGCTATTGACTTCTGTGTGTTAATTTTATATACTGCCACTTTTAAAAAAAGATTTATTTTATTCATTTGAAAGACAGAGTTACAGAGAGAGGTAGAGAGAGAGGTCTTCCATCCACTGGTTCACTCCTCAATTGGCTACAATGGCCGGAGCTGTGCTGATCCAAAGCCAGGAGCCAGGAGATTCTTTCAAGTCTCCCACGTGGGTGCAGGGGTCCAAGGACTTGGGCCATCTTCTACTGCTATTCCAGGTCATAGCAGAGAGATGGATCAGAGGTGGAGCAGCCAGGTCTTGAACTGGCACCCATATGGTCTGCCAGCACTTCAGAACAGGGTGTTAACTGACTGAGCCATACCACTGGACCCTTGATTTCTTTTTCTTGCCTACTGGATGTAGCTAATACTTCCAGGGCTATATTGAATAGCAATGGTGAGAGTGAGCATCCTTGTTTGGTTCTGTATCTTAGTGGGAATGCTTCCAGCTTTTCCCCATTCATTAGGATGCTGGCTGTGGGTTTGTCATAAATTGCCTTGACTGTCTTAAGGAATGTTCCTTCTGTACACAATTGGCTTAAGGTTTTCATCATGAAATGATGTTGTATTTTATCAAATGCTTTCTCTGCCACTGTTGAGATAATCTTTTTTTGTTCTTCAGTTTGTTAATGTGATTGATCACATTGATTTGTGAATGTTGAACCTTCCTTGCATATCAGCCTTTAGTTCTACTTGGTTCAGGTGAATGATCTTTCTGATGTGTTGTTGGATTTGATCGGCTAGTATGTTTTGAGGATTTTTGTGTCTATGTTCATCAGGGATGTCTGTAGTTCTCTGTTATATCTTTTTCTGATTATGAAATAAGGTGATACTGGCTTCATAAAAGGAGTTTAAGAGGATTACATCCCTTTCAAATGTTTTGAATAGCTTGAGAAGAATTAAACGCCGTTCTTTAAACATCTGGTAGAATTCAGCAGTGAAGCCAACTGGTCCTGGACTTTTCTTTGTTGTGAGGGTCTTTATTATGGATTGAATCTCAATGTTGGTTATTATTCTGTTAGATTTTCTATGTCCTCATGACTCAATTTTGGTAAATTGCATGTGTCCAGGAATCTATCCAAGTCTTCTATATTTTCCATTTTGCTGGCATATAACATTTTGTAGTTAATTCCTGATGATTCTTTTTATTTCTGTGGTGTTTGTTGTTACACCCCCTTTTTCATTTCTGATTCCATTGATTTGTGTCTTCTCCTTCTTTGTTTTGGTTAGTTGGGCCAATGGTGTGTGTATCAATTTTGTTTACTTTTTTCAAAAAATGTGTTCTTCATTTCCCATCCACAGAGAAAGTAGAGATGTTCCCAGAGCCAGCTACCTGAGGGTGCTCCTCCTTGGCATACTGAGCATTGGAACCTGTAATATGTTGAGAGGCTGGGGGCACCTCACAATCCTGTATGGGTGCTCAGCCCCCAGCCAGACTCAAAGTCTGTGGGGAACATGGATGTTTCCCTCTGGTAACATCCCTGGCTCACAGGCACATACAAGTACTGCTGCACCCACTCTGTTGTCAAAATGGCTCCTTCCACCAGGTGCCTTGGTTGGGGTAAGGGAGAAAGAAATGCCCTTTGTCTTCACTGTGTTAGATGGTACCCTGCTCCTATTAGGACCCCAGGATGGAATCAAAGACAGTGTGGTGCCAGGCTCTCCCTCTGGCAATATCACAAGAGGCATAGGCTGCTGCATGCAGCCTGCTCTCACCTCACTCTCCAAAGCTGGCGGTGTCCTGTTGCTCATGGTTGTGGGATCCTATATTGTGTTTGTACTCATTGCTGTATCTTCTGCACTATCTCATAGTGTCACTCTTACATCTGTAGAATTTCAACTGCAGTTTTGTCTCCAACTCTCTCCTGGGAATGCAATCCCTCCATTTTTTTCTGCTATTTTGTCCTTGCCTAAAGCAGTACATCTCTTTTCATTTTGGCTGTCTTGCAATCCTACAAGTTATGAGGATAGTACCTTTGCAATATCCCCACTGTATTGTGCCTACAACTTCCAGCATTTTGTGGGCATTTTAAAGGGTGATATACGAAAGCATTTTCAGTAAGATTAATTTCTTATTGACTATATAAGGATAAAAAAAGAGAATAAATGTTTCCATACTTTAGATTTCTAGCCAGTATTTAAGTCCCTCCATCTCCAAAATGGAGACAACTTTTCTCTGAGAAATTATAAGAGATGCCACACAACTAGGAATTAATTATAATCTATAGCAAGGAGCTACTTTGTGAAGAACACTACTCTCTGCTACTGGCAATGGGAGGAATATGCCAGGTGAAATCCTCAAACAGAAACCGAATCATGAAATTATGTGGGGTGTTTCTTAAGTGATAAATAAGGCAATTTCAGAGGCATGAATGATGAAAATGTATATGGATTCCTATATCTGAAATTAGTTGCCATTGTGCCTTTGGTAATCAAATACATGAACTCTGTAGCTAACAGGCAGCTGCTGTTAGATTTTTGCAGTGTTTTGAGAAATACACTCATCTACATTTAAGCTTAAGGAAATTTCAACTAAGAATCCTAGTTGCAGTCCATAGCTGCCCACATTAAGCATGGACAAGCTGCCACAATGACCATCTAGTTCACTTTATTCATTGATGGTTACTTATGCAGCCCTTCCTTATATAGTCTGAGAACTCAGTATGACTGAAATCATAGAACAACAGGAACCTGGCAGATCCCTTTTTCCAGAAGAATTAAAGGAATTACAATTTTTTCTGGTTCAGACTGTCTATTATTTGTTAGAGAACATTTAGATTCTAAACCCATCACCATTGAATTGGAGAATTCAATGACACTGAGTTATTTAGACAAAGTCAATAAACTTGTTACTATTTCTCTCCTCAAGCATGCCTTCTAACTATTCAGATCTGTCATATTTCCATGAATTGTTGTTCATCTATTACCTGGAAATCTGATTTTTATAATCACAACTTTCTTTCTGTCTAAATAATGGCATCAATTAGAATAAGTATCTCAGATACATTTTTGTTGAATTCAAGATAGTTTGTCCATCTCAGTTATATTCAGCAACATGAATTTTTACCACCTGTTACACATATATGTTGTGCATATTTCCACTTAACAATTCCTTAACACTAATGTTCATAATCAAGCAAATAACATTTTTCCTTAAGGTTTGATTTTAACTCTGAGAATTTGAATCAAATTCATATTTTACTTAAAAAGAATTTTGCATATTTTTTCAAAATTCTAATTTGAATGACACTTAGAATTCTGACTAATCCATGTTCTCTAGCATTTTCTATAAAAAGCAATAGGAAAGGAAATAAAAGAGTTGCAAGCAAACTGGAAGCTAAATGCATATACTCTGGAAAACATAAGAAGAAATACTTGGAATCATTGAAAGTTAACCATCTTGAGTTTCAGTATGAAAATTTATTTATTATGCCTACAAATGTAAACAAAGTAAATATGAATCACAATATCTATGAATTACAGATTGATTAAAGGCACGTGATAATTTAGCATGCTCTCTGAATTCCAAACACATAGAGAAACATAGTGATGGTTGGATCCCTTGTACATAGTGTAATTTTTCAATGAATAAAATCACATACAAATTATACCACAAGATGGAAATATATGTATATAGCTAATTGTGAATATTTTGACACTTAAACTCCTGCATTTTTGCTATAATTCATAATGATGCATGAATAACATGATCTAAAGCTATCCAAATAATAATAAATCTAATCATATAACTCTCATTTTTTATAGTTCTAACACCATTTATTGACCGATACTGTGTGAATGATAAAATGTTTCATTAATATAAACCCAGTTACATAAAAAATGACTATGAATAGAAAGCATCTGCAAAGGAAGCTGTCAGTTTAACAATAGATTCTGGTTATGATGTATTATCATACTGTATGCCCATAATTATATTATATTTTCCATGACTCATAATTTATATATATTTAAATAATAATATTTTTAAAGTACAAGGTAGTAATTTCAACATTTTCTTTGTTTTCTAACTGAGGTTGATGCTTCTCTGGCTTACACCTACATTTCAGAATCTATATATTGTATTAATAATTTATAAATGCATTTCTGGACATAAAATTATGACATGTCTTTAATAATAAATGCAAATATTTTATTTTGTTGCTTTTCTTGACAAATGCAAACTGTGAAACAGTACCCTGTGTGGTTAGAATTTTTTCCAATGTCAGCTGTGCATTGGGAGAGCACTAACACTTGGCAGCCATGAGATATTTCACTGATTCAGCTGGGCAGATGGAAGTCATTCAGGACAGACCCTAAGTACATACTGTTTATGTTTTATATTTCTCAACAACTAGACATGCTTTTATAACTTATTAACATACTCAGAAATCTATACTGTATGAAACCCCTTTATTTGTGTTTTTATTTCATGATCACTTTGAAGCCCTTATAGGATCCAAAAGTTACAGCTAATGTGCTTGCTTCCCTTCAGAAGTATCTAGAAGTAAAGGAGCTCAAATATTCATAAAATGAAATTATCTCCATAAAATGATCTTGCCATCTCAAGAACATAATATATATCACTAGACATGCCTATTTTTAATAAGATGGAATACTCGAGTCCTACTTCTCTGAAGGTGTCTTTCACTCTACAAATCAGGCTGTTCCCACTCAGAGGTGAAAACACCACTGTTGAGGTTTTGAAGGTTAAAGAGCTGGAGGCATAGGTGGCTGGGAGGCTCCCAGAACTGTAACCAGGCTGCTGTCGCTTCTCTCTTCTCTCCCATCACCTCTTGTCTTGAAAATAAGTTTTTTACTCCAAAGAAGTGGCGAGGGCAGTAGCCATCAGTGCTTCACTCCCTCTTAGCTCTCTCACCTGGGAGGGATCCCAGGGGAAGTCTCAGCCACCTGGATGCAACCCCATGCATCCCTTTTACACCTGGGCCACCCTCATGATAGGCAAGATCACCACCACCAAGTTCATCATCTCCATGTTCCTCCACACCAAGAGGCTCATGATCAAGTGATAGCTGCAGACCTTCAGTCAGAGCCTGCAGGAGACATGGGCAGAGCATTACACATTCCACTGGTTCCCAAAGAAGCTGTGCAAGGGATCACGTTACAACATATTCCTGTGAGCATCAACCAGAAACTGGACCCTCTGATTGCACTGAGCAGTCAAGAGCTATTCAGGCTGCTCCCTGAACACTAACTTGCACTCTGGGCTGATGCCTATGAAGTGTCCTACAGAGTAGGACAGGATGGCTCCACCAGAGTGCTATAGGAAGTCTCACCAGCAGGAGGAAGCACTCAGAACAGCACCAAGGTGCAAATGGTAGACAGAAGAATCTGCTCAAAGGAGGGTTCTCTTAAGTAGAAAAAAAAACCTTCTAAAAATTACAAGATAATGCCTATCAGGCTAAGATATAGGCTATGGAAAGATGTCTTATAATGGATGGACAAATTTGATTTTTGCTTTGGGTGAGCTTTCTTGAGGATACATTATGGAACTTAAAACATGTCACAGCTTTGAAGATCTTGCACAAAATAGAATGGTAAAAGAATTTTAAGTGTCAAAAGCCATGGTTTGTACAGTCCATTTCAATGACTTAGTAGCCTTTGAGACCAAGTAAATGATCATTTTATTTCCTAGGGAGTGAAGTCCTATGTTTCAGTTTCTCCAAGGCATTAAACCTAAAGTTTTATATCAGTCACTTTAATGAAAATCAATATTTCAATGAATCTTTCTCTGCAGTATATCTTGCAGATAAGTTTTCACTATTAATGCTTGAAAATTAACATTAATTTTTGGTATCTCAATAGGAAAGATAAATGTCTTTAAAATGGTAGTACTGGGAATTTTATGACAAGACTTTTAGCTAGCACTTAAACATCTATAAATGTACACAAATACAGACCAGTAAGCATGACCGGGGGAAATGGTCAGCTCTTGTATTTTTTTTTTTTTTTTGCCTTGAAAGTAGCAAGTGACCAGAATCTTCCATGGCCACAGAATTAAAAAAAAAAAAAGACTCTTTAGAAAATACCAGGCACTGTGGAGAGCAACTGGGAGCAACTCAGACTAGACTGTTACTGGAATTAAGACTTATTCTATGCATCTGCTTTCCCACAATATGGTGCTGGGAGAGGAGCAAACAGCTTCTACACAGCTGCCTCCAGTTCAACCAATAAACAGCAGGACCTGCTCCTGATTGGAGGAGAGCAGGGTACTCGGCGTGTGGGTAGCAGAGTTGGGATTGGTGGAAGAGGACTATAAAGGAGGAGAGAGACAACATGCACCAGGAACATCTATCTGAAGGAACACCTGTGCAGCCCCCGAGAGAGCCGGCCGGCGGTGTGCCGCTCCCCCACAGAAGTGGGGAAAGTGGCAGGGGGAACCGCCCTTCCACGGAGGTGGAAGGGACGGTAGCCAACCCGGGAAGGACCAGCAGCAAACCCGGGAAGGGCCGAGCAGACAAAAGAACAGTGCAGGGTCCTGTGTCGTTCCTCCATGAAGAGGGGGAGTGACAAGGCACCAGCCAGCTCTCTGTATATTTCTTAGTTTGTAGTTTTCTAAGACTGAATAAACAACTTAATTTTAGAAAGTGTAGATCTGGTTTGTAACTCTCCTTGGACTTAATTATTTAAAAGTCTTTTCCACAAATCACCATCTATTTCATTAACTTTGTTAGTCATGTTTTATTGTGTAAATTAGGAACTGGTATAAATTTGTACAGATTGTGGCAAAGTTGTACAGATTTCTATATTTTGGATTTTGGATGAGCAATTTTTCTTCTCTCTTTAATAGTTTCTTATAGTGGCATTGAAAATAAATGCTTTAGAAAATGTCAGGAAATATATAACTCTGCATGTGTTTTAAATATGTCATTTTCTAAAATGTATTGGTAGATGAAAAATATGCTGTGATTTATTAAAGTCAGATATTCTAAGATTCAATTCTGCTTCTCCAATTTAAGCTGATAAGACTGAGTCTCATCTGGAAGAAGACTGAATTATGAAAGTACACACTCAAGAGAGGAAGAATATAGTATTCACATTATTGATTATTTACAGGAAGGTGCATCAGATGAGATATGTAAATGATTTCATAACATATGTATTGTGTGTATGCAATGTATGATTTCTAAGGCTAATAGGTCTATTTTATCTTTCATCTGGATTCTATGTGGTGCATTTTTGGTTAAATATTCAAATAACAGAAGTTGTACAGAATATATATGTATTTATACATTATTATAAATATATCAATTTGTGATACTATCTGGACCAAAAGTAACTCCTAAACTAGTAGTAAAAATCAATTAAAATCTATGTTTTCAATATTTTCTCATAATGTAAATCTAGAATTTTATTTAAATAATTTTACTTAACAAGTTTACTTAAATATTCTTAGAAGCCAACATTATGGTATAGTAAGATAAGTCACTGCTTGTGATGCCAGTATCCCATATCAGAGCATTGATTCAAGTCCCAGTTGCTTTACTTCTGATCCACTTTGGCTAGTGTTCCTGGGAAGTATTATGGGTCATGGAGGGGAGGGTGGTTACCTGAGCAAGCTCCATGTGTGCTTTTCCTCAGCTTAGCATAGAAATAAAAACATGGGAAACAATTTGCAAATAAGATGCAAAATCTTTATTTAGTTTGCAAAGCAACAGTAAAGCATCTAGCCCAACAGGAGACCAGATGGAATGCCAGAGCAGGACAATGGCTTTCAGGAAGTGCCCAGGGTTTTTATGGCATTACTGCATTTTAATTGGGTCAATCTATGTGGGTGCCCATTGGACAGGGGCTTCACATAGTCTATGTTGATTGAACTGGGGCCACCCAAGGAGATAGTGGGGGTCTCATGAAGTCAGCCAGATTCCCCTTAGGGGCTCAGGCCTCTCCTGTACTAGCTCTGGGTAGAGGATTGACGTTGTGGTTAGAACTACAGGCTCACACATACTGAACAGGAGGTTATCATGGGGGAGATGCCAGCAGGTAAAACAAGCTTTCCAGCCACAGCTTGCAGCCTGTTTGCACATTTGCAACCTGATTATGTCAGAAATTCTTTCTGTGTCTAAGAGGCCCACAGGCACTTGTCCCCCTCCCTGGATATCCTCAGGAAGGCAGCAAATTATGGCCCAAGTACTTGGCCCCTAGCCACCCTCATTGAAGACTCAGATGGAGTCTCTGGATACTAGGTTCAGCCTGGTCCAATCTCAGATGTTGGGAGCATTTGGGAAATAAACCACTAGATGGAAAATCTGCCTCTACCTTTCAGAAAAATATATACATTTAAAAAATATGTAATTTTTAATATTTTTCAGTGGGAATTTTGTATAGAATATTGTTTTTTAAGATTTTTTAAAAGATTGTATTAATTTATTTGAGAGGTAGAATTACAGACAGTGAGAGGGAGAGACAGAGAGAAAGGTTTTCCTCCCGTTGGTTCACTCTCCAAATGGTTGCAATGGCTGGAGCTGCACTGATCTGAAGCCAAGAACGAGATACTTCTTCCTGGTCTCCCATGTGGGTGCAGGAGCCCAAAGACTTGGGCCATCTTCTACTGCATTTCCAGGCCATAGAAGAGAGCTGGATTGGAAGAGGAGCAGCCAGGACTAGAACCGGTGCCCATATGAGATGCCAGTGCCACAGGCAGAGGATTAACCTATTGTGCTATGGCGCCAGCCCCCTAGAATATTCTGAGCCCTTATTTCATTTTGCTGTACTCTCAGCATTCTTTGAGTTAGCCATTGAGTGTGAAATGAGCTATTGTATAATGGTAACACTGAAGACTGGGCAGCAGAATACTCTGGAACTTATAATTGCTCATGATAAATGGACAACAAGGACTCACACCTTGTTAGTGACTACTCCTGTCCCTCGCCCTGTCCTGGATGACACCAAGTGTGACCACAGGGTTTCTGTGATTGGTTGATACACTGTGATCCCAGTCATCAGAATAGCTGGTGCTATTGACATTACTTCCCACAAGCAACTGAGAGCAGGTGATAAAATTAAGAAGAACTTTTTGGGGAGGTGAGAAAAATAGGAGCACAGACACATAGGCACAACCTCAGATAGGCACATCTGCACATACAACAGAAAAGCAGCCCAGAGCTGCTGCATAGGCCTGCATCAAGTTAGGGATACTAGTGTTGCTTCCATCATACTAGAACTAAAAACACTCCAGGTCTTAGAAACCCAAATAAATTGATGATATACCTCTTAGAGTTGGAAGGGTTTTACTGTCAGCACATTTATAAGGCCTTCTCTGATTACTATTTTCTGTTTCTCACATTTTCTTCCCAAGACATTTGCCTGTAGAGATAATTCCATTTAGAAATGTCCTCTCCCTTTAAGTGTGTTTTGTTTATGGCCCTGCAAAAGCACTCACAATATAGATGAAAATTAACTCATTTTCTAACTCTGGATTATTTATAGCTACCACTGAATAGTATATTCAAGATTTGGATATGTTATATGATGTGTGAAAACTTAAAATTAAAATTACAATTAAAAAACACACATGTTTCTCATGAAAATCTGAGAACTGTTAAAAGCATAAAACTGTAATGCATTCCACTGCATGTAATCATTCTATATTTATTTTGGAACACTGAATTATCTATTTTCATTCTATATGATCACCACATAATAGATAATTTGCTAGTGTTTACAAGAGAGGTACAACACTTTAACATATTTTTAAAGTCTTGATAACACAATAAACATAAATATTTAATGTAAAACTGTATGATTTTCTTAAAAGCTTGGTAGCATTTTCAAATAATTTCTATTAATGATTTTTTGAGAGAATTAGAAGAATGTGCATTTATGTGCATGTAGGTCCTCATGTATATGTATCTTTCTTAAAGTTAAGCAAATTATATTTGAGAGTAAAATGGATTTATACCACTGCAATTCATGTTTTGTGGTATGTTGACAAAATATGATATCAATGTTTATCTCACATTAAATTTTTAAAGTACATGGTAAGAACACTGAGAATTTATTTCTAGGAGATTATAATTCTCTAGAGTTCTCATGCTGTTCACCAGATCTCTAAACTGATTAACCTTACAGAATTAAAACTTTATACATAGACCAGGCATTTGGTGGAGCAGTTAAGATGCCACATGAGAGGCTCACATCCCTTATTGGAGGGTCTGGGTTTGAGCCCTGGCTCTGCACTAAATTCTGGAGTCATGCTAATACATGTTTGGAGGCAGCAGGTGATGGCTGAAGTTGTAGGTCTGTCACCACAGGGGAAACTGGGGTTGAGTCCCTGGCTCCTGTTTTGACTTGGCCTAGCCCTAGGTATTGCGGTAATTTGGATAATAAACTAAAAGGATAAATTTCTGTCACTGCTTTTCAAATCAATAATGATTAAAAACAATTTCTACCCTTTGATCTACATCATTCCATCCTATCCCAGTAACCAATGTTCTGCACTGTTTCTATTTACAGCATTTGGATCCTAAAAATTCTACATATAATCAAGACCATAAAGCAATTTAAATATTTTTTCTATATCTGGTTTATACTCCAGATTCATCTGTGCTGTAGCAAATGGCTAAATAATTTTCTCTCAATAGCATTCCATTATAAAATATTTGATTCTCCATTTCTTTATTTATAATATTTCTTCATCCATCATAGGTTACTTAGTGTGTTTTCATTTCTTGGTTACTGTAAAAACGCTGTAATAAACATGGGAGCACAGATATCTCTACCAGGTGATGACTGACTGATTTCTTTGCATATACACCCAGTAGAGTAATTGATGAGTCCTATAGTTATTCTATTTTTACTTTTTGAGGAACTTTCATATTGTCTTCATACTGGCTGTACCCATGTACATTTCCACTAATTATATAAATGGGTTCTTATTTATCCACATCCCTGACTGCACTTGTCATCTCCTATCCTTTTGACAAAAGGCACTGTAAAAGAAGGTGAAATATTATTGTATATTTGACTTGCATTTACCTGGTATGTTAGTGATATTGAGCATCTTTCTATATATCTGCTGCATTGCAAGAAAATGGTTCTCTACTTATATATGTACTTTGCTATAACTTTATTTTCTATAACAAAAGATGCCAGAAGGTAATTATAATAGCATTATTTATTAAAACCCTTGCATATTTGTTTTTCCAGAAACTGGTTTGCAGCTCAGAAAAGAATAAAATATTTTTAAATAAAGACTGTTATTTGCTTTCTGCATATTTACAGATATTCCAAGGTTTGTGCTGTTATTTGTCTCTAGTTTCACTTGTAATCACCAGATGATATATTTTATATTATTCAAACCTTTGAAATATTGAATACTTTTCTTCTAAAAAATTATGACTTAAGTCATTTCTAGACAGCATTCCATGTATACCTGGTAAGAAGTATTTAACTCACCAAGAAAATAATGACTATGCCATACATTCTGAGTGTTCCTCCCACATAAGGTCTTGATGTGATTAACAGGTGACTTGTTAGTCTTACAGACAATTAAGTCGTGCATTAATGAGTTAAGGTTTAGACTGTGGTAAGGGAGTTCTTATTCTATAAGCTTACACAATATATAACTTTAAAATATATAAGACATTTCCTGTGTACTTCTTAGTTATTTTTATTTTTATTTCATCATACTATATCTTTTTATAAAAGGCACTTATTGTATAAATCAATGTAAAGTAGCCAAATCCAGCTATATAGCAGCTTCAGAAACAGACCTGACCAAAAAGTTCCCAGTAAACAGGCATGATCCAATTGTAGTGGTTATTTGTATCTCACGAATATCAGAACTTCTTTCAGGAGCTGGCTATAAAAGAGAAGATGGCCCAAGTCCTTGGGCCCCTGCAACTGCATGGAGACTGGCTAAAAGGTCCTGGCTCCTGGCTTCAAATTGGTGCAGCTCTGGCAATTGTGGCCATCCGAGGAGTCAGTGGATGGAAGACCTCACTCTCTCTGCTTCTGCCTCTCTGTACTGTGCCTTTCAAATAAATAAATAAATCTTCAAAAAAGTAATAGAAATACAAAGTAAACAATAGTAATATTTATGGAAAAATGGCAGGGACAAGTTGTTACATATCAATAGTAACCTTGAATGTAAATGACTTCAACTCTCCAGTTAAAAGATTCAGACTGGCTGAATTGATTAAAAAACAAGAGCTCTCTATTTGCTGCTTAAAACGAACACATATCACCAACAATATATACACAGAGACTGAAAAGTTATTCCATGCTAACAGAAAACAAAAAGAGCAGGTCAAGCCATCCTAATATCAGACAAAATAGACTTTAACGCAAAAATTGTTAAAAGAGACAAAGACGGGCAGTATGTAATGATTAACAGATCAGTTCAACAGGAAGATATCACTATATTAAATGTATGAACCCAATTACATCATACCTGGCAATTTTTTTTCTTTTTTTTAACTGTTATTTAATGAATATAAATTTCCAAAGTACAGAATATGGATTACAATGGCTTCCCCCCATAAAGTCCCTCCCACTTGAAACCCTCCCCTTTCCCACTCCCTCTCCCCTTCCATTCACATCAAGATTCATTTTCAATTCTCTTTATATACAGAAGATCAGTTTAGCATACATTAAGTAAAGATTTCAACAGTTTGCTCCCACACAGAAACATAAAGTGAAAAATACTGTTTCAGTACTAGTTATAGCATTAAATCACAATGTACAGCACACTAAGGACAAAGATCCTACATGAGGAGTAAGTGCACAGTGACTCCTGTTGTTGACTTAACAAATTGACACTCTTGTTTATGGCCTCAGTAATCAACCTAGGCTCTTGTCATGAGCTGCCAAGGCTATGGAAGCCCCCTGAGTTCACTGACTCTGATCATATTTAGACAAGGCCATGGTCAAAGTGGAAGTTCTCTCCTCCCTTCAAAGAAAGGTAGCTCCTTCTTTGACGACCCGTTCTTTCCACTGGGATCTCACTCGCGGAGATCTTTCATTTAGTTTTTTTTTTTTTCTCCCCCAGAGTGTCTTGGCTTTCCATGCCTGAAATACTCTCATGGGCTTTTCAGCCAGATCCGCATGCCTTAAGGGCTGATTCTGAGGCCAGAGTGCTGTTTAGGACATTTGCCATTCTATGGGTCTGCTGTGGTATCTCACTTCCCATGTTGGACCGTCCTCTCCCTTTTTTATTCTATCAGCTAGTATTTGCAGACACTAGTCTTGTTTATGTGATCCCTTTGGCTCTTAGTCCTATCATTATGACCAATTGTGAACAGAAATTGATCACCGGGACTAGTGAGATGGCATTGGTACATGCTACCTTGATGGGATTGAATTCGAATCCCCTGGTATGTTTCTAACTCTACCGTTTGAAGTAAGTCAGCTTGAGCATGTCCCAAATTGCACATCTCTTCCCTCTCTTATTCCCACTCTTATATTTAACAGCGATCAATTTTCAGTTAAATTTCAGCACCTCATCCTGGTTAGAAGGGCTCACATTCAGAAATCTATCAACAATAGATGCTGGAGAGGATGTGGGTAAAAAGGGACACTAACCCACTGTTGGTGGGAATGCAAATTGGTTAAGACACTATGGAAGTCAGTCTGGAGAGTCCTCAGAAACCTGGATATTCAGAATTCTTATATGAATATACAGCAAGGACACTCAATATATTATTCTTAAATATAATTAATAAAATTTTGAGTAAAACCAGCCAATTTCATTTCGAGTTAGTCTTTCCAATTCAGGGAAGCAACAAAAGCAGGCTGTTTCTTCTAGAGTTATTCATCCCAGAGGCAACAAAGAACAAAGAGAAAAAAGAACAAACATCTGCTGAGTTTGACTAAAAAATACAGTGACCCTATTACACTTGGCAAGTAAAAGTAGCCTAATGACTAAAACAATATCTCAATATGGGGAGAATAACTCTATATCCTATTATGACCCACAGACTATTGACCTTAGGCTAATAACATTTTCAATCATCTTTTGTGCAACTGTAAAGTGATAATAAGGGCAGGACAATTTATTTTCTAGTACACATAAAATCAACAGTGTGTACTAATGAAGGATTTTAATCATACTGTTTTTTTGAACATCAGGTTCTACTTACATTTTACTTAAAGTGACCACATAATTTATCATTTTTACTGCAACTATTTTAAGAATGAGAGAGATAAATGATAATAATTATGTTGGAATTACAGGGATAAATTAGGACTGATTGAGGAATACCACACCAATTAGTATTGTCAGCAGAGAGATTTTATTTCTGTGTATCTTCAAGATCTATGGTGATCTAGTGGCTAATTACTTAATCACTATGAAATACTAATATAATAATTAATAGGTCTCACTGTGATCAGCTATTTGTACTCTGCAATTAAATATATGAGAATAATATTATTGGATGCCTTGCACTTCTAAAATTGTAGGGGCCTCAGACTGCATATGTCAACTCAAGTTGCACTTGAGTAATCTCCAATCTATAGATTAAGAAGTATGTCTGAGTTAGCACAGCTTTTAAATGGTGGAGTTGGGTCTTGAACCCAGGAAACAAAACTCCTAAACTCAGTGTTCTTTCTCCTACATCATGGACAGTCTCTTACTTGTTTCCTTGACCTTAAATCTACTAGAAAGTATTCCCTATACTGATAAAAAAAAAAACCACCACCACAGAAATCTGACAGAAATCTGTGTTAAAACATTTTGTATTTACAATCTTTGCAAAGTTGCTTTCTATGTTTGGGAACTCAAACTCATGAGGATTTGATCAAAGTTCTGCCACCATGGTCAAGTGAAACTTCAATCTTTATAGTGATTAAATTGGACTATTGGTTGATGAAAAGAAATAAGTGTATTCACTGTAAAGTGGACTTGACTTTTCAAATTTATTGGCTCTGGGTAAACTATTTTACCTAGCCTGATTGTTACAACAGATGAATGCTGTTGAATGCTGAGTACATTGCCCATGAAGTGGTCCTACCAGTGGGATCTTATCAAGGTCAAGGAAACCAGCAGAATGGATATTGTTAGGGATACCTGGACACTGAATCCACTTCTTCCTCCCCAGGTGCAGATACTGACTTGATATTTAGACTTCCGTTTAAGAACTAGGATGACCATGTATATGTCAACATGGGCTTAACAGAAGTGCAAAAATTATTTGCAACCACCTGAAGAGAGATGGAAATTAAAAAAAAAAAAAAAAAAACTGTAGGAGGAAATGCTGGCACAGTAAGCAATGGGCTTTCCAGACCAGTGAGTCCCTACTACTGACAGCAGGTTCTCATGGCAGGAGGGAGACTAGAAAAATTATGTTAGGAGTATTATTGGGTTGAATCTTAAGGAGTTACATAATTCAAATTATTTTGACCCACAAAAAAGTCAAATTCATGTGTTTTAACTAAATACCTATTTCAGCTCCATGACCTGGATGGTTAATTTTATCCTGCAAAATTTGTTTCCTGCAAAATTTTAACCCAATTGAAACACATCTATTTCTTGTCAGTTTCCAATGCAATGAATGGATGATACATCCAAATTCATGTGCTCAAAAGTATAAATAGATTGAAAAATTAGAACAGGGGTCAGAAATTTTTCCTATACAGCCCAGATAGCACATATTTTAGTCTTGTGGGCCCATCTGTCTCTATTTCTGTATTTTCTCACTTCTGCAATTACAAACTAGAACAACCAAAAACAGCCCCAAGCAATACATAAATAGGTGTACATAGCTCTATTCCAATAAAACTTTATTTATAAAATAGATGCCAGTCAGATCTAACATACAGATCATAGTTTGCCAACCCGATCCAGTAAAAGAATAGCAGATACATCATCAAACAAGTAGGAAAATGTAGCATTTGGCTACAACAGAGGAATTACATGTGAAAAATATGGGGGGATATAGATAAAGGGGAAGAAAAGTAAATGGGTGAAATTGTCATCAAATTCTAATTAATGTAAATGTTCAAACCTAAGGAACAACTACCTTCAATAAGCATACACCAACATCAAAACCTATAAAAAGTTTACAAAAGCCACTATTATCCTAACAGTCACCTCCATTTCCAAAGGTCATCCAAATCAAGCCACTATTATCCTAACAGTCACCTCCATTTCCAAAGGTCATCCAAATCAAAGCTAGAAGAACCAAAATACCTAACATCTGTGTTAGATGGTTCTTGCATGTTGCTTTGTTCCTAATGTTGTATTTTCCCACCACAAGAGGGGTTCTAGTGAAATAGGAAAACCAATATGGCCTGGGAGTGAGAAACCCTAAAGTAGAGTCCTACAGTTAGAACCAGAAGAAAATGTTCTAGTCTTTGATCAAAGGTTTCCATGTAAAAAATGAAGGGGTTAATTTATTGCCATATATTCTACTAGCACATATATATTGTTGTTCTACACACTTAGTCTATTTCTTATTTCAACAATCCTATATGAGAAAAATAACACATTAAATTAAGATAAATTTCCACTTGAACTTTAAATGCATATATAAAGTACCAAATAGACACATGAACTTTTTAAAAAAGATTTTATTTATTTCTTTGATAGGTAGAATTACAGATGGAGAGAGAGAAAGGCAGATGGTCTTCTGTTTGCTGGTTCACTCTCAAAATGGCCACAAAGGCTGGAGCTCAGCTGATCTGAAACCAGGAGCCAGTATCCTTTTTCTAGGTTTCCCATATGGGTGCAGGTGCCTAAGCACTTGAGCCATCTTTCACTGCTTTACCAGGCCATAAGCAGAGAGCTAGATCAGAAGAGGAACAGCTTGGGCATGAATAGGTGCCTTTATGGGATGCCAGTCCTGCAGGCAAAGGCTTTGCCTACTACACCACAGCACTGGCCCCATACAGGAACTTTTAATGCTAAGATCTATCAATAGGTACTTTGACCACCTTACTGAGAAATTTTCCTCATTTCTCACATGTGACTTAACACTGCCGTCTTCTATGGTTTAGGGTGACTGTATTCAGGCCAACACTCTGCTGGATATCAGCTTTTGTCTTCAGGGAGAAAACAGACACTATCCACTGTATAACTTAAAGCCAAGCTTAATTCAACTACAAAGCCAATTATAACTGGGCCACTGGGCACCAAGCGTATGCAGAATTGTAAGTCCTTTGAAAATGAGCCAGTGATAATTAGCTCTGTGTTTTGCTTTTGGATTCGGTCAGATTCATGGTGATCAGGGCCTTCGGTTCATGATCATTATCTTACACAGAGACCTAAATAGAATTACATTGAAGCCTTCATGGATCAGGTTCACATAGGCCATCTGCTCTGAGGAAATTTTGGCTTTTTTTTTTTTGACAGGCAGAGTGGACAGTGAGAGAGACAGAGAGAAAGGTCTTCCTTTGCCATTGGTTCACCCTCCAATGGCTGCTGTGGCCGGCGCACTGTGCTGATCCAAAGGCAGGAGCCAGGTGCTTCTCCTGGTCTCCCATGTGGGTGCAGGGCCCATCCTCCACTGCACTCCCGGGCCACAGCAGAGAGCTGGCCTGGAAGAGGGGCAACAGGGACAGAATCCGGAGCCCCGACCGAACTAGAACCTAGTGTGCCAGCGCCGCAAGGCAGAGGATTAGCCTGTTGAGCCATGGCGCCGGCCTCTGGGGAAATTTTGGATGTGCTCTCAGCAGAACAAAAGAACCAGATTCCTGATCACTCATATTTCAATGCTGGCCCAAATCTGCCATTATGGAACCTGTAGATGTTCTGAAATTCAACTGACTCTATGATTTTTAAAGGGCTATTTTGTTCAGCACTACCAAAGTGAACAATATGGATGTGAGGCCAGATGTTTTGGATTCAATTGACTTCAGAATTAAAAATACCAAGAACATTGAGGAATAAGGTCCCATTTTTGTTTCTTTGAGTTTTTTCAATCAACTACAGTCTTTAGAATAATGTTGAAACAAAATTTATTCTCAGCAGCTAAAGCTTTGTTGCTTGTTTTCCTTCTGCAATCCAGGCACATGGCAAACAGTATTTAGATTTACAGAGTTGATACAAACCAGAAAAAGAGGGGCCCTCCTTGAAATCATCTCAGTTTTTTCTTGTCTCTGCAAGGTTTGGACTGAGAATTTCCTGACTATAGGCTATTTGATATGATGCAATCTGACAAAAACAGTGGAAACTCTTCTTGCCATCATAGTTTTAAATGATACCAAGATAAACTTCAACATACCCACTAGTATGTCCAAGACCCATAAAGTATTACAAAGGGAACACCCAAGAAAATCATAAAACAAAAACAATGAATTTACTTCTATTAATATTTATTTTAAAACAGAGAACTTCAATTATTACTGTTCAAATAACACCACTGATTTTTGAAACATTTATATATATATATATATATATATATACTGTACATAAATGCATTTCAAAGATTTATTTATTTATTTGAAAGGCAGTTATACACACACACACACACACACACACACAGAACTTTCACTCACTGGTTCACTCCCCAAATGGCCACAAGGGCTAAAGTTGGGCCTGTCCAAAGTCAGGCGATTGTTCTGAGTCCCACACATGGGTGTAGAAGCCCAAGAACTTGTGCCATAACCTGCAGCTTTTACAGGCACAGTAGCAGGGAGTTGGATCAGGAGTGAAGTAGCTGGACTCCAAAGGGCACCCATATGCAATGTTGGTATTACAGGCAATGACTTTACCCACTACAACACAATGCCAGCCCCCACATACATATTTTATATTTTACCTCTAAACTGCTTATTCAAAATTTAATAATAATTTCTAATAAAATAAGATTTATATTTTAAAACAAAAATGGTTTACTACTCATAAATGTATCCCACATGATACAAATATTCTAGTGATTTAGTGCTTACTAATGTAAGAAGATAATTTTCCCACTTTGTGACATGGTTATAAGATTTAAAACTGATTGTCTTGTCTATTGAGTTTACTTATATTTTTTTTGGACAGGCAGAGTGGCCAGTGAGAGAGAGAGAGACAGAGAGAAAGGTCTTCCTTTGCCATTGGTTCACCCTCCAATGGCCGCCGTGGCTGGCACTCTGCGGCCGGCACACCGCGCTGATCAGATGGCAGGAGCCAGGTGCTTCTCCTGGTCTCCCATGGGGTGCAGGGCCCAAGCACTTGGGCCATCCTCCACTGCACTCCCTGGCCACAGCAGAGAGCTGGCCTGGAAGAGGGGCAACCGGGACAGAATCCAGTGCCCCGACCAGGACTAGAACCCGGTGTGCTGGTGCTGCAAGGCAGAGGATTAGCCAAGCGAGCTATGACGCCAGCCTAGAGTTTACTTATAATACATTTTATGTCATTAATTGAAAGCTTTGAAAATCTGTCAATACCCAAAATATTCTCTCCCCCCAGGGAATCACTGAATTACACCCACAGCTTGATGATTTATTATTCCTCAACAAAGCATTGAGTTCTCCATTCTAATGATGTTTATAATTACAATATGTTGACTACAGCCAGTTTTATCATTCTAAGATCATTTCTGCTTTATACAGAAAGCTCTTGCTATCAAATATTGAGTCTTCTGGGGAAAAAGTTAAAAAGTTTAGAGCAGAGGTTTCTCAGTACAGGTTACAGTGTTAGCACAAATATGGCAGACTATATAAACAGCTTAGGATATCACGTACAGGATTTCTTCATTTCTGAATCAGATGAATTTCTAGAATTACAAGGCTTAACCAACAACCATGAAACTAAGATAGACACCTACGACAATGACTGTTGACTTTCAATGTAATTTCTGTTAAGTACTTTAGCTGTGTTATTTATATTTCATCTTCTAGGACATAAAATACTTTATATAGATTATAATATTCAACAAGGCCAAAACTGTATATCAACCTTTAATTGCTGGGTTTATATGTTTGTCCTAGAAGATGATTCAGCTAGCTACAGTTATAATATTCATCCACAAAGTTAGTTTCCATGTCTGATTAACCTATAATTGTTAACTGTGTCAATAAAACATTTTAATACAACTATCATTTTAATGTTGATAATATTCATCAAACATGTGGATTTGGGGAGAAATACAAGAAAGCTTACTTTTAAAAAGATTAAATTATGACAGTACTCCAGTGAAGCCATATAATATACTTACATAATTTTGATAATACTATAACATTAAGAGAATTAACTGGTTATGTTGCTTACTCATGAGGAAAATGGTCTTTGCCTAGTAGAACTAACTATACTGTCTTTTGTCTTGCTAAACTAGTTCCCAGACAGTGGATTTTCTAAAATTACTGATTGTGGTCATCCTGGCTTCATGAACTTATGTAAAGGTAATATAATCATATCACATATGCCTTAGTGAAAGAAAGGAGTCTGCTACCTACAAATAGATTTCACTTGGGGGTTTTACTACATCTACTAATCCTAAAAGTACTTTGAAGGAATGAACCCAGATACAGAAGTATAGTTTTTTTAAGAGAGAAAAAATGGATCTATCTCAAAAGAAATAGTTGCAGGGCATAGCCAATATGTTCTATCAGGAGTAGGAGAATATGTATGGGGTTGGGTCCTGAGGGTACAGGACAAAATTAGGAAAGGGGCATTTCTCTAAGTGAGAGCACTCATTGAAAACAAAGGATTTTACTATCAAGAATTCCAAATGGTGATGGTAATGCTAGCATGACATCTGAAATTGAATAAAAATAATCCATGTTAAGTGAGGTACAAATACCTGAATTGCCGTGACAGAGAAACAATCGAAATCTCACAGTAATTACGCTTCAGTTATTAAATTAATACAGAAGTATATTTAAAATTGAAAAACTTATAAAACGACTATTTTTCTACAAGAGGCCCAAAGACAATCCATTTATGAAACTTATAAAATGTGTGTTGGTGAGAAAGGCACTGTCATTTCTGAGTACCACAGAGGTGAATCTTCTCTCCAGGTCACTCCTGATGGTGGGAAATTTCATAAACACTGGGAACTCAGCAATTTGAATGTCAAGATTCCAATACAATAATAATAGGGACTCGGTGGAAGTACTTAACTATTGAAGCAAGCTGTGTTCACTTTGAATAAGAATGAAATAGCAGCCAAGGGTACTTGATCAAGAGAGCTATGGAAATGCTTATTATAGCATGCATCCCTAGAAACAACATGAATTCTCAGATAAAAAGGGCAGTGCTCAAATGATGCAATCTAAACACTTTAAGATCAGTTCATAAGACAAGTGAGAGCACATGTTCCATCAGTCATATTTCTGTTGTTCCTGTACATAAGCCAGTTTTCAAACACAAATCTCACTTGATTGAAGTAGATGACAAGATCCCAGATATGTGTAACATCACATCAAGCATATATGTTAACATTCTTCCAGTCTCTAACTAAAACAATCTGTCACATTTATGTGGGTAGTTGCACAGTGAGGGGAGATAAATGCCCTAATATTTTTGACCTGTATATCCTAAGTATAAAGCGGAATCACAGTCCTATTTTAGAGTAGCTGTGCATGGGGCACTGGTAGAAAACAGTGTTCTAGTCCAAGGTTAGTTTTCAGAGTCTACTGGTTCCCCAAGCCCAGCATAGCTAATGTCCCTGGTCTCAAGCTGTAGAATTGGAAGGGAAATACGGAGTAATGGGAAGAATTGGTTTCATGGCCTATAGTGTAAGAGTAAGTCCAAGTGAAGTCCTCTAGCCATTCTTCCAGCCATAACTAAGTCAAAATCTATGTGACAATCAGAAGCAGTGGGTATTAGATAATATTCAACTATCAATTTTGAAAGTTGGGATGATGGTACTGGATTTATGTTCTTAAAAAGTATTATCTGCTTACATGCTACCCTTAAAAACTAAATAAAGCAGGAGGCAGAGATAGTGAACCCAACATATCCAGATTTAATTCATTAGTTGAAACATTACAAAGCCAGATACTGGAGAATGATGTTAGACTATCATAAATTCCATCCATGCCAACGATCAGAAATGGTAAATGAGAGGTGGGAAAGAACAACACCAGAGATGTAAAACATGGCCTTAAGAATGATGACCATAAGAGTATGCTAAGGGCTAGCCTTCTTCTTAATGACCCAGCAGGGCTAGTGCACTGCACTAATGAGTTGAAGACCAAATGGCCTATGATTCAGTTCCAATAAGGCCACGATTATCTATGCCATGAGCCAGTAAACAGGTGACTGTCATCCAGAGGGGTGCCTGTGGGGTTCCAGGCCTAGTGTGCCAGGGGCTAGCTACTGGTGGTTATCTGGGTAGATGGGCCACCTGGATGTCAAGGAAGGACTAGAGGAACCCATGAGATTTACCTGAAATGAGTCATCTTAGAAGTCCCTCTCATCACCACATCAGTAGAGAGCATTCTGACTTTGTTGGGGATGACCAGATTGGGTGCCAGCCTGTGGATAATGGATGGAGAGAGGTCAGGGAGAACAGCACCTGGTGGTACACTGGATAGGTAGCACAGCAGGAGTCTGATGCTGTGAAGACTCCTTGGATGGTTGTGCCTGGGAACTTTAGGGGCTGTGATCATCAGAGCCAGGAGAGTGGGTTTGGCCTCCATTGGGAGTCCTCATAAAATAATAGATGAATCAGCATTTGGGAACTACACTTAAGATAGATCTTTAGAGGCCCACATCCTGCGTCTGAGCACATAGGTTTGAGACCCCACACTACTACCAATCCAGCTTCTTGCTAAAACACACTCTAGAAGGCAGCAAGTGATAGCTCAACAACTTAGGTCTCTGCCACCCAGACTGAGTTCTGGGATCTTCACTTCAGGCTGGCTCAGTCCCAGCTATTGTGAGCATTTGATGAGAGAATCAGTGGATAGAATATCTGTCTTAGTGCCTTTAACACGAATAACATTGATTAAAGTTTTAATAAACTGCTGAACCCAAATGTGGCAGAATGAGACTACTCTGGTCTTCTTCCTGTCCCACAGGGATGGCAGTCAGATAAACTCTATGAAAAACACCTAAATGCCTCAGCAGCTCTTTTCTCAATTGTGCACCATCATTTGATGTAAGAAAATTTATGCTGCAATATGCAATTTGTCAGTCTCCAAACAAGCATTCTGCACCTAGGACACCATCAACTGTGCTTTTGAGATGATCTTGGCATCTTTTCAGTGATGGCTATCAGCTCTCCAGTCCCTGTCTGTTGAGTTACAGATCACTTCCTGTCAGGAACATATGTGCACCAGGTGTGTCTTTCTCACTGAGTCTTTGTCTTGGGTCTTTGAACAGGCTTTGTATTTCCATCTCTATCAAAGCTCATACCTTGGTATGGAGTTCCTTAATATGGGCAGCAATCTTCCTCTTCCTAACTGACAGTAGATGCTAGGCTGGAACAGTAAGAGCCTGAAGTGCAGGCAGCAGTCACCTGGTGCTCTCAGAATCACTATTTCACAGCTACCAAAACTCTTGTTTATGCAGTTTAGAGGACCTGAGTCTCAAATAATCCCATTGGATCAGTCATGCTTATAGACTGCTGCTAGAAGCACACAATACACATTATAGGGTGTAAGATATCCCTTAAGAAGCTGTAGTGTCTAACTGGGAATGTATGAAGCAGAGGTGGTGTAATGCCCTGGGTGATTCTGTGGATTTTGTTGGCAGTGTTAGCCCAATGTCCAGCAGACAGATTTCTTTTTTGGAGGGAGGAGGGCAGCAGCACCATGGCTCAATTGGCTAATCCTCCGCCTGTGGCGCTGATACCCCGCGTTCCTTTTTTTTTTTTTTTTTTTTTTTTGACAGGCAGAGTGGACAGTGAGAGAAAGAGAGAGAGAAAGGTCTTCCTTTTTGCTGTTGGTTCACCCTCCAATGGCCGCCACGGCCAGCGTGCTGCGGCCAGTGCACCGCACTGATCCGATGGCAGGAGCCAGGTGCTTCTCCTGGTCTCCCATGGGGTGCAGGGCCCAAGCACTTGGGCCATCCTCCACTGCACTCCCTGGCCACTGCAGAGAGCTGGCCTGGAAGAGGGGCAACCAGGACAGAATCTGGTGCCCCGACTGGGACTAGAACCCGGTGTGCCGGCACCGTAAGGTGGAGGATTAGCCTAGTGAGCTGTGGCGCCGGCCCAGCAGACAGATTTCTAACTCTCCCAGGACAAACAACAGAACATTTCTGCAGCCTTATTTGCATGACCGTTCATGTAGAGGATATTAAAGATTCTCCAGTAAAATTGTTAATATAATCAAATACAACAAAGTTTCATAATACAAAATAAGCATAGTAAAAGTAGCTGTCTTTTTATAAACTAAAAATTAACAATAATAAAGGAAATAACAAGAACAACTGAATTTTCAATAGCATCAAAAGGAATAAAATAATTAGGAATAAATTTAACCAATGAAATAAAATATCTAAACACTGAAAACTATAAAGGATTACTGATAGGAATTAAAGATGGCCCAAGTAAATGGAAATATATCCTGTGTTTGTGGATTATAAAATATATGTAAGCAATCAGTATTGGGGCTGGCTTTGCGGTATAGTGGGTAAAGCTGCTGCCTGTGATGCTGACATTCTTATGGGAGCTGGTTCAAAACCAGCTGCTCCATTTCTGATCTAGCTCCCTGCTAAAGCACCTGGGAAAATCGTGTAGCATGGCCCAAGTCCTTGGGCTCATGCCACCCACGTGGGAGACCCAGAAGAAGCTACTGGCTTTGGCTTATTTCAACCCAGCTGTTGCAGCTATTTGGGGAGTGAACTAGTGGATGGAAGAGCTCTCTCACTGTATGTAACTATGTCTTTCAAACAATTTTTTAAAAAGAGAAAAACTTTCATTAAAAATGAAATCAATATGATCCGAAGTGATCTATAAATTCAACATATTCTTTATAACATTCCAATACTTACTTTTAGCAGAAATTAAAAAAAAAAAACTATACAGAAAATTCACATGCAATGTCAACAATTCAAATACACAAAGTATTACTGAAAATATGATAAATATCAAAAGCAAAAATCATCAAAACAATGCATTATTACTGCAAAAACAGATAGACCAAAGGAGCAGACTACAGAGGTTAAGTGTGGGCTTTCGGCCCATCATTTAAGATGCTGGCTAAGATGCCTTCACTCCATATTACAGTTCAATGTTTAGCTCTGACTCCTGACTCCAGTTTCTTGTCAATTTGGACTCTAGGAGGCAGTGGTGATGGTACAACTGGCTCCCTGACAGCCAAATAGGAGGCCATGATTGTGTTTCTGGCTTCTGGCTCTGGTCTCAGTTCTATCCCAGACCTGGTTACTGCAGACATTTGGGGAGTGAACCAAAAGGTAGGAGCTCTATCTCTATGTAGTTCTCAAATATAAACAAAGAAAATGTTACAGATAAATAATTAATGTAATAATTTATGCTAATAAAAGGAAATCAAAATTTGATAACCTCATTGATAGAGGAAAATTTTTGACTAATGCAGTTTATGATTAAAACCCTAAACAAACTAGGAATTGAAGAGAACTTCAAGAAGGGCACCTATGGGAAATCTACAGTAAACTCCTATAAGATGAAAACAAACCACAAATACTCTTAGAAGTTCTACTCAACAGTGTATTAGAGGATTCTGCTAAAGACCTCATAATAAAAATTTCAACTCTCCAAATTAGAAACAAAAGAGCAAACTTGGCTTGTAATGCCTAACACATAATCTTGTATGTAAAATATATCCTAAGGAACTCACTATAGACCCACTCAAAGTAAAATTCAGTAATGTTGCAAAATATAAAAGATTCAAATATCAATCATATTTCTGTTTAGTAGCAATGAACATTCTGAAAATATAATCAATGAGAACATTCAATGTAGCATCACAGAATGAAAATAGCACTAAGGAATTAAAATAAGACCATGGATTTTATACTAAAATTACAAAGTATAATTAAAAAGCATAATAAAATGAAGCAGTGATTTCAGTAACACATTTTAATATTACAAAAGAGGTATGCTTAAAGTTAGTCATTGTGAAAATGCAAATCAAAGCCTCTGGACAATCCAACTTCACAGTCAATAAAATGACTGATTCAGCCATAGGTAAACAAACTTCCAATAAAACTGTGAGACCACTAGGAAAAGTAATTTGGCAGTTTCTCAGCATGTTTTACATGGGATTATTGATTGCCTCAGCAGTTTCCTTCCAAGATACATCACTAAAAGATACAAAGCCCGCATGCACCCAAATACTCACTTCAGCAATATTCATGAAACCCAAATGTGAAAGCAACCCAAATACTGATGTGGAAAAACAACAATATGTAGTATATCTTTTATAATGCTATACTATTTAGAAATCAAAAATAATTATGAAATGACAGACTACAAAAGTAATGAAACTCAAAAAAGGGAAAAAGAGAGAAAAGAAATAAAAAGCAAAACCACACATACTGTAACACTATATGATTCCAATTATGGGTCAGTCCAGAAAAGGTCAATGTCTGGAGACAAAATTTGGATTAAGACCTGTCTGGGACTAATAGTCATGAAGAGGTACTGTAAATAATATGAAACATTTGTGGAATTAATGAAAATGGGCTTATCTTATACTGTGCTTATGATTATATGACTCCCAAAGTAGTACAAAGCATGGAACACACACTGAAAACATGGGACAGTTAGGACTGCACAGACAGGCTTATGAGTTTGGGCTTCACAGAAGAAACTAAAAACCAATAAATATGAGGGGGCTTCAAGTATTTTGTGGAACATGAAATTAAAATATGTTCATTTTATTTCAAAAATATTTGAAAGCATGAATATGAGGGGACTTTAAATTCATGGACAATATTTTGTATGAAAGAACTATACATATGTTTCAAGAAATTTCTGGATCAAAATTAACCCAACATTTAATTCCACATTTCTTGTTTGATATTGCCCTAAACTAATTCCATATACACTTTAAGAAATAATTTATTTTTTTTCTTACATGAAACAGTTTAAAATATTAATCATTAATTTAAGGTAAAATACTGTCTCCTGATTGCTCCACTTAACATGACAAAATATCAGTCCATGTGTTCTAGATTATGTTTGTATTAATAAACTACTTCCAAAGATCACATTAATTGTGATACTAATTTAAATATTTTGACAACTTGTAACATTATACACTAAGTAAAATGTTGTTTTTTAATTTTTATTGACAATAATTGTACATATCTATGGAATACAGTATGAGCTTTTAATCCATGTGTATTGATCAAATCAGGGTAAACAACACATTCCCTTCTCAAAATTACAATTCACAATTTTATTCGTTCATAAAATATAAGATTATGGGCTATAGTTACTCCAATATGCTATGTAACACTAGGAACTTACTCCTATAATTTAACTCTGATTTGGTACCAATTATTCCATGCAGTTTTTACAATTTCATTAATTAATTAGTGTGGAAGAAAAAGAGATGTGCACAGAGACAGAGAGGAAGAGAACACCCTCATCTATTTGTTCACTTCACAAATGCCCAATAAAGCTATGGCCATGCCAGACCAAGCTGAAGCCAGGAACTCAACCTGGGTCTCTCAGGTGGGTGGCAAGGATTCACTACCTCAACTATCACTCCCCCCCATCCAGGAACACACATTAGCAGGAAGCTGGAAGTGGAAGATGTAGCTTTAGCCCAGATACCCCAATATGGGACATGTGCATTCTAAACAAGGTTGTAACACAATGTCCATCCCTCCAGGAAAGTTTTGAATTACCTCCACATCTCTGGCTTGCAGAGAGGGGACACAGCCCCATGAGCCCAACCCCATCACTGCACAGTCTGTTTCTCCCCATCATCCCAAACTCTTCTCATGTCCCTCTCCCTGAATTCTCCCCTTCTGTGGTATCCCAATACAGACAGGGCAGAGCAACAGAGCACAGCAAGATGGGCCTGGGAGATGAGATAGCAAGTGATGGTAAAACTGGACTCTGCCAGTTTCTACCTTATCACTGTTCAGCTCCAGGCACAGCATCAGGGGCGCTTGATCAAGTGACAATGGGTTCACTGAGTGTACTCATTGGACATTTTGGGGGCCAGCACTGGAGGCAGGGGCAAATTGGCCATCCACATGCCAGAATCTGAAAGTGAATCATTATATTACACCATGCCTGAAAATCAATCCAAATGGATTGAAGGCTTACACAGAAGATCTCAGAACTTAAAGCTCCTTAAATACTGGGAGCAAATCCATTGGCTTTAGCTTCAGCAATAATTTGGATATGACACAAAACGCATAGGTGACAAAAGCAAAAATAAGGAAGTAGGATTGCAAAAAAAAATGAAAATGGAATACTTTCATTTTCATTTGGAAAATATTATATTCAGTGAAGGAAGTCAGTCTCAGAAAGACAAATATTAAATGAACTCCCTGATCTGTGGTAACTAAAGTATGCCTCAAAGGTAATCTATAGAAATGCAAGTGACACTTTGAGATGTAATGATGTTGAACAGCCCTTGTCTCCACTGTTGAGGAACAGTGTTGTTGTTTTTTTTTTTTTTCATGCTATTTGTTTAACTCTTTATTTAGTGTAGGGTTAATCTTTTGTGTTTAAAGTTAATAGAAAATATATCTTAGATAAATCTTAGCAAAAAATAAGGTTGGGAATAGGAGGGGGAAGAGGAAGAAGGGTGGGGGGGGTGCAGGTGAGAGGGAGGCCAGGATGGAAAGGATCACTATGTTCCTAAATTTGTATTTACAAAATGCTTGAAGTTTTTATATCTTAAATAAAAGGTTTATAGGTTTAAAACAAAGCTGACGATGTCACCAGAGCTGTGGCATAGCAGAGAAAAATAAAAACCTGCCCCCTAAAGTGCTGGCATCCCATGTGCACACTGATTTGAGTGCCGGCTCCTCCACTTCCCATCCAGTTCTCTGCTATGGCCTGGAAGGGCAGTAGAAGATGGCCCAAGTGCTTGGGAGACCCAAAAGAAACTCCTGACTTGTGGGTACAGATCAGCCCAGCTCTGGCCATTGCAGCCATCTGGGGAGTGAACCAGAAAATGGAAGATGTCTCTTGCTGTCTCTCTGCTTCTGTCTCTGTAACTCTCCTTTCAAATAAATAAATATTTTTAAAAACTGAAGAAAGATTCTGCATACTAACAGAAAAAATTAAGAAAGAAATAAATAGGAGAAAATCTTGGCAGATGATAGTAAGAGTAATGTAATAATATAAAGAACATACATATTGCAAAAGCAAATATTGTAATAAAAATGGACAAAGTATTTGATCAGATTTTCCAATCAACGTATGCAAGCAATCATATGAAAAATGGCTCAGCAATGCTAATAAAAACCATAATGCCTACTACCTCACATAGGCTAAAATATATTATCAAAAAGTAAAATAAAATCAAAAGTGTCAAATGCTGAATCAGATGTGGAGAAAAGCAAATTCTGACATTTTTCACAATTTGGATCCAAAAGTACCGATGTGGACATTACACTATTTGGAATATCACAGAGAATGATAAATACCACATACTCTCATGTATATGCGGAATATAATAAAGTCAAATGAAAGACAGAACAGAATGGTGGTTACCATGAGCCTGAGAGTGGAGGAAATGGAAAGATGTTACTGGAACAATACACATTTACAATTATGGGATAAATTAACTCCTTGAGATATAATATACAACACAATAATGAGATGAATACAGCATTAGATATAACTTATTAAAAACTTAAGTACTCTTTTAAGAATGATGTAAGTTGATGGATATGAAAGTTGGATTGTCCTAATAATTTCATGATATATTATGCACATGGGGACTCCAAATGTTTTGTGAAAATAGGTTTAAAAATAATCTTAATTTTCCATATACTTTTGAAATTCCAGTAATGTATCAAAATATCAGGTTGCACGCCAATTTTGTCAATTGTACTCAAATAATCTTGAAAAATTACCTTGTTAAAATACAAATTAAAAATAACTTAGGAATCTAAGTTTTACTTTATCTTTGGGACTGGGAAGGTAATCATGGAACAGAAATCTTTTTTAAAACACTCATAAATGTAACCGAAGTTTCTATTTTGAAAGTTCAAACACAGAGGACAGCCTGTTAAGGGAATGTGTGCGTGATAAAATGACATTCAAGTATCAAACACAGTGTCCCCCTGCCCCACTAAAACCTGGACCAAAAGTCTTGAACCACACAGCTTTGATTTTAACTTGCCTAGTCTATAACACTGATATCAGACTCCCAGAAAGAGCTATGCTGAGAGGTCAGAGTTTGCGAAATGAGACCCTGCCTCTGACATAGTCAGAGTAGGGTCAGCCCTGGGATGAGAAGGGGAACCGAGGACCCCATAGAGGACAGCTGCTCGCCTGCATGCACCCTCCCACCCCCAGCACGGGTTCTCCCAAAGGACCGCTCACCCCCACTACACAATCGGGGAAGATGGGCGACTGCTGCCACACAGCTGCCCAGAGATGGCTCCGGGCTGACAAGTCTCTGTGAGGAAGGGACAGGAAGCCCGGAGTCCCAGGTGCCAGTCCAGGCCTACACCGCGGAGCAGCGGGGGGCGAAGGAAGTGAGGTGCCAGCAGTGACATGAGGCCTGGGGACAACCTTCGGAGCCCTGCGAGTCCTGCCAGGCAGAACATCAACTTCTGCCAACTCCCCCCTACCCCTCCGCGCACTCCCTGTCCCGCACACTCACCTCTGCCAGGCGTCCTGCGTGAAGGAAGATCAGAAAACAGCGAAGGGACGCTCCTCACCTTCTCAGGTTCCCATCCGTGAAAACTCCTCCTGGACCTCGCTCCACCGCAAAACCGGAAGACTACTGTGGCGTCAAGATCCCGGTGATTGTGCATTGTTTACGCAAGCGCCCCTGATTGGACAGTTTGTGTAGCCGAGGGCAAGCACAAAGTAATACAGAACGGAGCCAATCAACACCCTCCACAGCGTAGACGTGTATCTTCAGGGATCACAGGGGAGAAAAGTAGGGGCCGGTCCCGGGTTAGTTCTGACAGAGTCCTCACATCACCTGCCAAGCAGCAGGAGGGGTTTTCACCTCCCGGTCCTGCCACCTGCTGGCCCCTCCTGCCTCCCTGGTCCCTGTTCCTGAGAGGATCCTGCCTGGGGGTTGCAGCAGCCTACTTCATTCAGGTCAGTTACAATTTAGAGGCTGTTTATTGACTTCTGAGCCTTTGTTTTTCTTTTAATTTTTCTTTTCATTCATTTTTTAATTTAATTTTAAGAATACTTAAATATATTGAATACTTTCATCCTTTTTTCCATTTCTCTTGCAGACTTTTTTCTAGTCTACCTATTGTCCTTTAATATTATTTTGTATTCCTTGCTGTACTTAGTAATCCAGTGGATTTTATATATTTTATGTATTATTTATATATTGATTTCTCCAGTAATTTCATTTATCCTTGCATGTTTTTAGACTTCATCTCTGTATAAAAGCAGCATCCAATATAGTCACATTTTGTTACTTAGAAGTTGATTTTTGCACCTTATAGCTTCTTTTTACTGTTTTATTTCCCTGACTACTCCTGCAATAGAAAGCTGAAGAGAGATAGTACAGGTATCATGGTCTAGGTTTACTCCCAGCAGGGGGATAATACAGTGATCCTATACTAGTTGCACTGTTTTTGTAAGTTCCTTTCAATCTTGATCACAGTAATGAACTCACTGGCTTTTATTATTTCAATGTTCTGCTAGCAGTTTTTAATTTTTTTACTAGATGCTGAACCTTATTAAATGCTTTACAACATGTAACCTACATGATGATGTGGTTTTTCTTCCTGTAATTTTACCTACCTGGATGACTTGTCCGAGGACTTTAACGACTGTTTCATTTTTATTATATCTTGCTTGCTATTGATGTTTTCTTATGTGGTTTAATTTATTACATTAGTACTTTGCTTTGGATACCTATAGCTCAGTTTATGAATGGATACTTTTAAAAAACTTATTTTTTATTTCATAGCCTGGTCCACTTGCTTCATCATCAAAGAAACATTGATTTTCCAAAGGAAATTTAAAAATGTTCTCTGCTTATTTTTACTTTGGGTAGGTCTGGGAAATGTAGATCTGCTTTTTCCACCTTAAAACTCTGGAGCATTCTGTAAATCTGGACCTGAAATTTTTACTGTGTGACTTTTTTCTTGGTTGGTTGTTTGGGATTTTCAAAATGTGATTCAACTTACTTAGGAGCTTTCCTGTTTTATGGTTTTTTTAACTTTTATTTAATGAATATAAATTTCCAAAGTACAGCTTATGGATTACAATGACCTCCCCCCGCCCATAACTTCCCTCCCACCCACAACCCTCCTCTCTCTTGCTCCCTCTCCCCTTCCATTCACATCAAGATTCATTTTCAATTCTCTTTATATACAGAAGATCAATTTAGCATGTATTAAGTAAAGCTTTCAAGAGTTTGCACCCACACAGAAACACAAAGTGAAAAATACTGTTTGAGTATTAGTTATAGCATTAAATCACAATGTACAGCACATTAAGGACAGAGATCCTACATGAGGAGTAAGTGCACAGTGACTCCTGTTGTTGACTTAACAATTTGACACTCTTATTTATGGTGTCAGTAATCACCCTATATTGTTTTATGTTACACTTGTGTTTTTGAAATTCAATTTTCAAAACATGGTGTATTTTTTTAGAGATTTATTTATTTGAAAGATAAAGTTAAAGAGAGAAGTAGAGAGAGAGAGTGAGAGGGAGGGAAAGAGAGAAAGAGAGAGAGAGAGAGGTCTTCCATCTGCTGGTTCACTCTCCAGATGGCCACAATGGCCAGAGCTGTGTGGATCTGAAGCCAGGAGCCAGGAGTTTCTTCTGGGTCTCCTGTGCAGGTGCAGTGGTCAAAGAACTTGGGTCATTTCCCATTTTCTACTGCTTTCCCAGGCCATAGCAGAGAGATCGATGGGAAGAGGAGCAGCCAGGACTCCAACTGCCACCCATATGGGATGCCAATGTTTCAGGCCAGGGCTATAACCTCTACGAAAGGATGATTCTGTATAATTACTGAAATTGGTTATTTGTGTTACTTTTCCCTATGTCTCCCTAAAAATTCCCTTTATTAATGGTTTATTAACTTTATTAATATTTTTCTTTAAAAATCATTGGATCCTTTTTTATGTGTGGTATTTTTAATGGTATTTGATAGATGTCTACTTTTACTTTTTCTTTCCTTCATTCAATATTCTTCTAATTTTCTTTTAAATTCTTGACAAGGAAGCTATAATGATTGCTTTTCAGTGTTTTATTCTGACATAATCATCTAAGACTATAAATTATCTCCAAGCAATGGTTTATTTGTATCCACTTTATTACATTTCATGTCTACAAACCCTATATGTGCATGCCCTGTCTGACTCCCAGTGTCTCTACCCACATGTGCCTGCAACCATCACAGGCTATGCATGTCTCCATTTTTGTTCCTGAAGTCCATCTATTCTGATTGGTGAATTAGTGCCTCAACCATCAGAGACCCATTCTTTACACTTATATGCTCAGGTAGTCACAGCCCATCAACTACCCTTTCCATGTCTACAAAAGGACTGTAGCCCCTCAAAATGTATCACATCCTCATTGGGCAATGTCTCTCCTGTTTTCTTTTAGAGAAGCAAGTAAACTTTCCCGGACCTTCAAAGGTAGACACTTCCGTATTTACTACTGACTAATTCTGCATTATCAGCCTATAAAGCACTCTTTCATAACAAATATAATTGCTCTGATTTTCAGTTTTCTGGATTATTTTGTTTGTTTTAGTTTGTTTTTTAGTTTATGGGGCTGCCTGTTAATTGCTAACTTGTGTTGAAAATGAAGTTCATATATCTGAATTTTCTATAATTCATTCTACATTCTGGAGTGGGCTGAATGTCAAAAACTCTGACCTCATAGAGCATATTTCAAGAAGGTAGTACAAAATAAAACTTTGTGTAAAAATAGTTCATGTTTTAAAGAGCTCTGGAGAAAAAAATAAAATGTTGTAATGTGACAGGTCCTAGTACAGGTTTAAATGTTAGTTTAGCTTTAGTAGTTTGAAAGACATAACTAATTGGTAATGTTTAATATTAAAGCATAATAATAGGGTAACTTTAAGGAAACTAGGAAAAGAACATTTAAGTTCAATAGACAAAGTTGAAGATCTTAATTAACAGAAGAAAAATGTGCGTGTATAATCAAAAGATAGAAGATGATTGAGCTAGGACATAAATAAAATGTGAAACATGGTGACTATGGTTAATAAAAATGTATTGTATTCTCTAAAGTTGTTGAAAAAATAGATTTAAGGACTACTACCTCTTAAAAATGTGCAAGATGATATATGTGTTAATTCACTGTTTGGTCATTCTACAATGTGTACATCTTTCAGAACAAGGCAGACAATGATGTTTCAAATAGCTCATGCAAAATGGAATTAAGAGATTATTTTTGTTGAAAAAGACTTGAATCTATGTATAGATTTTTATAATAAACATGTCCTATTACTTTTTAAAGAGCACATATATACATAGATTTCAAAATTTCTTCCACTAAAATAAATTTAGCTTAAATTCTATTTCCCTCAAACTTTTGAAATACCCATTGTTCATAATTAATTAATATATAATGAATATATTTTTGTTTTTAATTAAAATGCAATTTTTGCTTTTTCAAATGAATAAATAATTAATAAAAATAAAATGAGAATCTATTGGTGGATTTGAAGCATGGAGAGCTTTTTTGTCTTTGGTGTTTTTTTGAGATCACATAGTTTGTTGAGACTGGACAGTAGGGTAAGGTCCCATTAGGAAACTAATCTTGTTTGGTGCACCATCTGGGACATACCTAATCCTATGCTGATGGAGATTTGAATGTTGGCCTCCATTTTTGTTTCTATTTATTTGTTGATTTATTGCTATTACAAGTAAACCTGTAAGGAACATCATCTGCGTATGTTTTTGTGTTTTGTTTTTTTTTTGTTTGTTTGTTTGTTTGTTTCCTTAGCATAAATTCCTGAAATGAAATTACTAGGTCAAAGAGCACAAACAGTCTAATCTTCCCTCACACAAGGCATCCTATTCTTAGAGTCATGGTGCTTGAGCTGTGGCTATTTGAAAAAAGGTCGAGTTGTAGTCATTGTTAGGGAAGCAGTGATCCTGCCTTCCTCTGCTTTGATTAGGAATCATAGCTTGAGCATTACTAATAGCCTCAGCTGACAAAGGAAGTTTTTCTGTGCAGTAGAATGTTACTACAGTAATGTAGGAGTTGATTTAACAATTGACACTCTTAAATCAACAACAGGAGGCACTCTGCACTTGCTCCCCATGTAGAAACCCTGTCCTTAATGTGTTTTTCTATGAGAATTAATAGTAAAACTAGTCTTCAAACAGTAATTTATACTTTGTGTGTCTGTGTGGGTGCAAACTGCTGAAATCTTCACTTGGTATAGAGTTGATCTTCTGTATATAAAGATAATTAAAGATGAATCTTAATGAAGAATTAGATGAGAGAGGAAGTGGAAATGGGATGGTTTGCAGGTGGGAGGGTGATTATGGGGGAAAGAACTGCTATAATCCAAAAGTTGTACTTTTGAAATTTATATTTATTAAATAAAAGTTTTCTATTAAAAATAATGTAGAAGTCAACTTAGAATTATGAGAGGCATTTTGTGAAGCCTAAAGATAGGACTAGAAAAGAATCAGTGTAATAACCTGGGAAGTTGGTTAAATGGTTGTTGAGAGTGGAAATTTATATGATAGCCAAGCAACCTCACACACTTGGTAGCAAGAAGGAAATAACCACAATGATACAACATAGATAGCAGTTTGTCATTTTATTAGTTAATTTGAGAAGCTTTTATGCGTCTTTTGAGTAAGGCAGTCAGAGTTAGAAAGATGGAACATTTAGTTGAATTTGAATTTCAGTTAAACAACATACATATTAGTATAATTATGTTCCACACAATATTAGGGTGTCCTGGACTTTATATAGCAAACACCCCTGCAGCAACACAATATGTGATACACATAGTGCACAAACACACTGCCTTCCACTCAAGCATGTTTACCTGGAACCTATAAAGATTTAGCTTTAAAACTTTCTTCCTTTTGAAGGATATTTTGCAGATAAAATGAAATATTCCAGGATAATCTAAGAGAACCCAGACTAAAAAGTAAGCTGAGGTGGCATTGGGTACAGCTGGCCATTGTCTCCTGCAATTCAGTGAAATAGGGGCCTTCATTTTGCCATAGTGGGTAAAGCTACAACCAGCAATTCCTGCCCCCCATATAGGTGCCAGTTTATGTTCTGGTGGCTTCGTTTCTGACTCATCTCCATGGTAATGGCCTGGAAAAGCAGCATAAAATGGCCTGAGTGTGTGGGTCACCACCACCCATGTGGGAGACATGGATGAAGCTCCTGGTTTTGGCCTGACCCACCTTGGACATTGCAAGGAGTGAACCCACACTTCCAGGGTCTTTCTGTATCTCTCCCTGTAACTCTGACCTTCAGCTAAATAAGTATATCTAAAAAAAAGTCAGTGAAATGTTAATAGGAATGTTGACTTGGTTTCTTCCCAGAACATTCCTGTTATGTGGGAAAGTTGAAGTAAGCATTGCTCATTAAATTGGATAGGACTTCATTGCCTAATAAAAATAAATACCATTAACTCATGAATTCAGGTTACCATGCTACACAAAGAATGTTTTAATATTGGGAAAAAAGTCATACTATATCTGCATAATGAATCTGAGATGATATGATTAGAAATCATGGAAAATGTGTATTTTAGAAAAACTGCGTGTCATGGTTGTCACAGAGAAAAGGAAGAACATTCGTGCTCCTCCTCCCAGTGCCCAGGCTGCAGTGGCTACAGCAATGGGGTCAAGAACTCTGACCTTTCACTGACAAAAGCAATAACAGTTTCTTCCTTCCCCACAACCCCTGTGGCACCCCCAGGCTCTTGCCATCTACCTACTCAGGGGGCCCAGTCTCACTGTGCCCTGCCCTCCTCTTTGGGGGTTGCCCACCGCCAACATGAGACCTGCTTCCAGGCCACTTTGGTGCCAAATCCTGAGGTTCTCAAAGGATCTTGCTTCACCTTGGCTACAAATATGGAGGAGCTGGTTCATTACAGAATGGGGACCCACAAGTGGTTGAATTACCACCTACAAAGACCTCTCTACCAGCATCTCTAAGGGATGGCCAGCCTCTCCCTGTGCTTTCAGATCATTACACCAACCTGGTTCCTGGCAGGATCCAGGTCGTCATGGGTTCTGCTTCTGTGGAGCAATTTCTGGGCAGGATGGACCTACAGCAGCTCCAGGTGGTGGAGTACTGTACAGTCTGTGGTGACAAAGCCTCTGGCCATCACTATGTGGCTGTCAGTTGTGAAGGTTGCAAAGGTTTCTTTAAAAGGACCATGCAAAAAAAAAATTTCTAGAGCAACCAAGACTTCATCATCAGCAAACATCACTACAATCACTGTCAGTTTTGCCAGCTGAAAAAATGCTTGGCTATGAGCATTAAAATAGAATCTGTACAGAGTAAACAGATGTCCTTTGATAGCAGTGGGAGAAACTGAGCAATTGTGCTGCTTCACCTGAGAAAATCTATATCCAGAAGGACCTGAGAAGTCCTCTGATATCCACAAGACATAGAAGAAGCAGGGATGCTTGTGAATGTCTAGCAGCCCAGGATGGCACAATTCTCTTTACTCCAAGGCAGAAACAAGCCAGGGAGCTTAGGCACACTGGCAAACATAGTGACCTCCTTGTCAACCTAAGTGAATCCTTGAACAATGGTTACACTTCAGAAATCTAGCTAGAGGGCCAGTCTGCAAGTGAGATTGCAGGGCATTTGATACTTTAGCTAAAGCACTTAATACCACAGACAGCTCCTGGCCACCAAGCCTGATCAAACAGATGGACCCCAGTGGAGGAGGGAGCATCCACGTCACCAGACGAGACCAGTAAGCACCTGTCATTGAGGTTGAAGGCCCTCTCCTTTCAGACACATACTTCATGTTTAAGCTGACAATGCCCAGACTGATGCCAAAGCACCTCAATGTGCAGTACATCTGCAAGTCTGTGTCCTTCCTGTTCTTCCTCTCCATGCACTGGGCCAGTTCAGTCCAAGCCTTTCAGGCACTTGGGCAGGACTGCCCTCTTCACTTCCTCAAGGGTCTGTTGGCCATGTGCAGACACAGAGCCTCAAACCTGTCAATACTGTGGCTGTCTTGTTCCCTAACATTTTCTCCACTGTTTTTATTTTGTAAATAATACACAGTGAACATCAGGGATTTATGAATATTAGAGAGTAGTCACCAAATTATTTTAAGAAATATACAAAGAACATTTATGGTAGCACCCTATAAAGTAAGAGTCCCCAGACTTATCTGATGTAAGCCTTTAGTAAAATTATAATCAGGTTAGTGAACACTGATTCATTGATAGCATCCACATGAATTTTAGCCAATTCATAATTACATTTTGTCAAATTTACAATCCCTTGCATATTTTGAACACTCCACCATCCAGAGATGTACTGATTAATCATGGACAGATTATACATTGAGCTATTCCATTGTGGTGTAGTGACACATATATATCTCTCCAATTTTTGTCACAATCCAATTGAACATAATTAACAAGTCCCTCTGTCACTTCCCTTAGGAGATTTATGTTCTATTTTAGGGTCATGATCCCATTATGCAGATCCTGGATATAACTTTGTATCATTTACACACCAATATGGAGCTGCCTGATACCATTCTAGCACATGCATACCAGGTGGGTAAGGAACAGAAGCCCGATGTACTCCTTGAACATTTACATTGCTAACCGTAGGTGTCGCTAAAATATTAATAAATTTTCAGGCTTGCAAATGTCCTGTCTTCTTCCTAAGTTATTGGCTTGTTCCACAAGTGCTTTCAGCACTCTCCATGTCCTGGCCCACTTTTGATCTCCCTCAGTGTTTTGGGGATGTGTAGCCTCTTTATCCCCTGTTGTATGGTGTGACTGGATGTGTAGGAGAGGGATCCATTGTGATCTGGGTTCATTTTTTGGAAAGACAAAAGCATATCCTCTGCCACAGGTAGTAATGGGCTAGGACCACACCATTGATTAGTTTAGAGATCCTTCCACTGTACCTGAGGTAATGGAGTTCAAGAGGCTAATGGGGTCCAATGAGTCATAATAGGAGCTTCTTGTTTGTTATTTCAGGTAAAAAATAGTTAGTAAGGCTTTTGATAATAATGCATGTTGAGAGTGGGCTCCCCCCTTGTGATTTTTTATATGTGTGCCTTTAATCTCTGATGATGGTGCTCCATGATAGCTTGAATTATACTGTTATAGGGAATGCCCGTGACATGTTGAATTTTTCACTGCCTACAGAAGTCCTGAAACCATTGACCTGAATATACTGGGCCATTGTCTGTTTTAATCTGAAAATTAATGCCTAAAAATAAGAAATATTTAATACAACTTATTGCATGTGTGTGGCTGTTTCTCCTGTCAAAGTGGAGGCCATTAAGGCATTAGAATAAGTATCTATAGTTATATGGACATATTTTAATTTTCCAAATTCCATAAAATGTGTAGCATCCATTTGCCAAACAGCATTTTTTAAATTCTAGGGTTGGCAGACATTTATAGACCTAATGGCTAGAATGGAGAGTATTGGTTGCAAGACAAGACAATACATTTTGATTGCTGAGTAGTAAATTGTAGAAACTGTTGATTTAGCATAGTTGGATCTTGATGTAGCAACAGATGATTGAGTTTTTCTTGTTCTAAATATTGGATATTTATCCTAGTAAGTTTGTCTGTAGCCTCATTTATTCAGCTAGCTGTCCAGGAATTCCAGAGTGGACTCTGATATGGAAGATGTAAAAAGGCTTATTATGTGATAAAAAATTTTTGTAGAGAGGTAAAAAAATAGTTGCAAATGGTGTATTCTTTGGTTTAATATAGAAAGTTTATAAGGATTGTAAAGGGTCAGTAAGGACATTGACCTCTTGGGAAGTCATTTGTAAGTCATTGTGAATACCCACTAATTCCAAAATTTGTGCTGATCCCTGAATATTATGCCAAGTCTTGTGGACAGAAAGTTTTTGATTTGATTTATAACAAGTCATTGTGGCTGTCTCTGTAGAACTACCATTTGTACATGGGGTATCAGCCTGGGGAACAGCATGTCTACTCAGCATTTGAGGCATAACATGGGTCTTGCAAGTAAGGTGAGTGAGCAGCTTCCTAGATGGGTAGTGGGAGTTTATCTTTCCCAGAAAATGTTGTAGAGTAGCTTGCCCTATGGGATCATTTTCATGTAGATATTCTACTTCTTGTTTATTTAAATGTAGTATGAGGGTATGATACTCTACCCCAGCAATAGCTTGACACTTTTCTGCCTTCCTTATTAAGAGTCATAGTCATAGTTAAATAAGGTGTGATGAAGTTAGGAAGTACATGAGAGAGATGGGTATACTCTATGCCTGCTTCTGAATTTTGGCTTATTATTCGCAAAGGTTGTTTTTTTGGTAGGGACTATAAGTAATTGTATTTCCTTTTCTTGGATTTTATCTATGTAGTTCCATTTTATCCAAAACTTTATCAATTGAAGTACTTCCTGAGCATGAAGAGTAGCCATTCCTATTGAATTAAAGTGGAATCTCCCTCCAATAATTGAAATAAAGGACTCATTTGAGCAGTAGTAATGGAAAAATATGGTCCACACCAATTAATATGTCCTAGGGCTTTTCTAGCTCATTTAACCTTAAAGTTTTCTTTAACTCCAAATGAGGTTTTATAGATCTTATGGCTGTGTCAGTAATTATTGTTCCCAAATATTGTAAAGGTTTCTACTTTTGTACTTTTTCTGGTGCTATGTAGTCTGTTTATACAGCATGCCCTGAAGGTCACAAAACACTTTGTCTAAATAATCCTCATCTGGATGTCCTACCAATATATCATCCATATAATGAAAACTGTGGGATATAGGCAAAGGAAAGGTTATGTAGCCTTATTAACATAATACTGGCATATATTAAGACTATTTTTCATTCCCATGGGGAGGACTGTCCACTGATATCAGGGTGTAGGGATACTATTATTTAACTGTTACACTGGAAAGGTGAATCACTCTTTGTCTTTAGGATGGGGAGGAATAGAGCAAAAGCAATCTTTCAGTTCCAAAATAATGATATGGTAATGAGCAGGGATAGCAGGAGGAGCTAGGAGTGCAGGCTTCAAGTGTCCATCTTATTCATGACTTTATTAAGAGCTCTGAGGTCCCAATTTTAATTGGTTCCTCAACCAAATGTTGAAAAGCCTTTCGTTCTCATTCAGGGGCCACTGCTCAACCCATGTGGTGGTATCTGAAGTCCACTGTAAAGGAAGAAGCTATATGTTTGGTGGTGGCCCTTAGAATTGGGGGTAAATATGAACTGATGAACTAGTGCAACCATTTCTCTGGTGATCCATAGTATCATCATACAATACCTGATAATCCATAGTGAACCAAGCTCCCTGACTTGCTAGTACACCTCTTCCTCACAAATTTGTACTGAGTCTCTTTGAAATGAGTGGTTGAAAAAAATCCTTAATTTCCATCAGTCGACCCAACTCAAGGGTTGAGCCGCCTGTCTGGAGAGTGTGTCACACCCCCACTCCATGTAATATTGGTTCAGGCTTTGAAGGCCAGTGATGAGGCCACTCCTCACTTAGCATCACACAGTAGTCTGCCCCCTATCAAACAATCCATTGAAAACCATGTCATTCACAGTTAATCTCATAAAGGCTTATTATCTGTTCTCAAGAGTTGAGTCCAGTGAGCCCAAGGCTTTATCACCAATACACTTGAGGAGCTATTGGCTTCTGACCCTCTTGGAGACAGGGCTGAGGGCTGCCCCCATGGCCATTTAAAGGCTTACAATCCCTAATAAATTTTGCTCTTGATTTTTTTTTTTTTTTTTTTTTTTTTGCCCAATGATATACCTTTTTGCACTTGGGACAGAAATTTCTTGGCATTTTTGGATGTTCCTTGTAATCCCTTTTTATGAGGCCAAATTTCACAGAATTTTAACATGGATCACTTTTTGCTTATCCCTTAAAGCTTCAGTCAAAGCTGTAGCCATAGTAACTGCAGTGTATTGGCTGAGGTTGTACACCTATATCTTCTGTGGCTAAGACCCAAGAACCCAGGTTTCCATGTTTAACTGGAGCTATTGCATCTTTGAATTCTTGATTTGACCCTTCAAACACTAGCTGATGGATAAGCACATCAGCCACACCCATATGATGGAACTTGCCCTCTACCACTCTTTTTAGTCTGGCTAGAAAATCAGCTCACAGCTCAGTGTTTTGTTTAAGTGTGTAAGCTTTTGTTCTCCCATACTATGATCTGGGGTGGCTCTCCCTGTTCTAAGTGTGTACAACAACACTTGATCAAAATATTGAGGAGGTCCATGCATTTGCTCTCGGGTGTCTGTGTATTGTCCCTCACCATGAAGCATATCAACAGTAAGAGGCATATTTCCATTCTGATTTCTCTCTGCTTAATCATCACACTCATCATGGAGTACTTTGCCTTAAAATGAAGCCACTGTCCTGAGTTTAGAACTGCTTGGGCCAATTGTTTATAGTCCTATGGTACACAAATTTGTCTGGTAATATTTTCCAGCATTGTCATTGTAAATGATCCATGCATGCCATTTTCCTGTACTGATTTTCAGAACCACCATAATGTTTGCATGTCTATGGGATGATGCTCTTATTAGGATTACTAGCTGTAAAAGTCACAGAGAAAATATATGGAGGCAGAGTTTTTTCATCTTCCAACTTTTCATTTTAGCACATTGCTTTAAACAAGGGCAGAATGGATTCTGGGTCAGAGCTTTTCTCTAATTTACCCTGTAATGCAAATCTGGGGAACAAGGAATCTGCATCAGGAGGTGGGGCAGAAGCGATAGCTATTTCAGGCTTACCTGGAATCCTGTGCTCATCAGGACTGAGACCTTGGCATATTGCTGACCATAAGGAAAAATAGGAAATAGGAATAACTTTATCCTTTTTATGTTCCCTATGTCCATTATCTCCTGTCCATTTCCAAGATTCAAGGTCAATTGTTCCTCAGGAAACCAAGGATTATATACAATAGTAATTTCCGAAAGGCATTGAAACTATGTGAACACTTTAATCCTCTTGTCTTTAGCATATGTTTTCTCATAGCTATGAAATGCCTTCTTTCCACAGTGGCTGAATTTCCCATGACTACCTGTATTTATGGGACCAATTACCCCTATTTACCCGAACTGCCATGGTGAATTTCTCTCCTCTCTGAAAGTGCTGTGTGCCAGGATGAGTCCTCTGTCCCAATCAGAAGCAGGAAAGACTAAGGCAAGGACTACAGCTGCAGTGAGCAGCAGGGGTTGGCAGTGCATTACAGATGATGAAAAGATAGCAAATGCAAACTGTGCCAGCCCCACATTGAGCACAACTTATGCTGCTTATTTTCTCAAGCAGCAACCCAGTGAGCCTGAAATACTGTAGAAAAATGATTGAAGGCACTGAGTGAAGACTCTGGGACTATCTTCTCTAGATCAGCCAATTTTTTTTCAAACAAGAAATATGGAGTCTGGTATGAGAGGTTTGACAGGGAGGCTTTGTTTTCCACAAAACTATAACTACAGGAAGGACTTAGGTCATCAGAGAGGAAACAGACATGAAATCACCCACAATATTGAGAAAGGAGGATGTTGTGCACTTCTCATACAGCCAAATTCCCTATTGCTCCATGCAGTGTTCTGTGAAACTAGAACAGAGTTCATTGTGTGCAGCCCCCTCTTCCCTTCCTCAAGGGTCTTTTGGCCATGTTAGACAAGAGCCTCCAAGTTGTCAGTGTTATTGATGTCTTGCTTCCCAACACTCTCCACCATTCTGGCTGCCATTATAAACCACCTGCATAACAGCATCCAGGAAGACACACTCTCCATCTACTAGATAAAACAGGTCATGGAGCACATCTGGAAGCTTTAGGAGTTCCGTAACCGCATGGCAAAGCTGGATATAGGCAGCTATGAGTATACATACCTTAAAGTTATAGTTCTCTTTAGTCCCGAGCATCCACATTTGACTGAACAAGCCAAAAAATTTCAGGAAAAGGCATAGATGGAGTCGCAGGGTTATATTCAGAAAACCTACTTGGAACACACCTACCAATTGGCCCAGATTCTTGTCTGCCTGCCAGCATCCAGGTTCATGGGATCCAACATAACAGAAGAATATTTTTTTTACTGATCCCATTTGCAATGCTTTGATAGCATAATATCCTATATCCTCAAGATGGAGACTGCAGAGTACAGCAACTCGATCCCAGGATCCTGCCTGTAGTGCACACCTCATGCCCACCCAGCAGCACAGGGTCCTCCAGACCAACCAAGACACAAATGAGATAAAAATAGTGGCATTTTGGCATGTGAGGATAGTCTCAGTTTGTTAGCCATTTCCTACCTGGTTTCTTTTCATCAGTTAACCCCAAACAACCACAACTAAAAGACTAGTGGATCTGTTCATGCCTAAGAAACATTTTAATGCCTTTTAATGAAATATCAGATTTTGGAACATTCTTTTAACTCAATTTATATTTAGAAATTCTCGAAAGACAAAAAGCAAAAATGAAGTTTTATAATGTCAGAGATTGGTATTAAAGAAAACTAAAAGAAAAAAATAAAAACTATGTATGAATCTAAATAGTTTTGAAAAAATAAACAATTCTACTTTTAATAAACCTTCTTGAAGCTCCCTTGTGTATGTATGTTAAGAAATCTTTGACCCCCGTGCTCTTTTTTTACCATCCCATTATTCAGAATGATATTTGCTTGTTTTAAGCATGCACATTATGACTAAAAATAGTATAAAGCGGGCCGGTGCCGCGGCTCACTAGGCTAATCCTCCACCTTACGGCGCCGGCACACGGGGTTCTAGTCCCGGTCAGGGCACCAGATTCTGTCCCGGTTGCCCCTCTTCCAGGCCAGCTCTCTGCTGTGGCCAGGAAGTGCAGTAGAGGATGGCCCAAGTGCTTGGGCCCTGCACCCCATGGGAGACCAGGATAAGTACCTGGCTCCTGCCATCGGTTCAGCGCAATGCGCCAGCTGCAGCGCACCGGCCACGGCGGCCATTGGAGGGTGAACGAACAGCAAAGGAAAACCTTTCTCTCTGTCTGTCTCTCTCTCTCACTGTCCACTCTGCCTGTCAAAAAAAATAGTATAAAGCTTCACATCTGTGGTTGGTAAATTTTGAATTTTTTAAATCAGAAATTTCATCAATGGGAAGTTAAAGATGTTGGTCATCCATTCTGTCCTAGATACTGAGCACTGTTTACCAACAAAGTCATAGTGCCTAATTTTGCACTCTATATTGTTGTCTGCTGGAAATGCAAACATTGCAAATAGTATCTTCATTGTGAAATTCAATTCTGCTTAAAAGGAAAGCAAAAGAAATATCAGCACTGTTCACATTCAATTTATTATAAGATAAATAATACATTAACCCTCACCTACACCAGTTTAGAATTCTGTTTCTTACTGTTTCATATTGTAAATTTTTAAAGCATTAAAAGATGGCAAGAAGAAAATGAGGATCAATAAGAATCAAAGAAAATGCTTAGCAATACTGCTGATGTCAATGATGTTAATATTTTAGTTAAAAAGTTCATAAGAAGATTGAATTAAAAGATATTGTGCATTTCCCATGAACTTTGAAGTCCCAATTTCAGCATAGTCACTTCCATAGGCTGCTGGCCACACAGTCTGAGGCCCGAGAGCAAGTGATGAGAAGACCTTGATGTGCTTGATGCCCTGCAACAAGTGAATGCCCGTGTGCCTCAGAGCCCTCATACCTGGGTTGGGTTCCATGGAGCCTCCTACGGGTGTACTTGCTGCTTTCCCATGTGCAGTTAAATAACCCTCCCAGGCACCCAGAAGCTGCCTATGGTGTTAATTGCAATTTGGGATGGCATACAGGTCACCACGTCTGCCTGTGCTGGTGCCATCCTGGGATACAGTGTTCCTCAGTGTATGCAGTAAGTGAGGGCACGGGGCCATTTCTGGTACTTCTTGTGTTGGTCAGAGTGGGAAGAGACAGTCCTGTTTTACTTCTTCATGACCCCAGCACAGAATCCTAGATGTGAATTTAGGTCTCACCAGTTTCTGTGTAAAGGTGCTGACTTGTGGAGTACAATCTCAGTCGGTTGATGGCACTGATTTGGAAAACCCAGTACCTTGTGACTCAGCTCCAAGAGAAGTCTTCATAATGAAGTCTGCAGCCTCCCTTGCCAACTGTGTCTAATCCCCCGATTGTGGAAACCCTGGAGGTCAGCAGGAATCTTGCTTTGTAACCTTAGCACCATCTTCTGTGCATGTCAGAGCAAGCTAACAAGAGTATCAGGCAAAAGAAAACAGAAAAGCTGCCTTCCATTCTTCAAGGGTGCCTCCCAATGCCGATGTGGATCACAAGACTGGTGGATGCTCTTCCAAGTTTTGTGCATACAGGAAGAGAGAATAAATGCTGACTGCCCAGAAAGCAGGTTTCTGTAGCTCAACAGGAATTGATGGCTGAAGCCTACCAGACAGAGGTTTATCAGCATTAATAGTGGAAGTGAGAAAGCTCAGTGAGCTGGTTCTAAGCCTCTCTCCACATCTCTGCTGACAGCTAAGCAGGCCTTCTCCAAAAAGAGTAGGGAGGAAGGAAAAGAAGGCATACAGCACATTCTCAGACAAATCAATATTGACTGCTGATTTCACAAAAGGGTCATTTTACTTAAAGTAAACCTGCAGGGCTGCTGTCACACTCATTTGGGGAGTGAACCAGCAGATGGAAACCATCTCTCTCTCTCTCTCACTCTCTCCCTCTCCATTTTATTAAATAAATACTATTTTTACAAATAATACTTTTATCAACAGACTAAGTTTTAATTTAAATCTATGTGTTTTAAACTGCAAATAATTTTACATATGAAAAGAATATTAATAACTTGGTCAATTTCACTTTCTTAAAACTGAGCGGATTGGTATTTTTGATCATATGACTCATGGATTTGCCTGAGAAGCCGGACCCAGTTGCACAGGACTCCAGGCCTTCTGGGAGCTCTGTCTCTGGTGGTAGATGTGGCATGTCTGCAGAAGGCCTACTCACCTCCTTTCTCCTTTCTTTTCCAGATGAAGAGGGTGACAGGCATGGACAGGGCTGGCAATGCCACATGTATCTGCCTCAACTAATTACTTATTGTGGAGAATGTGTGACGTTTATAAAAATAGCCTCCCTTGTTTTCACTAGTGAGATAATGAGGAGTATACAATTTGCATCAGCAATGTTAATGAACAACTTAATACATTATCCCTCTTAGTAGTTTTTTTATCTGTTCTACTTAATATGACTGGTTTAGTTCTGTAATTGATGCACAGTTATTCTTAAGTGTTGAAAATTAACTGAAATGTGATCCCTGTTGAACATGGGAGTGGGAATGGGAGAGGGAAGAGATGTATAATTTGGGACATGCTCAGGCTGACTTGCCCCAAGTGGTGGAGTTGGAAGCATACCAGGGGATTCCAATTCAATCCCATCAAGGTGGCATGTACCAATGCCATCTCACTGTTCCAGGTGATCAGTTTCAGTTCACAGTTGGTCATGGTGGAGGGACTGGGAGTCAAAGGGAGCACATAGACAAGTCTAGTACCTGCTAACGCTAACCAATGGAGTAAATAAAGGGGAGAGTGATCCAACATGGGAAGTGAGATACTCAGCAGACTCATAGAATGGCAGATGTCCTAAATAGCACTCTGGCCTCAGAATCAGCCCTAAAGGCATTCGGAGCTGGCTGAAAAGCTCATGAGAGTATTTCAGGCATGGAAAGCCAAGACACTCTGGCAAAAGATCTCTGCAGGTGAGATCCCAGTGGAAAGAACAGGTCTTCAAAGAAGGAGGTACCTTTCTCTGAAGGGAGGAGAGAACCTCCACTTTGACTATGACCTTGTCTAAACAAGATAAGAGTCGGAGAACTCAGAGGGCTTCCATAGCCTTGGAAACTCATGACTGGAGCATAGGGAGATTACTGATGCCATAGACAGGAGTGTCAATTGGTAAAGTCAACAACAGGAGTCACTGTGCACTTACTCCTCGTGTAGGATCTCTATCCTTAATGTGCTGTACATTGAGATTTAATGCTATAACGAGTACTCAAACAATATATTTCACTTTGTGTTTCTATGGGGGTGCAAACTGTTGAAATCCTTACTTAATGCATACTAAACTGATCCTCTGTAAAAAAAAAAAAAAAGAAAAAAAGAAATTATCAATTCCCAACTTGACTCTCACTGGGATTAAACATGACAATAGGTCTGCTCTGATTTCATCATCATTTAAAAAAAATCATCTATTATTTTTCACTTTATGTTTCTTTGTGGGAGCAAACTGTTGAAATCCATACTTGATGTATACTAAGCTGATCTGTATATTAAGATAATCGAAAATGAATCTTGATGTGAATGGAAGGGGAGAGGGAGTGGGAAAGGGGAGGGTTGTGGGTGAGAAGGACGGTATGGGGGGGAAGCCATTGTAATCCATAAGTCGTACTTTGGAAATTTATATTCATTAAATAAAAGTTTTAAAAAATAAAAAATAAAAAAATAAAAGATAAAAAAATTAATAAAACACATAGACAAAAAAATATTTCATTTTAATTCTTGATACTGAAGTGTCTTCCCTCTGTCCTTGGAAAGATTTCTTGATGAAAGAATTTGGGCAACTTTGAACAAGGACAAAGCTCTGCCTTGAGATGGCTGTAATTTCAGGTGATGTAACTTCCCTTTCCTGGGACTCCTTTTCCTTATCTGGGAAGTGGGAGTTTTGGTTTCGCAGATGTCATGTTCCATGTTCTGAGGATAAAAAGGTCTTTTAGTCATAAAGGGGCAACATGGGTCTGTAAATACCGGATACGGAGTGATGACACACAGTAGCTCTGTGTGAATGTGCAGTTCCCTGGTCACTCACTGCCTTACCACCTCATACATCACACATTCTAACCAAATCCACAGAAGATATTCAGTGATGACAGGCGGGAACCATGAGTGGACATGTAGTTCCATGTTACTCATGACAAGCTCCCCTTATATATCACCCATTCTAGCACAAGTCATGCAAGTCTATCATGGACAGGGCCATCAGAAGGTGTTTGATGCTGTGTTGCAAGGCATGGCCCACATGACTCTGGTGAGTACTCAGAATACTCAGGTAACACTGGATCACGTGTGAAGAGCCACACTGTATATTCCACTGGTCTCTAATGATCACTCTATGTATCTTAAAGACTTTGAAGGAAGGGCTTTTTTTCTTCACTATTATCTATTAAGTTTGAAATCTTATAATGTGATATTAATAAGAAAATATTACCTTTATTTTCCCCCAGAGGACCTGAATCTGAATATGCACTGATTTTTTTTTTAGTATTTTAAACAGCAGTATAGTTTGCAGTCCTTTTTAATCTGAGAAAAAAGACTTCATTAATATAATTACATTAAAGTAAACAAGCCGCTATAATCCAAAAGTTGTACTTTCAAAATTTATATTTATTAAATAAAAGTTAAAAAAACATACAAGGTAAAATGTGTCAATGCTAAAAAAATGGAGAAACCTCTAAAAAATCTTTGTGTTGTCTCTAGTCCTTGAATTGCTGCATAAACAAACCAAAATCCATCTCCGTGTAAATAATAAAATGAAAAGCTTAGCCAATTAGAACTGCAGATTAACTTCAACTTTACTGACCAGAAACCCCCAACTAACCTCTGCCTAGAGACTTTACCAGTCAGAAACCTCCAAGTAACCTCTAACTAGGGACCTTCCACTTCAACCAAACATTTTATTTGTTTATCTTCGGTGAACTCATTAAAGGTTCCCCTAATGCCCTCTTGGTTGAACCTGAACTACTTGTAATCTGGGGCTGCAAAACATATAAATCACTGAGTGCTCAGGTAAACTCTAAGAATTTCAGTGTGCCTAGGTTTATCTATTAATATCAATAAATTGGTATTTAAATACAAAAAATAAACAGTACATCAAAATATGGACATTAAAACAAAGTATACCAAAAACTTACTCCTTTTTGGCCTTCATCTGAGTTCTGCTGGTTTCTGAACTCCCATCACTGTTAAACATTTTGTTTCTTCCATAGCAGACAAAAGTCAAGTGGACAATCTAATAATTATTTATACCCTTTCTTTGAGATAAAATGAAAATCATGGGTGGTTAAAGACAGTGAACCCCTGAGGGACCTGTCTTATGTATTCCCAGTGTGATCCCAAATTTCAAATCAGGGCAACATGGTACACCAAAGAGCACTTAATAGAATATAACCTAGGGATCATGGGAATTGAAATTCAGTCTTGTTTTTGCCAGGTCATAGCTAGTGGCCAGGGGAGGAGGTTTGAGCCCTCTGGGAGCTTCCCTATTTTCACAGCTGTTTTGTTGAGAGATTTTGGCATGAAATGCCTGGAGTATGGTAGGCACTTATCAAAGAGCTCTTCCAAGTATGTTCAACCATGGTGCTACTACTGTTTGTTTGAATGTGAGAGAAATATTACATTTGACTCCTTGGGCATTTCTGTAACACCTCTTCACTAAGATACCCCACCAATGCAAAATCAACAAAAGCAAGTTTTTCCATGAGGATGGCAGAATTTAAAAGAGGATTGATAGGAAAATACTCAGAGAATGCTTTACGAGAACGCAGAGCAGAAACATGGGGAGCAAGAAAGGGATTTCATTGTCCTGAATCGAAATGTCCAAGTCTGAAAGTGCTGTGGTGGGCTGAGCATTGTGGCACAGCAGGTTAAGGTGTTACCTCCAGGATGAGCATCTGAAATGAGCACAGTTTTGAGTCCAGATTGGTCCACTTCTCATGCAGTTCCATGCTATTGTGATTGGGAAAGCAGTATAAAGATGGCCCCAGTAGTTGGGCACCTACCACCCATGTGAGAGACCTCACTTAAGATAACATAGGTGCTTTGGATTGATTTTGCTGTGTTTGCATTTCAATTTTGATGATTTTTCCCTTTCACTGCTATTTTCCTGGTTTGCTATGTAGCCTCACCATTCCATTTTCCTTCTATGTTATTGCTGGGGAGAGGGAGTTGGGAAAGATGTCTGGGATGAAAGCCTCCATGTCCATTCTATCAGGGATGTTCTAGGGTGTCATTTCTTGTTAGCCTCTTGCTACCTTTGTGGTCAGTCATTGGCTCCTAGGCAATGAAGCTTTGGAGGAGGCCCTACTTGTAAGACTTTGGGTATCAGCAGATAAGAATGGCATTGATTTTAGGGAAAGAGTCAGTTAAATGGCCCTGAACTTAACAACACTTAATGGGTAAAGCTGTCACCTGCACCACCAGCATTCCATATGGGCATCAGTTCCAGGCAGAGTTGCTCTGCTTCTTATCCAGCTCCCTGCTAATGTTCCTGGAAAGCACAAAGTATAGCCCAAGTTCTTGGGCCCCTTCACTCATGCGGGAGATCCAGAAGAAACTCCTGCATCCTGACTTCAGCATGGTCCAGTCCTGGCCATTTGGGGAGTAAACCATTGGATAGAAGTTCTCTCTCTCTCTCTCTCTCTCTCTCTCTCTCTCTCACACACACACACACACACACACTTTCATGTATGTAAATAAATCTTTAAAAAGTAAAAAGAAAAATAATATTTTCCCATGGAAATCAAAGGTAAGTATAACTAAAGACTTACCCTGGGATGGCATTCTGGCACAGCAGGTTAAACTTTTGCTTGCAACACAGCATCCCATAGGAGTAGCAGATCAACCCTTACCTTCTCTGCTTCTGATATATATATATATATATATATATATATATATATATATATATATATATATATATATCCCTATATATATATATCTTTCCCTCCCTCCCTCTCTCTCTCTCTGTCTTTCAAAGAAATATCTCTTTGAAAAAATATCACACAAGCCCATCCATCCCCTTCCCCAAAGTTACACTTCATCCCAAAATGAGCATATGTTCTCATAATTACTGCACCTGTTTAATTTCTTAAGAGTTAAAGAAAGAGGTAGAGATACAGAGAGAGTTAGAGACAGAGAGGTCTTCCCTCTGCTGGTTCACTCCCCAAACAGGCCAAAACTGAGCCAATCTGAAGTTGGGAGCCAGGAACTTCTTCCAGGTTTCCCAAGTGGCTGCGCCTGTTTAATTTTACAAAATGGGTATAAGTACCTTGTATGAATTATCTATTGCTGTGTAACAATCTTCCCCCAAACATAGCTGTTTGTCACCCTGTGCAGTTCCTGAGGGTCAGGGATGGATGAATAGCTGAGAAAGCTGACTCTGGCCCTTGGTCTACAAACATCACTTCTAGTCTCTAACTTGGTGGGTGGCAGAAACCCTCCATTACTCATCATGTGGACATCAGCATCACTGCCTGACCAGAGTGTGCTTGCTAATCCCATAGCAAGTCATCTGAGAGGGAGTGCTACTGAGCACCCAAGACAGAAGCCACCATATTTTTATAACCAAATCTTTTTTGTTTTGTTTTGTTACCATATTTTCTTTTTTTAACTTTTATTTATTTTTTAACTTTTTTAAACTTTTATTTAATAAATATAAATTTTGAAAGTACAACTTTTGGATTATAGCAGTTTTTCCCCCCATAATCACCCTCCCACCCAAAAACCATCCCATCTCCTACTCCCTTTCCCAACCCATTCATCATTAAGATTCATTTTCAATTATCTTCATATACAGAAGATCAACTTAGTATATACTAAGTAAAGATTTCAACAGTTTGTACCCTCACAGACACGCAAAGTATAAAGTACTGTTTGAATACTAGTTTTACCATTAATTTGAATAGTACAACACCTTAAGGACAGACTGTTGGCTTCACAAGGCAACTTTGGTGTATATAGTAAAGGATTATAGAGGCTAAACAACAGTAAGGAGGGTTCTTTGTGAGTCACTATGTAGCTGCCTGCCCTATCTTTACAGTATAGCATTAATGTGCTGGTATACAGTTTGGATTTCTTTCTTCAATTTTTTCAGTTAATACAAATACCATGGCACTTTGTTAGTCTTTTCTCAGCTTGATTTTATTGTTAGAAGTGCATTTTGCAAACTTCCATGTTGCTATGAATACAATATTCTTTGTTTTGACTGCGATGTCGTATCTTATTGTATGAAAAGGTCTGTATTATATACTCAATTTTTGTTGATTGACTTTGGGGTGGTTACTAATATTTGCAGTTACAAATAGTGCAACAAGAATAGCTTTTTGTCATGAATGGAATTTTCTGGAATTGGAATTGCTAAATAATTTGGTATGCTAATTTTCAGTATTAGTGAAACTGTCAAATTTGAATAGCCAGTTCACCCAAATTATATAGCAATTTCAATCATCTCAAACTGCTACCATATTTTTCCTATTCTTTGCCAATCTGTGTGTTATGGAGTGTCATGTTTCAATTGAAACTTTCAAGATCGTATAACTTGGGATATGTTTATGGGATGTTGAACTTGTTTTCTGAGGGTGAGTTTCTCTGCTACTGTCTCACGAACTTTTTCCACTGATGTTTATTAATTCTTGGAGATATTAATTTGTCTAGGTTATATTTTCTAGTTGTCCTGATTTTTCCTTTTACCTGTTTTGGTATTTTTACTTAGTGTTTTTACTTAGTTCTTAGTTTTTTTACTTAGTTCTTAGTGTTTTACTTAGTTCTTTTTCTCATGACTAATATTCTCTTAAAAAAAAGATTTATTTACTTATTTGAAATTTAGAGTTACACACAGAGAGAAGGAGAGGCAGAGAGATATAGAGAGAGAGAGGTCTTCCATCCTCTGATTCACTCCTAAATTGGCCTCAATTGCTGGAGCTGTGCAGATCTGAAGCCAGGAGACAGGAGCTTCCTCCAGGTCTCTCATGAGGGTACAGTGGCCCAAGAACTTGGGCCATCATCTGCTGCTTTCAAGGGCCATAGCACAGAGCTGGATTGGAAGTGAAGCAGCCAGGACTTGAACCACTGCCCATAGGAGTTGCCAGCACTGCTGGCCGTGGATTTACCTGCTATGCCACAGTGCTGGCCCCATGACTTATATTCTGAGCCTTAAGAAATTCTGTCATAACTTGAGAAAAGAGACTTTTTCTTGTTTTCTCCTAAATGCTTTTTTTTCTTGTTTTCTCCTAGGATGTCAAGTAAGAATATACTTTTATAAGAACTCAATTTTCTCAACAATATTTGTTTAATATATACTGTTTCCCATCTGGTTTTCAAATATTTTATTATGAAAATTTTAGTGTACATAAAGAAACAAAAGTCATACAGTGATGTTCTGTGTACCTGACATGTAAAATTAGCAATTTCTAGTATTTTGCTGTGTGTCAATGAGTGTGAAGGTGCATATGTAATTTTTGTTGAATTCATTTGCGGGTAAGTTGCAGATATCTTGACATTTCACTCCTCACTATTTCATTATGCATCTAAAAATATGGACAATCTCCCAAATAATGCGATGTCATTATTACACCTAAACAACTACCAATAATTACAAAATTTGCTATTTTTACTAAACATTTTTCAAATTTTCCAGTTGTTTCAAAAATTTGTTTAAAATGTAAAAATCAATACCTTTGTACAATAAATTGTATTCAGTTTTGTCTGAGTATTTCCTAATGGTATCCTTTAATTTACTCATTTAATCTCTTGTTTACTGTCAGCTTGAGGTTATATCTAGAGGCTTAGATTTAAGTAAAATATATTTTGGCACAGTCCTCACTGAAACTTTAATAGCTTCTTCATCATGTATCAAGTGCAAGTATGCACCTGGGCTATTTGTGAAAACTCTATTCTGTCTTAAGAGAGTTCTGTCTCCCTGCAGTATACCAAGTGGCCCGAGTTTCTGAGTGATAATGGAACAGGATTTGTAGGGCCTTGACCTTTCTCCTTATTCTTTTTGTCCTGGATAGTTTTGCACATTTATTCAGCTTTTTGATATCTTTGGAAAATCTTTTTGGGATTTAGAATTACATTAAATTTATAGATTAATTAATTGCTATATTGTCTTTCCCTCATGAATTTCTTAAATTTCTTTATTTGTTTCAATCTTCTTTTATGTACTACTGCAATGGTTTGTGATATTTTTCCAAAAAGGTTTTACCATGTATTTCTTATGAGATACATTATAGTTCTTACTGTTACTATAAGTGTGATTATGTTAAATTGAATTTTTAGTGGATTTTTCAATGTATTATTGATTTGTATATTAGTTTTTTGCATATTAATCTGCAAACAATGTACTTTCATAATTTCAAATTGTTTTTTGTTATATATCCTGGCATTTTTGTCTTTTTCCTTAAAGGAAAAATGGGAGGGTTTTAAGAAGTTCATGTAAAAAGAATGCTATGAAAATGCTATGCATGGATTTCAAAGCATGTTAGACCCAAATCAGTTTTTGTCTTTTTTTTTTTTTTTTGACAGGCAGAGTGGACAGTGAGAGAGAGAGACAGAGAGAAAGGTCTTCCTTTGCCATTGGTTCACCCTCCAATGACTGCCGCGGCCAGCACGCTGTGGCCGGCGCACCGTGCTGATCCGGTGGCAGGAGCCAGGTACTTACCCTGGTCTCCCATGGGGTGCAGGGCCCAAGTACTTAGGCCATCCTCCACTGTGCTCCCTGGCCACAGCAGAGAGCTGGCCTGGAAGAGGGGCAACTGGGACAGAATCCAGCACCCCGACCGGGACTAGAACCCGGTGTGCTGGCGCCACGATGTGGAGGATTAGCCTACAGTTTTTATCTTTTAATTCTGTTTTCCCACAAATGCTTTGCAGTGCCCTCATATTTCTCATGTTTGACCACTGAGCATGATACATAGGTACGTTGGTGTAATTTCCCTCCTAATCCTAAATTTAGAGATCTTGGTTATTCTTAGAATATTAGCATGGACAGAAAGATCTTTACCAGTTTCTATTAACATTTACCATAGGCTTACTTCAAGACCCACTCTTAGGTGTATGCAGAGAGGTAGATGTGTAAATCTACCTTAAGACCTAACTAGAAAGTTTATAGCACCTATTCATAAAAAAGCCTGAAGTACTACATCACTAAACATTATAGCACTATTTAAAACTGCCACTCTCTTTAAAGCAGAACCAATCCAAAAGGTCACTGAAGGAGGATGTATAAACAAATCGTTGAATCATTGGAACATGGCACAGCAATTTTCTTTGTGTTGAACAGTGTATTTCAGCATTTCTTTTGTACAAGTGTATGAGAGGTAAATTCCATTTTCCTCATCTCTTGAATCATAACTTCCATGTGTGGAATTCTGGAGTGACCAGGTTCCTCAGCATGTGAAGATGCCAGCTCATGATCCTCTGGCTGTGACCCTTGTTGAGGAAAGGCCCCAAGTGGTATCAACTGATGACATAAGGATAATCTCTGTGTTCTCTCTGTTTGCTGTTTACACTACTTATATTTTAAGCTTTTGGTGTTCTGAAGGATCCCCACGATGTGTGTATACATAGGCTATTTTTGCATCCTACTTGGGCCCCTTTCTGCTTTCTGAATGTGATAATCCTATACCCTTCATCAATCCTAGGTAGATCACTCCCATCTATCACCCCAGCCACTGCTGCCTCATACATGTTCTTTCTAGTGTCTGCTTCTGCATCTCCAATGAGGCTAACTTTAGATTCCTAGTAATTTATTACAGGCCCCTGAATGATTTGTTCATAGTTACTTCCCTTTATCCTTAGCATACACAGATGCATCTTGTACTAGCCTACTTAATGTAAAATTAATGTACACTTATTTTGTATAGTATTCTGCAATGATTTTATTGTGGTTTGTGCTCCCTTTATTTTTATATAATTAAAAGGCAATAAAATGTCCAGAAGGTACAATAAAATACATGGTGTCCACCCCCTCAGAGACAATCATATCATTACCAAAATCACTTCCTCATATTTTGAGACTCATGGTCTCTAGTACAGATGATCCTTAGATATTTTACTTTTTCCTTTTTCCAAACTTTTATTTTTATAGCAATACATGCTGTAATAGATATCAATGAAATATATTAATTTACACAGGTGAAGGTAAACCTCTAAATGAAATTACTAGAACTAGAATTGCTGAGTTAAAGAGCATAAGAACTCATAATTTTGATAAATATTGTCATGTTTCATTTTTTAAAAAATATTTATTTATGTATTTGAGTGGCAGCATTACATACAGAGGGAGAGACACAGAGGAAGGACCTCCACCTTCTGGTTCACTCCCCAAATGTAGGCCATGGCCAGAGCTGGGCTGAACTCTCCCAGGCCATAAGCAGAGAGTTGGGTCAGAAGAGGAGCAGCCGGGACATTAACTTGTGTCCATGTGGGATGCTAAAGCCACAAGTTGAGGCTTAGCCTATTATGACACAACACTGGCCCTGTCTTACTGCCTTTTATAGTGGTCATGATAATTGGATCTGGCTCTTCCAGCTGTTCATTAATAGATATGATGGTTTGTTTCTCCAGTCAGCCTGACCAATATGGTCTTCTGAGACCTTTAGGACTCTTGCCAATCTTAAAGTTGAAAATGATGATCTCAGGATTGTTTTTGTTAATTTCTCCCGGTGAGGTTGCATTTCTGTTCATATATCTAAACTAATTTTTCCTTTTTTAAAAATAATCCATACATATTTTGTCCATGTTTTTGTTTGGTTACTGGGTTTTTTTTTTTTTTTTTCAATTGATTTATAGAAACTCATTATGTAACGGAGAAAGTCACCCATTATCTAAAGTAAAAAACCCTATGATTCATGTCTTATAAATTTTTTAAAGATTTATTTATTTGAAAGGTAGAATTATAAACAGAGAAAGGGAGAGATAGAGAGAAAGGCCTTCCATCTGCTGGTTCAGTCACAAATGGCTGCAAAGGCTGGAGCTGGACTGATACAAAGCCTGGGTCCAAGAGCTTCTTCTGGGTCTCCTAAGTGGGTAAGAGGCCTAAGCATATGGGCCATCTTCTTTTGCTTTCCCAGGGCATAGCAAAGAGCTAAATTGGAAATGGAGCAGCTGGGACATGAATTGGTACCCATATGGGATGTTGGCACACCAGGAGGAAGCTTAGCCCACTATGCCTCAATACCAGCCCCCATATCTTAGAAATTTTTAAAACTTTGCTTACAGTGCATTGTGCATCAAAATGTTTACTTTTGTTTATTTAAATATTTCAGCTTTGAATTTGAGTTTCTTGGGTTTATTGGAACATTTTGAATGGAAAGTGTCTCACTAAAATCTAATATTTTGTGATCTATTCAAGTTCCATGTTTGGTTTACCTTGCCTGGATATGTCAATTAATACCCCCCACAAATTGAGTAGCCTATTTCCTTTAACATTTATTGTAATACATCTTCATCAATCTGAGGTCCCACCAATATTGTACACAAAATTCTAGTAAACATCTGGGAGAATTTTATTTATTCATGTATTTCTATTCTATTTCAATTATACATCTTATAGCACTCATTCACATTCATTATTTTTTCCAAAAATATCAGCTTTACATTCTTAATTTTTATTTTCCATTTTGAATGGTTATTTCAGCTTGTTTAGTCCTTTAAATATCTTCTTGTTATGTTAGTGAGTTTTTAATCACTCTATGCAGAACTATAGTATATTTTTAAAAATATTTATTAAGAGGATTCCAAGATGGTGAAATAGGGAGGGAACTTACTGCTCTAGTCTAGCAGAAGATAGTTTTAGAAAAGTAAAGAGAAAACAATCTCAGGGAAGATACATTGAGAAAAGCTGCAGAAGAAATTTAATGCAAATTAGAGGAACACTGTGGACTTATGTAGAGGATGTGGATTCACACATCTCAGGAATCCAGCAGCCAAGAGCCTCAGCACCAGTTTTGGAGAGTGAGGTGAGATCAGACTGCAGCAGCCCAAGCCACTGGTAATAAAGGTGCGGGAAGAGTCTAGTGTGGGTCTGGGTTAGAGCCCTGTGGGGAACAGTGTACCCACCAACCTAGAGGGAAAAAAAGTAGGCATGTTTCTCTCTCTGTGACCAGCAGACACTGGAATCCTGCAACCAGCTGAGAGAGAACAGGCACCATTTTGAACACATGTAACAGGTGCACCAGCTTGTGTCCATGTGCCCAGCAACTAGCCAAGAGGAATCATCTAAGTCTTCTGGGAGAATTGACAGGGTTCTGGTGGTCGTAACTGTGTGCTGGGGTTGTGAAAACATTGTGGCTGCACTGGAGGGCACAGGGTGTGGCTGGGTCTTTGGGCAGTCACTATGCATGGCTCCACATGCTTGTGGCTCCCTGAGTCCCGGTGAGGATCTTTGCAGCAGGATTCACGATCACACCAAGGGCTATACAGATCTTTGTATGGTTCTTATGTCAGCATGCATAAATATTGTAGCAACTGTGGCTAGCACCTAAGCATTGGTCATTGGAGGAAGGAGGTGAGCACGAGACTACATTAATAGAGTTGATCAAACCTCCCCTGTGATAAAAAAAAGGATATTTAACACAGTCAACTTGGGTGTCAATGTGCACACTTCCCTCAACTTGGAACATTGAATAGAACTACTTGGCCACACCCAGCACATGCCTCTGATATTCACTGAAAGAACAGACACTCCACTAAGCCACGGAGGCATAGTCCAAAGATAAAATCCATAACAAGGAAAAATAACCAACAATTATCAAGTATCTCCACAAATGCCTAAAAATAAATGCAGCAATTCAGGAAACAAGAAAAGAGAAGAAAATATCTTGCTCATAAAAGAGCACAACAACACTTCAATACCAGAATATGAAGATGAAGATATTGAAGAAATAGCAGAAATGGAATTAAAAAAAAATTGAACATAGGATTACTTAGAAGTAGTTTTAGAAGCAAATCCATGAATTAAAGAAATCCATACATAATATGAAAGAATGACTATTTTCTCATAAAATTGAGATTATAAGAGAAATCAAAATGCAACATTAGAAATGAAAAATTCAATAGATCAAATTAAAAATGTGGTGGGAAACTTTAGCTACAGATTTGGTGAGGTAGAAGAAAGACTATACAAGTTAGAAGACAATTCAATGGAAATTTTATAGTAAGACAAAAGAAGAAAAGAAATTTGAAAAATAAAAAACAGTGTTGGAGATTTATGGGATACTATCAAACGACCCAACATACAGATCTTAGGAGTTCCTGAAGGCATGGAAAGAGAGAATGGATTTAGAAGGCCTTTTTAAAATATTTATTTATTTATTTGAAAGAGTTACACAGAGATAGCAGGAGAGGCAGAGAAAGAGAGAGAGAAATCGAGAAATAGAAAGGGAGGTCTTCCATGCACTGGTTCACTCCCTGGTTGGCTGCAATGGCCAGAGCTGTGCTGATCCAAATCCAGGAGCCTCTTCCAGATCTCCCATATAGGAGCAGGGTCCCAAGCATTTAGGCCATCCTCTACTGCCTTCCGAAGACATAACAGGGAGCCAGATCAGAAGTGGAACAGCTGGGACTCGAACTGGTGCCCATATGGGATGCTGGCACTGCAGGTGGCAGTTTCACCCACTGTACCACAGCACTGGCCCAAGAAAGCCTTTTTAGTGAAATAATTACAGAAAACTTCCCTAATTTTGGGAAAGAGAGGAACATTCAAGTACATTAAGCACATAAAGCTCTTAATAGCCATGATAAGAAAAGATCTTCATGACACATTGTACTAAAATTCTCTACAGTAAAATATAAAGAAAAGATTCTAAAATGCACATGATCGGCGACAACTAACTGAGCACCAAAGGGGAAACTTGTTGAAGTGAAATGGACACTATGAGAAACAGTGACTTGATCAGCTCTTGTCCTGATGGTTGATGTACAATGTAATACTTTATCCATTTTAGTATTTTTTTTGTTCTAGTACCATTGGTTGAACTCTGTAATTAACACACAATTATTCTTAGGTGTTTAAATTATAACTGAAAAGTGATCCCTGTTAGGAATTTGGAAAACATTATGTTGAGTTAAATAAGCCAAACCCAAAGGGACAAATACCACTTGTTCTCCTTGATAGGTGACAACTAACTGAGCACCAAAAAGGAAACCTGTTAAAGTGAAATGAACACTATGAGAAATGGTGACTTGATCAGCCCTCACCCTGACTGTTGATGAGCAGCTTAATATGTTATCTCTTTTAGTATTTTGTTTGTTCTACTTAATACTTTTGGTTGAATACTGTAATCAATACACAATTCTTCTTAAGTGCTGAAACTTAACTGAAAAGTGATTGCTGTTAAATATAAGAGTGGGAATAAGAGAGGGAAGAGATGTGCAATTCGGGACATGCTCAAGCTGACTTGCCTCAAACAGTAGAGTTAGAAACATACCAGGGGATTTGAATTCAATCCCATCGAGGTGGCGTGTACTAATGCCATCTCACTAGTCCCAGTGATCAATTTCTGTTCACAATTGATCATAATGA